>NC_059159.1:134931748-135250005 GCF_019923935.1 Bubalus bubalis
CTCCTCTGTCCATGGATTCTCCAGGCAAGAAAACAAGTGGGTTGCCATTTCCTCCTCCAGATCTTCTCAGCCCAGAGATCAAACCTAAGTCTACTGCATTGCAGGAAGAGTCTTTATCCACTGAACCATCCAGGAAGCCCTCCATGCATCTAATGCTACACAAAAAGTGGATATGAGTAGTACAAGGTGAAACTCAGATCAGTACCTGGGGAAGGGTTTTAGTGCCAGGCTCCATAAAGGGGGCTGAGCACTGAAGAATTGATGTTTTTGAACTGCGGTCCTGGAGAAGACTCTTGAGAGTCCCTTGGAGTACAAGGAGATCAAACCAGTCAATCCTAAAGGAAATCAACCCTAAATATTCATTGCAAGGATTGACGCTGAAGTTGAAGTGCCAATAATTTGGCCACCTGATACAAAGAGCCAACTCAGTGGAAAAGACTCTGATGCTGGGAAAGATTGAGGGCAGGAGAAGAAGGAGCGGCAGAGAATGAGATAGTTGGATGGCATCATCGACTCAATGGACTTGAGTTTGAGCAAACTCCAGGAGATAGGGAAGGACAGGGAAGCCTGGCAGGCTGCAGTTCATGGGGTCACAAAGAGTCGGAAACGACTGACTGAAAAACAACCATGGGGGAGAAGCCTGAGACTAGCATCTAAAAGGAGGCTGGAGACGTGTGTGCAGATTTCACTGATCTCTGTTCACACTGCCCTCGAAGACCATTAAGAGTCCGCTTGGTGGCTCCTACTCTTTTGAGAATGGTAACCCCCTAGCGCTGTCAGATTTTACCAGCCACTCTCCTTTCACCTCCACTTCTATGGAGGCAAATAGTGTTCTGTTCTTACAGAAATTTTTAAGTTAATGTTGGTTTAAATTACTTTTGGTTTTCAGAATATGGAACCAGTGATTAAATTGGACAGAAACATACAAGGGTGACATATGCACCAAAATATTCATTACTGTATATCATGTTATTATATATATATAAATAACACTGTATACAAATGTATCATTATATATCCATACGTTGCATTTATATATTATTAATGTTATATTTGTTGTTGTTCGGTCACTAAGTTGTGTCCAGCTCTTTGCACCAATGGACTGCAGCACACCAGCCTTCCCTGTCCTTTACTATCTCCTTGGAGTTTGCTCCAACTCATGTCCATTTAGTCGGTGATGCTATCCAAATGTTATATTTATACATTTCTATAAGATAGATCTAATAATCTTGATTCTATGGTAAAAAAAAAAATTGAGACTCAAAGTAGTCCAATGGCTCCTTATAAATCACCCAGCTAATATGTAGCAGAACAAGGATTCATGCCCTCATCTCCTCCATATGCATGAATATATTCATTCCAGACTTTTTAGAAGTAAAAAATTTAGGACTTCTAGATCTCAAAAATAACACTGAAGGGGTTAAGTATGTCATGTCATATTCATGCATTCAATGGAAGAATATATACTCACTAGAAAAAGCACAGAGACTATGTCCAAGCCTGGAAAACACTTCACTTAATGTGAAAGTTGTAATAACAGAATACAAAATTACGTGCATTCTAGCAGGCATCAAAAAAGTGTTAGTTGCTCAGTCGTGTCAGACTCTCTGCGACCCCATGGACTATAACCTGGCAGGCTCTTCTGTTCATGGGATTCTCTCCGGGCAAGAATACTGGAGTGGAAAGCCACTCCCTTTTTCAGGAAATCTTTCCAACCCAAGAGCTGACCCAGGTCTCCTGTACTGCAGGCAGATTCTTTACCATCTGAGCCCCCAGGGAAGTCCAGTACACCCCTAAAAAGAGACTGACGAGAATACACAAAAGTAAAAAATCATTATGCTCAAGTAACAGACAGTTAAAGTGACTTTCTTTTCTTTTTATTTTCCAGACTTCTATTTTGATTTGCTATTGCATTTTCTAATTGAAAAGAAGACTTATCCAAGCTTGGTGCTGCCTCCAATGGAAAGATGTCTTTCACTCCTCTATCTTCTCCCCTAGCTGCCCAGAGGCACCCCACTGGGGAACTGGGCTTTGGGCTCCGAACACTATCCGAGAAGCTGAAAGCAAGGAACAGCCAGGACTCTGAAGTTCTAGTTTCCAGGGTCACCCCCTCTGCCCCTGCTTCCCCAGTCCTGTGCTCAGCTCTGGCTGTGTATAAGCTGTTCATCAGGGGCCTCTGGGCTTATGAATTATGAAAGCTCTCTGGGTGTGCCCACTGGTGCATATGGATCAGCTGAGACCCCAGGGCTGGAGACATAACAAAGGATTCTCCCCTGCTTGGTATCAATGTCAATTTAAAAACCAAAAACTTGGCTTTGTGAACTTTATCCTTCCCCGTTGGTGGAGTGTTGTTTAAAAGATACTTAAGAATAACTGTCCAATGATTGCTTTAAAATATAGAATAAAATCCAAGCAATTTTTCAACGTGAATTCTTTTTTTACCTCCACCTCTGCCACGCTGCCATATGCTGGGCTCTCTCCTCTGATAGCACATGGTGATGGGTACCAAGGTCAAGGAGAGGTGTGGGGTTACTTTGTGGGATTATTTAAGTACTTGGATGCAAAATGGAATCCCCCCAAAAAAGATCTATTTCTGAAATGTGAAACCAAGGAGCTAGGTCTTCAAATTTTTGAAGACTATAAGAGCTTGAGCATTTCACAGAACAGTACCAAAAAAAGTCTGTTTTTTTTAAGTCTGTTTTGATGGAACAATCTTGGCCGACTAAATTTGAGTGTCAGATCCACACACAGTTGCATTAACCATATAATTAAAAGCGTATGTAAATAGACTCCAAAATCCAGGTTTGCCGACATTTACAGGCAAGCAAGGCACCAAGCCTGGGAAAACTCAGTGGGCTCCACCAAGACTGCTCACACCTCAGAACATCCCCAGCTTCCAGGCGATGACATCCGCCCAGTGTTCCTTGATGCCTAGATTTTTGGGAGCAGCCCAGGGTTCTCTCTTCGGGTAGAGGCTGTTAGATTTTTATAGAATGAGGTGTGCAAAGCTCAGATCTGGAGCTATCCATCCTGGGTGTTCTCAAAGATTATCCGCCCACTCCCTAAAACTGAGAAACGTCTCAAGAAATGAGACTTCTGCCAAAAAAGCCCACGCCTCAACAAAAGGCAAAGGAAAAGGTATCTTTCTTCTGCCTCCAGATCTCAGGAACAGTCAATTCTCCTCTTAAGGGAGAGAACTGTTTAATATTTGAAAAGCAATGAAACAGAACTAAGCAAAGCATGGGCTGCCATTGGGAGGAAAATTACCAAGATGGGAATTCACCAGTACCATTCAAGCCACCGATGAGTTCTCTGGGGCTCTGTGCGGCAGGCCCCCTCTTTTCTGCCAACACCGTAAAAAGACATACCCTTTAAATTGGCTGGGAACTTAGTTGCTGTCTTCTCTGAAATACCCAGTGGCTGTATATAAAATACACGGTGCCCCAGCAGGTTTCTTCACACTTGACATACACATAAAATTCCAGCCTACTCCATCAGTAAACCCAGGTGGTAGGCCTCTGGAGAGCAAGGCAGGATACAGGGTCCAGGGGACTGGAGAAGTTTCCTGGAGTCAACCTGGCCCTAATGAGAAAGCCAGGCACTCACTTGAGACGCCAGATTTCTGAACAGAAAACAATGCTCTAGTGCTACCACTAACTAGCTATGTGAGCCTGGGTAAGTCACATAACTGCTCTGGGCTTTGGTTTCCTCCTCTGTAAAGGTACATGCTAAAGGTCATTTTCAAGTCCCTGATGTTCAGGGAAAGGTCCAGAAGGAGAGCAGTTAAGGAGGGCAGGAAGTCATGGGACTCTTGCTATCAAAAAACAAAGTGTGGGTCAGAGAAAACCATAATTCAAAAAGACTCATGCACCCAAATGTTCACCGCAGCACTATTTACAGTAGCCAGGACATGCAAGCCACTTAAATGTCCATCAGCAGAGGAATGGTTAAAGAAGATATAGTATATATATATGTATACATATTTATGGCTCTGCCAAAGCCAAAATGGGAAGCCCACGTCCTTGCCTGGCCAGCCTGTGCTCATCCCCATCAGCTCTGTGGCACTTCTCTTGGACTCTTGATGTTCTACTAAGTGGGACCCCAAAACCCCAACTCTAGACTTTACCCCCAATTTTTAAAAATCCATAATAATTTTCATCTTTCTTATTAAAGTAGAAGAGGAGAATAAGGTGAAAGTGGTGTGAGGGGGCAAGGATATAGAAATGATGTGAGCATCTGATTTACTAAAGGTTCATATTCATTGGTAGCAATCTAAATGATATATATCATAATACGACATGTATAAGTACATCATGTGTGTGTTTCATATTAAATAAAACATAGATTGAGACTTTAATTGTGTCTTCAACTGTGTGTATCATTTGCCCCCACTTTACAGATGAGGAAACTGAGGCACAGAGGGGTTCAGTAACTTGCCCAAGGTCATACAATTGGCAGTCAGTAAAGCCGGGAGTTGATCCCACATAGTCCCAAGAGCCCTCTTAATCACTCCACCGCAGCTGTCTCCACAGGTCATTCAATTCTTCAAAAACCAACCATCAAACCACCTTTTATTTGCTCTACATGCTAGAGTTTTCTAAGAACTTCTAGGCATGGTATCTAGTCTGAGACATTCAACTGTTATTTATGAGGATAATCGCTTCAATTCTTCAGCTGGGCGCACTGAGGCTCACAAAGGTTCAATTTGATCCAGATAACACAGCCAAACCAAGGCCCAGGTCTCCTGACCCCTAAGTTCAGTGCTTCTACATCAGATGACTCTTCCCTAAATTAAACTTCACCAGGATCCCACACCCAGTTAATGCCCCTCCATACATGCTCAGTCACTCAGTCATGTCCAACTCTTTTCAACCCCATGGTCTGTAGCTCCTCTGAGTGTGGAAATTCCCAGGCAGGATACTGGAGTGGGATGCCATTTCCTACTCCAGGGGATCTTCTCAACCCAGGGATCGAACTCACGTTTCCTGCATTCACAGGTGGATTCTTTACCACTAGCACCACCTGGGAAGCCCAATGCCCCTCCAGAAAGCCTCTAAAACATTCCCCAGAAGCCCCTCTTCCCAGAGGGTTCCACCTACTAACATGGGCTGGTGTCTACTCACACATCACCAACCTCTCAAGTATTTATTATAATAATACACAAAAAATAATAATTAAAAAAATCTTGAGGACATTTACTAATTTTCCAGGGCTTTCTTTTCCTTTTCCAGAGAATCTTACAATTCACTGGCTTCCTTCACAGGTACATCCCATGAACAGCCTAATTAGGGTATGTAATTGCTCTTAACCCAGCACTGCCTGCCCCTCCCAGCCTGGCATTTCTTGTCTGTAGATCCATTTGGCCAGCCATTGGATGGAAGGCTGGGAGTGCAGATAGGTGGGAAAATAGGAGGCTGGAGCATACACTCCCACCCTGAGGTCCCCTGACATGCTCTGGTGGCCCTGGACACATCAAAGAGGTGCACTCAGAGCTTCAATAAGGAGAGACCATCAGACAACCTTTGATCCAACAAAGGCTCCATTAGCCCCTATGCATCAGCTGTTAGTGACCCTCTGCTAATGGTGAACTCCCCACACATGCAGAAATGTTCTACATGATCATTATTTATTTTGTTTGCTTGTTAGTCACTCAGTCATGTCTGACTCTTTTCGATCCCATGGACTGTAGCCCACCAGGCTCCTCTGTCCATGGGATTCTCCAGGCAAGAACACTAGAGTGAGTTGCCATTCCTTTCTCCAGGGGATATTCCTGACCCAGGGATTAAACTCGGGTCTCCCGCATTGCAGGTAGATTCTTTACTATCTGAGCCACCAGGGAAGTCTACATGATCATACATGCACACATTTAAATGAATTTTATAAGTGCCTGTGCACACATAGGAATGTTGACATATATATATGTATCAGGGATCATTTTTCAATCTGCCAAAAATTATCTCTTGGGTGTCACTATTTGAATGGAGACATATGATGCACTGGAGAAAAGAACAGAACAGGAAGGCATGATCTCAGCTTCAATCAATCAACAAATCAATCAGTTTATATCTATTGAGCAACTTCTATGTAGCTGTCCCTATGCTACATTCTAGAAATAGAAAAGTAATGTGATGTAGTCCAGCAAGGAATGTATGATTTAGTTGGAGAAAGAATTGTAATAATAACCTTTGTCTTTTGCATAGTCATTTCTGTTTTACAAAATGCTTTTTCAAACACTGTCCCCCATGCTTCACATCTACTACCAGCCCCGTTTTGCCGATGAGAAAACAGAGGCTCAAAACTCATTTGCCCCAAATCATGTAACTAAAGTATGAAAGAGCAAGAACTTTGACTCAGTTCTTCAAACTCCAAATCCATGTCTCTATCCAAAGAAACATGCTGGCTTTGCAAAGCAAGATGAATCCATGAAAACTGAAATAGCAGCATCGGAGAAGGCAATGGCACCCCACTCCAGTACTCCTGCCTAGAAAATCCCATGGACAGAGGAGCCTGGAAGGCTGCAGTCCGTGGGGTCACTGAGGGTCGGACACAACTGAGCGACTTCCCTTTCACTTTTCACTTTCATGCATTGAAGAAGGAAATGGCAACCCACTCCAGCGTTCTTGCCTGGAGAATCCCAGGGACGGCGGAGCCTGGTGGGCTGCCATCTATGGGGTCACACAGAATTGGACACGACTGAAGCAACTTAGCAGCAGCAGCAGCAGCATGATCCAATTTTATTAATGAATGAGATCCGACTATGAGAGACAGGGGCTGATAAAGAGGAAGCAACACTGGACTTAGAGGCAGACCACTGAGCCTCCTTCACTTGCTGGTGAAACCTAACACATCTAACATTATATGGAAAAACACGAGCAAACTTTTTGGCCAACCCAATATGATGGCATCGTGCAAACTCTTTAGCCAATCTGAGTCCCAGTTTTCTCTAGAATGGTGATAACAGCAGCTATTCCAGAGGGCTGTTGTCGGGAATAAGAGAAATAATATGTGTGAAGATACTCTACAGACAGAAGAGGACCAAAGGAGTATAAACTTGTTAGGTATGGGTGATGGCGTAGCAGGAAGGGGGTCCCCTCAGCTGGGGAGGCTGGCAGATAATGATGCCTGGGCCAGTGCCACCTTCAAGCAGGTCTCTCCCAGTTCACATCCCCAGGCCAGGTGCATGGCTCCCAGTGCATTCAAATCTGGGTTCTAAAGATCTACGTCGTAGCAAACTTGTGGAAGAGCAAGACCTCTTCTGAATCACTCTAGAAGATGAAAATATAACACAACTTGCAAAGCACATTATTTGGCATAGGAAACTAAGATTCTTTAAAGAAATAACCATCTAACCAGGGGCTTCAGAGAGCACAGGCATGGTACCACTCAGCCTCGTATGTTGGAAGCACTTGGGAGTAAAAATGATTCTGACATATGACAATGCAGATTTTTGCAGAGAACTCTCCCTACATGTCTGAGTCAGTCTCTTTACAGCACTCCTGCAATAGAAAGAACCTACGTGTCCTTATGAATAATGAGAAGGGCCAGAGGGGCTCCTTTTCACATGTCTGGTTGACTTGGTTTCTGGATTAAAGGGCTGGTGGGCTGCCCTATTCCTTCGCTTACCAGTAAGTCCATGTGATCCGCAGGCATGCACTTGCCAGGAAGCCTTCCACTGAGGGTTAATGGTTTCCCTCTCTGCCAGTGCCCTTGGCCTCGGGGTCAACTGTTAGAGCCTTGAGCTATATTACTCTTAGGAAATTCAGCCGCAAGGGCCTCTGTCCTGTCACCTCCTCTTCCCAGCTCCAGTTGCAGATAGAAAAGGAAGCCCCAGGTCAAGAAGGAAGGTCTGCATTTGTCTGTACGCAGTAAGTGCACAATCATATCTCATCTAAACCACGGCTTTACATAATCAGTCCTATTATGGAAATAAGCATCTCTATACACATGTGTGAGTCTGTCCTCCTGAGAGATTTCTACATTTGAAGACCCATGGCAGCTGATGCCCTCAGCTATGTCTTCTCACGATGCTTATCCATTTACATCTTTCCCAATATTTCATTTTGGAAATTTATTTAAGACATAACACAGTTTCAAGAATTTAAAAGTCAGTGTCCAAACGCTCATCACCTAGATTCTGCCATTAACATGTTATCCAGGGACTTCCCTGGTGGTCCAGTGGGTAAGAATCCACCTTGTATTACAGGGGATGGTGTTTGATCCTTGGTCGGGGAACTATGATCCCACATGCCACAGAACTGAGCCCATGCTCCACAATGAAGATCCCATGTCCAACAGTTAAGAACTGATGCAGCCAAAGAAATAAATAAATGAAAACCATGTTATCCATTCATTCCTACACACACACACAATCTTTGTTTGGGCTTCCCTGGTGGCTTGGTGGTAAAGAATCCTCCTACAATGCAGGAGACACAAGTTTGATCCCTGAATCAGGAAGATCCTCAGGAGATGGGAATGGCAACCCACTCCAGTATTCTTGCCTAGAAAATCCCATGGACAGAGGAGCCTCGAAGGTTACAGTCCATGGGGTTGCAAAAGAGTCAGACATGACTTAGCTACTAAACAACAAACAAGATACACAAACATGCATATAACACAGTGCTCTGGATGTCCACACACACCTACTCATTAGATCCATTCCTACAACGGCACATGTTTCTGCTGAGTTTAAAAGACCCTATTTAAATATGTGTTGAATCACTTTGCTGCACACCAGAAACTAACACCACATTGCAAATCAACTGTACTGCAAAAATAAAGAAAAATAAATTTAAAAAATCAAGGGAAAATAAAATAAATATGCATCATGATATCAATAATAAAAAGGTCTAGAAATAGAAACTTCACAAGATCAGAGAGCAAACTGTCTTTAGCACAGGGTTTCTTTTTTGTTTTTATTTTGGCTTTTTGGCTGTGCCTGGCAATCGAACCTGTGCCCCCAGCAGTGGAAGCATGGAGTCTTATCCACTGGACCACCAGGGACGTCCAATAGCATACTGTATTAAACAGAAAGCTTAAGATACACAATGCTGAGAATACTCTAAGAACCTTCTCCATGTCAACCTGTAATGAAAAAGAAAAGGCTTGATTCAGTCAGCTTGGGGACAAGCCCTCCTGGTCAGGTTCTTGCAGACAGTGTTGGGAAAAAATAGCCGGTCCTTCTTATTCCAACAAAATCTGCCATCCCCAGAACTGAATTCAAATCTTCTAAATTTTCAGGCCAAGAAAAGGGAAAGGGCTGTCACCACAACAACACACTAGCCTGGAAATATTAAATTGACTCAACCCATGTTTTATTAGACACAGCTTAACAACTCTGAGTTTACAAAACTCAGCCAAACAGCATCAGGCTTCAGCATAAACTTTTGCTAACTAGCCCACATAGTTCCCATATGCTATGAGAGGTTGTTTGAGCCAACTGGGTACCTTATAATTATAAACACACGTCTTTCAGCTCTTCTGTGTATTCTTCCCAGGCAGAACGGAAATATGTCACTTAAATTAGCACTTGGAGTACAGAGTGGGTGGCAAATTTGGGTTAGCACAAACAGGGTAAATAAAGCAGCCCCAAATTAAAACGGTAAAATAAACTTCTTTATGCTCCAGTGGAAACTGCTAAGTCCTAACTGAATGGCAGCTAATGGGTCTGGGAAAAGGAGAGCCCTCAAACTGTAGCTCTTGGCTTTTGAATTAGGTTTTCTCATCCAAGGATCTCGAGGCAATTTCTTGCAAAACTTGTGTAGTGTGAAGAAAAAAAAAAAAAGTAGACATGATTTCTCTTGCAAACTCCTCTGCCATCATTTTTCTTCATCATCCCCTTTCTATAATACTGGGAAGGTTTATATTTTTATCGTTATGTAACTCATGGGGAAAGGAAAAGATGTTGTTAGAGAAATAAATGAAAGCAGATCGAGGTGATATATATAAGTTGGCAAAATTGGAGAGCTAGAAAACGAGGCAAAAATCTGATCATAAAAAGTCTTCCAAAGAGAAGCCTGTGTTGCTACCTTGTTTAATCATAACAAGCACTTTTTTAAAAAGAATTTTTTTTATGTGGACCATTTTAAAGACTTTACTGAATTTGTTACAAGATTGTTTATGTTTTGGTGTTTTTGGCCACAAGGCATGTGGGATCTCAGCTTCCTGACCAAGGATTGAGCCCCCATTCCCTGCATTGAAAGAAGAAAGCAATTAGTGAGTATTTACTGTGTGCCTGGGGTAGACCTAAGAGACAGGAATTATTTTCTTCATTTTGCTCATGCATCCTCATTGAACTCTGGAACCCAAAAAGAGGGCAGGAGTAACAGGCCAGAAAATGGAAGGGTAGCAAAAACAAAAGGGAGATTTCATAACAACTTCATTCACAATGGCAAGCAAAAGAAGAGTTGATTCTTCCTACAACAGAGTACTACTTGGCAATAAAGAAGGGACAACTATTGACAGCTGGGCAAATCTTAGAAATATTTTGCTGCCCTGAAAGAAGCCTTCCAGAAAATAGTACATACTGTTGAGTTCCATTTTTTTTTAGGAAGTTCTAGAACAGGCTGATCCATAGTGGTAAATTCTCACAACAGTAGTTGTCTCTCAAGGGATGAGTAGGGACAGAAATTGACTGAGAAGAGACATCAAGGAACTGTCTCAGGGACTTACCTGGATCCAGTGGCTAAGACTCATACTCTCCATGCAGGGGGCCCAGGTGTGATCCCTGGCTGGGGAACTAGATCCCACATGCCATAACTAAAGATCCCAAATACTGCAATTAAGACCTCATGCAGTCAAACAAAAAAATTAATTAAAAAAAAAAAAAAACAGGAACTGTCTTAGGTGATTGGAAGTTTCCCTGTCTTGACAGGGCTTTGGGTTACTCAAGTGTATCCATCTGTCAAAACGCATCCAATGATACACTTAGGATCTGTGCTGCTTATGGTGTGTACATTTTCCCCATCAGAGAAAAACAGGAACAGTAAACAAATACTGAATTCCACTTAATGATATGCCAACTAAAATACTTAGGGAGAATCTACTGTTGACTGACAACTCAAATTTACTTTGAGATCATCCAGAAAATATAGAGATTGCTGGTTGGGTAGAGAGATAAATAGATATGTGATAAGGCAAGCTTCATAAAATGTTTAATAATGAACTCTGGATGTAAAATTCTTTCAATACTGTGGATTTTAATATTTTCATAATAAAATGGAAAACAGCACGAGGATAGGGATAAAAGACTAGGAAGGAAAATGAAGGAAAGGATTAGAAAAGAGAAGGATGGGAGAGGAAAAGTGGAAGAAGTCAAGTTGAAAGACACCAGAAAATACCAACAGAAATCATGTGAGGAAAATATACAAGAAAGGGAAAAATAAATAAGAAGAAAGGGGACCATGTATGTAGTAATAATAAGAAATGAAGGGCAAACAAGGTGAAAGAACCAGGCAAGAACAGAGAAAGACATAATAGATTCACTTTGCTGTCCACGTGAAACTAACACAACACTGGAAATCAATTATAAACCAGTAAAATTAAAAAAAAAAAAAAAAAAAGCTACCCTGGTGGTCCAGTGGTTAAGAATTTGCCTGCCAATGCAAGGGACATTAGTTTGATCCCTTCTCCAGGGAGATTCCACATGCCTCAGAGTGGCTAAGCCCAAGCGTCACAACTACTGAGCCCACACTCGAGAGCCCAAGCTCTGCAACAAGAGAAGCCAGTGCAATGAGAAGCCCATGCAAGAAAGCCTTTAGATAAAAATTTCATGATTATAAATTGTAAGAATATGATAGGCAAAAGGGGCAATGCTCTGGTCAGCGTGGAGGCATGGGGGCTAAACCCTGTGTGCTGAGTTGACCCACCATCTCCACTGCCCCTCATCCCACCCCAGTGACAACCCCAGAGTCTCTTCAGATCCCCAAGGCCCTGAATATACTAGCTAAGAAGAAAGCCCATGGCATTAAAACAGAAGATGTCATGATTCTGTCACAAGTGGTGACTTCAAACAAGTCATTGAATGACCCAGCATCTTAGTTTTATTGTCTCCATCTGCACTGCCAACTACTCCAGGGCAAGAGGCTCAACTAAGACACTACTATATAAATTTTAAAGCCTCTCATGGATGCTCAACAATTAGGACTCCTCTTCCCTATAAATTTGCTGCATACACACATCGAGAGTCTGTGAGCCAACCTCTGGTTCTAAATGTCCTCCAGCTAAGGGTCATCTCTATCTTCTTACTGTAAGAACCAGAGAGACAACACAGCAGAAGAAAGCACACAAAACATGGAAAGTTTCTTCTAAAATGTATCTCAAATTCAGTTGCTTCTTTCTAAATCTACTGCCACCATCTTGGTCTGAGTTTAAAGAGTCACCTGAACTGCTCTCCCAGGTTCTTCCTTTCCCAACTACCTTCCAATCCATTCTTCATGGAGAATGTAGCCAAGGAGAAAATGGAAATGACTATGTGGAGCACAAGTCTGAGACCCACAAGACCCTCTCTCCAAAAACAGAGGGAAAGGACAAAGAAATGCAATGGAAGACACATAAAAAACCTAATAGAGGAATGGTTTTCTAAGTTGAAAAAATGTATGTAGGTTTTTAAAGCACATTATATTCCAGGAATAATCAATGAAAATCAAGGCATTACGAGACTTCCCCATTTCAACATTAAATGCTAGAATACACTAGGCAAAGTCTAAGTAGTTTTAAGTGGAAAAGGGTATGACCTAAGAGTTTCACAGCCAATATTTTAAGAGTGAAGTCCTCAGAAAAAGACTCTTAGAAGTGCAAAGTTTAAAAAAAATAAAGCACCTATGCACCCTTCCTAAGAAGATTATTGAAGATCCAATCCAGCTTCTGAAAATCAAATCAAAATAAAAAGTTCAAAAGATATTATAGATATTATAATATGAAGAAACTGGTGGAAATACTGGGCCCAATTAAAATAGAGGTGAGCCTGATAACCAATATTGCTATGAAACTTAAATACAGATGCCAAAAATAGTTATTCAAAGGAAAATTTAAAATTTTGAAATAATTCACACTAATCTGGTTATAAAGGCCAAATTTATTATTTTAAAAGGCTAAGAAATAGCATGAAAAGGATTGAAGGGATAATGTAAAGAAAAAATTGTACTAAATTACTTGTATTAAATAGAAAGATGCATTTTACTCATGGATGACAGTAAGAAAAATATAAACTAAGAAAGCTTTTGAAAAGAATTTAACCAATAGTAAAATTTTAAAAGATATGCTTCTTCAAAAATAGTCAAGATTAAAAGCAAAGAGGACAAGTTCTGTGCACAAAAAGAGATAGACATTGGAAAGAGTAAGGAAATTTAAAAAGGAACAAGATGACTGGTTATGGCCAAAATTATCAGCTATAATAATAAATGTAAATAATTTAAAATTTCTTATGTGGGTTTGAATGATGAAAAGATACATGCATCCCTATGTCTATAGCAGCACTATTTACAATTGTCAAAGCATAGAAGTAACCTAAGGGTCCATCAGCAGATTAATGGATAAAGAAGATATGGTATGTATACAATATACTACTCAGCCATTTAAAAAAAAAGTGAAATTTTACTGTTTGCCACAACATGGATGGACTTGGAGGATATTATGCTAAGTGAAATAAGCCAGACAAAGACAAATACTGTATAATATCACTTATATGTGGCAACTAAAAAATACAATAAGCAGTGAATATAACAAAAAAGAAACAAACTCACAGATATAGAGAACAAACTAGTGGTTATCATTGGCGTGGGCAGGGAATAGGCAATATAGGGGTAGGGGATTAGGAGGTACAAACTATTTTGTATAAAATAAGCTACAAGGATATTTGTGCAACATAAAAAGTAAAAATGAAAGTGTTAGTCAATCAGTCATGTCTGACTTTTTGCAACCTCATGGACTGTAGCTTGCCTGGCTCCTCTGTCCATGGAATTCTTCAGGCAAGAATACTGGAGTGGGTAGCCATCCCCTTCTCCAGAGGATCTTCCCAACTCAGGGACTGAACTCAAGTCTCCTGAACTGGCAGGTGGATTCTTTACCACTGAGCCATCTGGGAAGCAACAACAACAAATAATAAAACAATAAATACACTATACCAAAAATAGATAAATCTTTAAATATTAGAAGTCCAAGGATAACTTTGCAGGAATATCACTATAGCTAAAGGTTTTAACATAACCCTCTTGCTCTGGCATATAAAACAGTCTAAAAAAATAAACAAGGTTGGAGAAGACATGAATAACATTTCAAAAAATAGAAACAGTCCAAACACATTGTCTAATCAAAATACAGTAATTCAAGGTAATCTCTTTAATGTTAACAAAAATAATTTACTTAGAAATCAAAATTGCGGTTTGAGCACTTACAAATAAATGACTGAAAAAAATATGTAACCTCATGTCCAAACTATACACAGAGAAAAATATATGGCCCCAAATACTTTCTTTTGGTGAAAAAGAAAAGAAACACTAAAAAATAAATAAGCTAAAAATTCAGTTAAGGAAACTTGAAAGTGAAATAACCCCATCAAGACTAAAGATGGACTTAACAGAGATGAAAGTAGACTCCATCAAGTAGAACAGACAAATTTAAATAAATAATTTCAGTATAATTTAGAAAAACTTCTTCCAAGGAGACTAAGAAAAAGGGAGGGTGAGGGAGTAAGACAGAAAAAGACACAAATGCACCCACTTCATCAGAAATAGGATGTTGGAGATTTAAACACAGATAACGTGAAGATTTTTAAGACTGTAGAACACTATGAGAACTACTTGGCTTCGTTTCCAAAATGTAAAACAGTTCATACAACTCAATAACAAAAAACAACCCAATCAGAAAATGTGCAGAAGACCTAAACAGACATTTATCCAAAGAAGACATACAGATGGCCATGGCCAATAGGCACATGAAAAGATGTTCATCGCTGCTGATTATTAGAGAAATGCAAATCAAAACTACCATGAGGTACCACCTCATACCACTCAAAATGGCCATGATTAAAAAGTCTACAAATGGCAAATGATGGAGAGGGTGTGGAGAAAAAGGGAACCCTCTTATACTGATGGTGGGAATGTAAATTGGTGCAGCCATTATGAAAAACAGTATGGAGGTTCCTCAAAAAAAACGAAAAATAGAGTTGTCATAGGATCCAACAATCCCACTCCTGGGCATATATATGTGTGTGTGTGTATACATATTCTTTTCCATATTCTTTCCCATTATGGTTTATCAGAGAATATTGAATATAGTTCCCTATGTTATAGAGTAGGACCTTGTTGTTTATCCAACTATATAAATGAATCCAGACAACACTCCAATTCAAAAAGATACATGCACCCCAGTGTTCTTAAAAGCACTATTTATAATAGCCAGGATATGGAAACACCTAGATATTCATTGACAGGTGAATGGATAAAGAAGAGGTGGTACATATATACAATGGAATATTATTCAGCCATAAAATAGGATGAAATAATGCCATTTACAGCAACTGTGGGTGGATCTAAAGATTATCACACTAAGTGAAGTAAGTCAGAAAGAGAAAGACAAATACCATATGCTATCCCTTATATGTGGAATCTAAAATATGACACAAATGAAACTTATGAAACAGAAACATATGCATAGCCATAGAGAGCAGGCTTGTGACTGCGAAGGGGGAGCAGGATACAGGAGGGAAGGATTGGGAGTTTGGGATTAGCAGATGCAAACCAGTATATATAGTTGGATAAACAACAAGGTCCTACTCTATAACATAGGGAACTATATTCAATATTCTCTGATAAACCATAATGGGAAAGAATATGGAAAAGAATATGTATACACACACACACATATATATAACTGAGTCACTTTGCTGTACTGCTAAGTCACTTCAGTCGTGTTCGACTCTGTGTGACTCCATAGATGGAAGCCCACCAGGCTCCCCCGTCCCTGGGATTCTCCAGGCAAGAACACTGGAGTGGGTTGCCATTTCCTTCTCCAATGCATGAAAGTGAAAAGTGAAAGTGAAGTCACTCAGTCGTGTCTGACCCTCAGCGACCCCATGGACTGCAGCCTACCAGGCTCCTCCGTCCATGGGATTTTCCAGGCAGGAGTACTGGAGTAGGGTGCCATTGCCTTCTCCGACTTTGCTGTACAGTAGGAATTAACACAACATTGTCAATCAACTATACTTCAATAAAAACAGTTTTAATTATTTTAATTTATCAGGCCAACTGTTTCCATCTCCGTGGGACTTAGAGTGTAGTGGAAAGAGCATTCAAACAGGAGACCAAAAGCCTAAGGCTGGAAGTACACAAATGTATACCTTCCTCCCCAACCCCTCCTCACGCTCCTCATCCTCCACCACCATCACCAGAAATACTGGGCAGAACCTAGAAACTTCCATGTGGAAAATCATGGGATACTTTCCGTGCAAAATAAGGCAAGATCTAACTCTGCTTCCCCAGAGGTTCACGGTGTCAGGAGGGAGAGATGACTGCCAATGTCAAACAGGAGCAGAAAAAAGAGAGAGAGAACTAGGTGATCAAACAGGAGGTTCAGAGAAGTGAGTGAAGCTGAGTCCACAGCAGAGGCAGAACTCGAGCTTCCTTGCAGTATTTCAAGCAATACTCAAAGAAGGAATTGTCTAGTCTTGAAGGAGACACAGGCAACGTGAAGAGAGATGAAGAAAGTGCATTTTAAGTGGTCATGTTAGAGCAAAATGCTGTGACTTGAAGAATCCTTGCATCACACACAGAGGGATGAGCCCACCTACTCTCCTTTCAGTGACGTTCTCCTTCCTTCCCATTCATTCAGAGTACTTTCTGGGTTGTGTTTCCAAGTGTCATTTAATGTCATTTTATGACTCCCCGGTTGTAAGTGTCTGCGTATTACCAGGGCTTCGAGATTTACAGCCTATTTTAAACTCAGATAATGATGTTTAATTTGTTATTGGCTGTGTAAAGGTTAACAAAGAAATAACTCAAATGATCATCTCAGGGATAAGGCATTACAAGGGGGCAATTAAACACAGTACCTGGCATTACACAAAAGATTGATATCTCGTTACAAGAGTACAGATGAGTTCCGATTTCACAATACGGGAATTACACTCCTCACTGCCAGCTCTCTTTGCATAAACAAATAGCACGTCCTGCTCAGCACCACTGAGTAACCAGGAGGGGAAGAAAACACTTTTCAAGAAAAGGGAAGATGTCAATTTCTTGTAGAAGAAATTGCAGCCAATTTCTGCAGCCAATTTCTTGTAGAAGAGCTGGAGGAGAAAGAAAGAAACCCGGTCTCCTGGAGAAAATGAGGTTGATGTTACTCAAGCAAAAGATTAGGTTCCCTCTGAGTTGTAAACAAATGATGCTAACGAGCAAGCAAAATAGACAGGCATCCAATAGGCCCTTAAGAAGAGGAAGCAAAATAAATAAAACGTCAAAGCCAAATTGTTATTAAATTGTCTCTGAAATGGAAAATGAAAAACAATCTATTCCAACAAGCATTTTTGTCTCTCTCCTTCTCCCCAAAACACCTTTCCGTGTTGACTTGGTCTCCAGTCCCCAGGTTCGGTTGCCAATAAAAATATAACGAAATAATAGATTTAAAAACTCATCAGATAGAGATGTATCTGTGTTCCTCAGTCCTATCCTTCTGGAGTCAGCTAACAAATGTAGCATGCCTCATCTGCCTAATGCCCTATTTATATCCCTCAGAGAGGACATCCTTTTTTTTTTTCCCTGGATTCATTTTCCATCCTTTGCTTTCTCTTTCCTCTGCAGTCTTGATTTCTCCCCATCTGGGTTTTTAATTTCCTCTTTCATGTCTCTCCACATCTTCGGCTTTCTCTCGTATTCTCACTCTGGACCTCATCTTTCCTTTCTGGTTCTTGGCCTCTCATTTCTCAAACCTTCTCCCATGAGATTGGATTTTCTCTTTGGTGAGGGTTCCTGCTGTCTGTCCCCTCCTCCTACCTGTCATGTTCAGTCTTTTCACTAAGTTCTCTATTTTCTCTACCACCTCATTCTTCAGCAGTTCTCAATTTCCTCACCTTTTTCATCACTTCCCACCTCCCATCAAACTTCTCTATCCCCAGCTACATGGCTCGAACCCTTCTCCATTTGGATCAAGATATCTACACAAAGTCTTCAAATTAGACATTCCCCCGCCCTCTTGACCTCAGAACTAATAACAACCCCAAAACAATGGGTCTGTTCACCATGACCAAAAATTCCTGAGTAGCTGGAAACTCAGAGCCGGACCAATAAAACTGCAGAAATCACGATGTCATTGTCCTGGCATATTTTTATAGTCCCGGAACCTCCTAAATTATAGTCAAGGGAGAGCCTGGTTTTTTGTGTTTTTTTTTAATTCCTTATTCCCAAATCATGCTACCACTAGGGCATGAAGATGAGTCCTTTTTTTGTTTGGCTTTACATCATCAACGGAAAGAAACAAGGAGTGATGTGTATAGTTTGCCATCAGGCACCCCAACTTTGGGCTTCCCAGGTGACTCAATGGTAAAGAATCTGCTTGTCAATGCAGGAAACATGGGTTTGATCCCTGGGTTGGAAAGATCCCCTGGAGAAGGAAATGGCAACCCACTCCAGTACTCTTGCTTGGGAAATCCCATGGACAAAGGAGCCTGGCAGGCTACATTCCATGGGGTCCCAAAGAGTCAGACACAACTGAACAACCAACACCACAACAACCACCGTTTAGGCTTGCCCAGTTGACAAAGCAACACACACGCTACCTATGCCACCATCCTCAACATCAAGTCACATTTATGAAGCACAAATAAATTTTGCATTGTGTGCCAAGCCCTGGGAAAGATGGAAAGATGTGGTCCACGTTGTGTCAGGAGTTCCAGCCTGGAAACCAATACTACCAGCAATGCTCACTAGTGCTGAGGCCATATTGCATGAGAAAAATCACAGAGTCAAATTCAATAGCTAGCCCCTGTTGACACATAAATAAATGCCCTATTCATTTGCTCCTTTAATCAACTGGTTGTACCTTGGTTCTGTAACCCTTAATAAGTGGAATTGTTAGTATTTTATCAGGATGTGTACATTCTAGCAGTCTTGAATGTCACACCAGGGAGTCAAGCCCAGACAACACTGTCATGTGGAAGCACCTGGGATCAAGGGATAACGCATTAGTTAAGCAAACTAACCTTGAGCTTTTGGAACTGAAATATCAACAAAAGGATAAAATAAATGTGCAAATTGTTCGTCCCAGTGGACATTAGCCAGGCGTTTGTTCTTTAGCCAACAACAATCAACAGGCGCAACATAACCATAAAAATGCCAGCGGAGGAGCTAATCCAATAAATAAAGAAAAATCCTTGTATTCTGGCGAGGTGGCCAATGGTCACGCAGTGTGTGAAAAGTGAGCAGTGAATTTGAATACGAGTGGGAGGCAAGATGAGACCCACCTCAGGGAGGGGCCCTGACCCCACACATGAAGTTCAGATTTAATGCTTTTATTAAGCAACCAATTTCTGGCATGCAAAACAACCATATGGCAACTTGGGTCCCTAACAAATTGTAATAAAGCACAACTCAATGGGCACTAAGTGCATAGCAAGTGTCAGGCACTGTGCCTGACAAAGACTTGCTGGTTCCTCAGAGAGTCAAATCCTGCCAAGCTGTTCACCCAAAACCAGAAGCAAAGGGAAACATAGGTTGAGGTCTTCTAATATTGGATCCTATAGCACCCCACTCCAATATTCTTGCCTGGAGAATCCCATGGATAGAGAAGCCTGGTGGGCTACAGTCCATGAAGTCACAAAGAGTCAGATACAACTGAGCGACTACCACACACACCCTTAAAAAAAATGTACATGCATTCCCACATGATATTGTAAAGCAATTGTCCTCCAATTAAAAATAAACAATTTTTTAAATGTACATATATTGGGACTTCCCCTGTGGTCCAGTGGCTCAGACTCCACGCTCCCAATGCAGGGGGCCCAGTTTCAATACCTGATCAGGGAGCTGGATCCCTCCTGCCACAAATAAACATCCCACGTGCCACAACTAAGACTTGGAGCAGTCAAATAAATATAAATAAGTATTTTAATTTTTTAAAATGTACATGTATTGAGAAGAAAAGAGGGAGGAAGGAATACAGGGAAGAAGGAAAATAGGGTGATCAAAAAATGTTGTTCAGTCATTACATAATAGATATCTGGAAGGATACCTGTTATTGTTGTTCAGTCATTCAGTCATGTCCAACTCTTTTGCGACCCCATGGACTGTTGCCTGCTGGACTCCCCTGTTCACGGGATTCTCCAGGCAAGAATACTGTAGCCCTACAGTATTGCCACACCCTCCTCCAGAGAATCTTCCTGACCCAGAGATCAAACCCCATGTCTGCTGCAAGGGCAGGATTCTCTACCACTGAGCCACCAGGGAAGCCCAGAAGGATATTTACCCAACATTATTGGGGTTAGGCTTCCCAGGTGGTTCAGTGGTAAAGATTCCATCTGCCAATGCAGGAGGTGCAAGAGACTTGGGTTCGATCCCTGGGTCAGGAAAATCCCTTGGAGAAAAGAATGGCAACCAACTCCAGTATTCTTGCCTGGAGAATTCCATGGACAGAGGAGACTGGTGGGCTTCAGTCCATGTGGTCACAAAGAGTTGGACAGGACTGAGCAACTAACAGGGTCCCTGCCAACTCTGGGAGCCCACTTTCAAGCCTGGGGCCTTCGAACCTGAGACCACATTGAGAAGTCTGCTGGGGACAGGGGTGGTTAAGATAGTGCGCAACAGTGGGCTTCAGGTGAGATGCATTTTATTTTGTCATTTGGTTCCTAGAGAAGGGTGTTAGGGAGAAAAATATTGATGAACTTCTTTGTCATCGTTAAGAATATCACTGACACGCTCCCAGCAGGCCCACTGCGAGGCAGACAGCGCCCGTCTACCCAATGCCTTTTGTAGCCGAGACACGTGCAGAGCATTAGGCGAGGTGTGTAAATTATGACGGACCAAGTTCTTGGGCGAAGGCCCAGGACTGAGGACGTCTCTGCCTCTGTCTCCTTCCTGTGTTCTCTGTCCCCACGGCTCTTGCCTCAAAGCCAACGGAGCTCCTCAGAGAAAACATTAACAGGCCGAGGCTCCAGCTTGAAGTAAATATTGCAGGATTGAAATGCGCAGGGAATTATCCTTCTTCCCCTCGCAGACTGTGGAGTGCTGGGTGAGAAATAAATAATGAGGGTAATAATGGGCCCAGTTCTTCCCGGCTGCGCTTCTCCCCCTGGGTGCAGAGCATCTTCTAAAGTTCGGGTGTGGCTGCTGGTGACTCCAGCAGATTCCATCCGATGCCAGAAGGAAATGCCACCCTTGGCCCAGAGAGAGAGTGGCTAGTAGAAGCCATGCCCGGGATAGGCCCCAGGCAGCTTTCATTTGGGGAGCATCTTCCCTGGTTCCGGCCTCATTTTGCCCAGAGGACAAAGGAAGCCCCTGATTGTTTGGAGGTAAGGAATCTGGTCCTCGTGTGTACTCAAAAGACTCTACTGGGTTGCTGCTTTTTACGCCCACTCTGGGAGTGTCTCAGAACTTTGAATAAAAATGGGGCAGGGAGGCTTGGAGTGCTAAGCGATGGATCCTTAAGTGGGGAAGCTTATCCTCGGGCACTGAGCCTGTTGGCAAACGAGATCAAGGTAGGGATCTCTTCCTGGTCCTGGGAAAGCTCAGGCTAAAATCTGAAGCACTCTTAGAAGCAATAATAGGAGGTGTTTAGACACGCAACTCTTCCTGCAAGGAGCCTATAGGTGGAGAACGAGCAGGTCTTAGGATCCTGGGCCATTAGTATAGGTTGGTAAGTGATATTCCAGCCTCTATAGTGGACATGACCCCCAGGAAAAGGTGATAGATGGCTTGTTTCCAGCCCTGTCCTGAGAAGGCTAACACTGACCCTCCCCACCACCGAATTCTTGCAACCTCTGATCTGAACCTTTACATATTCTCCTGAAAAAAAAAAATCATCTCCCTGGCAAAACACCAAGAGAACAATTAGGGATTAACCAAAGTGTTCTCTCTTGCCAGCAAGAGTTTGGCCTCTCCGGGGACCAGGGGCAGTTCATTCTGAAGCTCTTTGTCTCTGCAACTCCCTCCTCTTTGTTTTCCATCTCGTTAGAGAGGCGTTTTCCTTCCCCTACAAGAAGACTTTTGCTTCTAGTTGGCATTTAATTGCTGAATGAGTGTTTTCGCCATGTCCAAAACCATTAGGACAATAGTGAGAGGAGGGGATTAGCTACTCAAGATAAAATCAACATGTGGAGTTTATTGTTACTATTGGTTTTGATATTTATAAATCCTTTACACATTGTCTTAAAAAAAAAAAACCCAGTGTCTCTAAACTGCTGTATATTTGATAAAAATTATTGCAAGAAAAGGGCTTCCCCGGTGGCGCAGACAGTAAAGAAAACACCTGCAATGCAGGAGATTCAGGTTTGATCCCTGGGTGGGGAAGATCCCCTGGAGGAGGTCATGGCAACCCACTCCAGTATTCTTGCCTGGAGAATCTCAAGGACAGAGGAGCCTGGTAGGCTACAGTCCATAGTGTCGCAAAGAGTCAGACACAGCTGAGTGACTAACATTTTCACTTACAACACTTGCAAGAAAAATGAATGAGGTAGAATTTTTTCACAATTTGTATTGATATCTAACTTCCAAATTGTACTTCAAGTGCAAATCACTTCAACTCTCAACATAAGGCTAAAATCAAAGTGATCCCTTATATAATGCTACCCATAAAAATGATTTCACCAAAATAAAAATCATCCTTTTTTTAAGCATGCTGCTGCTGCTGCTGCTAAGTTGCTTCAGTCGTATCCGACTCTGTGCGACCCCATAGAGGGCAGCCCACCAGGCTCCCCCATCCCTGGGATTCTCCAGGCAAGAACACTGGAGTAGGTTGCCATTTTCTTCTCCAATGCGTGAAAGTGAAGTCACTCAGTTTTGTCTGACTCTTAGCGACCCCATGGACTGCAGCCTACCAGGCTCCTCCGTCCATGGGATTTTCCAGGCAAGGGTACTGGAGTCAGGTGCCATTGCCTTCTCCGCATAGCCATCCCCTAAAAGGCATTTGAGCCTCTCAACTTTCCAAATAGGATCTTTATAACCAAGGCTGAGAGATGACTGAGCCCACCACACCCCGTAAAATAGAACCTGGTTATAAAGAGGAAAATGGAATTGTCTTTAATTTCCTCATTTACCTTGAACAACAAGATCATACACAACCATCCCATAGGGCCACTGGTATTCCTCTGAGGCAGACAGGAGACATAAGAAAGATAATTTAGGCACAGAGAGGAAGAAGCATCTGCCCAGAAACACAACTTTAATGGCAAAAATCAAACTAAAGTACAGGGTTTCCTTATCTATCATGCTTTCTGTTATTGTTGTTTAGTTGCTAGGTTGTATCCAACTCTTTTGTGACCCCCCAAGGACTGTAGCCCACCAGGCTCCTCTGTCCACAGGATTTCCCAGCCTAGAATACTGGAGTGGGTTGCCATTTCCTTCTCCAGGGGATCTTCCCCACTCAGGTATTGAACCCAGGACTCCTGCATTGCAGGCAGATTCTTTATCACTGAGCCATCAGGGAAGCCCATTATGCTTTCTACTTGGTCATGAAAAGCCTACAGACTGTTGCTAAGAAGTTACTTAGAAAACAGCTGGGCTATTTTTTTCTAAGAGGCATTTTCTATATTGACGTCCACAGCAACAAGTCTATTATGAGACAGAGTATCCTGTGTGTGTTTGTAATACGAAGAGTTTAAAAGTTACTAGGAACAAGACCTTCTGATAAACAGTGACATCAAAACATGAGTCTTCCCCTAAGTACCTACAACTTAATTTGCCACTTTAAAATGGTTGGGGTATCCACATATTGTGTCTCTGTTGGCACCCTGCTTCCTCTTCAGCACAAAAAGTGCTCCCTGCAGGATAAAGACTCATTTCTACAAATGAATAAGCATCATTAAACCTAAATGAATCCCGAGTGGAAACAAAGAGTTAAAACATACTCTGAGTCAAATCATCAAAGGGCTGGTCCAGGCGACCCAATGTTAGGAACATTGACATTATATTAGGAAGGAGAATTGAAGGAGAAAAAAAAAAACTAGATCCAGAGTCATCATTATACCACTCTAACCACTGTCTCTGCTTTCTATAGGCACATTTTACAGACAGCCAGTGCACCTACCATACATATTCTATATTTTACTACACGTTTTCCCACACTGCTAGACAGATGATTCTGGGCTATGGCTAGTGCATCAGACTGCTGTGTCATCCTCTGCCTAGTCATTCTCCTCTTTTGTGAAACAGTTCAGGTTTCTCAGGTCTTTGTGATTGTAGATAACAAACGATGTAATGAACATCTTTGTGGATAGAGGGGTTCTTGTCCTGTTACTGATGCTGGGAAAGATTGAGGGCAGGCAGAGAAGGGGACGACAGAGGATGAGATGGTTGGATGGCATCACCGACTCAATGGACATGGGTTTGGGTGGACTCCAGGAGTTGGTGATGGACAGGGAGGCCTGACGTGTTGCAGATCATGGGGTCGCAAACAGTCGGACACGACTGAGCGACTGAACTGAACTGAACTGTCCTGTTACATGATCCCCAATGAGTCTATTTTTTTTTTTTAATTTTTGACGTAGATCACTTTTAAAGTCTTTATTGAATTCGTTACAATATCATTCCTGTCTTATGTTTTGGTTTTTTGGCCCCGAGGCATGTAGGATTTTAGCTCTCTGACCAGGGATTGAACTACACCGCCTGCATTAGTAGGTAAAGTCTTAACCTCTGGACCTCCAGGGAAGTCCCCCAGTGAGTCTGTTTTTAAATAAACAATCTCAAATATACTTCCTGGTGAGAAAACTACATTGTCCAGTTACTTACATTTTCTTGACACCATCTCTTTGCCAGTACCTAGGAGGGATATTCTGAAAACAAAACTCAGAAGCCCCCTAGCAAGGCTGAAGTTGGCTTTAGTGGGACATGGTATCCCACCAAGGCCTCATCCCTCTATTCCTAAGAGACTGGAAATAGTCTGTTAACTTCTGAGTTGTGTCTCTTTAGAACCAGAGCAATTCCTTTTTCCCTTTAGAGGTCATGGGACTTGGCAATATGAACACAGCAATACCCACTCAGTATACACTTTGCAGCCCACAATCCAATGTAATTACCATCAGAAAGTTCTCCTTTGGCCATCTTCACATTGTCACCTTCTTGTGGCTCAAGATGAGAGGTCTTTCTCACCAGAAGAGCTAAATAATTTTTTTTCTGTTATTGAAGGAGCAGGCCTTTCAAGAAAGCCATAGTAGAAGCAAAGAAATTCAAGTTAATATACAAAAGCCTTAAGAAATATTCTCAATGAGACATGAAGCATAATCTAAAGAAAACAGTGGTTTATCCTTGCTCTCTGCAGAGATGGCTTCTGTGATGTGATCATTTCACTGATCTGATCATTTCATATTACCATGTTTTAAATGGCTGGGTCAACAGGGAGAAAGGGTGGCCTTTGGGTGAACTGTCAGGATGCCAAGCTTTGAGACATGCCTTCCTCACTGATTCACTCCATGACCTTGAATGAGTCCCTGAGCAGTCCTTGTGGCCTCTGACATTCTCCATTCACAAAATGTGAATCACTCTGGTGATTCCTTTTGGGTATCAGTTTCCTTTGGGAAAGTAGAGATGCAGTTTGCCCCATCGTGTTTTCCTGCCAATATTGTCATTTACTATTTGTTCTCCTGTACTTCACTTGAGTCCTGTTTCCAAAGATTATTTAATCTGGGTTCAATGTGTAAACACAGACACCAAGACAGATATGCAGAGAAATAAATACCAAATTAGTTCCTTTTAGAAAACAAGAGCACAAGTGGAGGCTTGCTGGGATGGGTCATGCTGAGAATATGGAGAAGTCTAAAAGGCACTGAGACTTTTAAATCCCACATGGAGGACCCAGGCTCACCCTGGGCTTCCAAATAATAGATCAGAGGCTGAGCTGCAAGATTGGGATGGTCTTGGATTCCTGGGTCAGACTCAGATCTTGACCCCCTGAAGAACCATCACTTTGATGTGGATGGACTTAAAGTCTGTTGTAGAAAGTGAAATGAGTCAGTAAGAGAAAAACAATATCATGTGTTAACGCATATATATGGAATCTGGAAAAATGGTACTGATTTTCAGGATAGGAATAGAGTCGCAGACATAGAGACAGACATGTGGACACAGGGTGGGGTGGGGGGAAGGAGAGGATGGGACAAATTGGGGCAGTAACATTGATATATATACAATGTGTAAAACATACAGCTAGTGGGAAGGTGCTGTATAGCACAGGGAGTTCAGCTTGGTCCTCTGTGTTGACCTAAAGGGGTGGGATGGTGGGATGCGTGGATGGGGTAGGTGGGAGGGAGGCTCAAGAGAGAGGGGATATATGTATACATACACCGAAGAATTGATGCTTTTGAACTGTGGTATTGGAGAAGACTCTTGAGAGTCCCTTGGACTGCAAGGAGATCCAACCAGTCCATTCTGAAGATCAGCCCTGGGATTTCTTTGGAAGGAATGATGCTAAAGCTGAAACTCCAGTACTTTGGCCACCTCATGCAAAGAGTTGACTCATTGGAAAAGACTCTGATGCTGGGAGGGATTGGGAGCAGGAGGAGAAGGGGACGACAGAGGATGAGATGGCTGGATGGCATCACTGACTCGATGGACGCAAGTCTGGGTGAACTCCAGGAGTTGGTGATGGACAGGGAGGCCTGGTGTGCTGTGATTCATGGGGTCGCAAAGAGTCAGACATGACTGAGTGACTGTGTTTTGTTTTGTTTTTTATAGCCCACTCCAATATTCAAGAATATGGGATATTCTTGCCTGGAAAATTCCATGGACCGCGGAGCCTGGTAGGCTACCATCCATGGGGTCGCAGAGTCGGACACGACTGACTGACTTCATTTTCACTTTCACTTTCAGAGCTGATTCACATTGTTGTACAGCAGAAATTAACACAATGTTGTAAAGCAACTATATTTCAATAATATAATTTTTAAAAAGAACCATCACTTTCCCATATGCTTACAACTTTTTGCACATGCACACATACACCACAGAGAAAGCAGCTCCCAATTCTACACCTCAGCCTAGCCTATCATAACTTAAAAATATTGCACACAGGTTTCCCTTAAAAATAATTTTTAGATATCTCAGCATTTTTCCCTGAAAAAAAGAAGATATCGCTGCATAGTTTCCAAGTGAAATAGTTTTAAATGTCCTACATTTGGGCTATTCGCAGAGGCTAATATTTGAATTCACTTGGGAGACTGTGTCCCCAATTCCAATGCAATCATCATGACCAGCAGGGCCTGGGACATCTTCGAGGTCAATATTGTGTTTTCACAAATTGTGTACAAGACAAACTTGAGTGAAACACGGATGTGGGTCTGTGTGTGTGTGTGTACGCAGTCTCTCAGTTATGTTCAACTCTTTGCAACCCCATAGATTGTAGCCCACTAGGCTCCTCTGTCCATGGGATTTTTCAGGCAAGAATACTAGAATGGGTTGCCATTTCCTACTCCAAGGGATCTTCCCCACCCAGGGATCAAACTGGAGTCTCCTGCATTGGCAGGCAGATTCTTTACCACTGAGCCACTTGGGAAGCCCAGGGTCTCTTTGTACAAAGTGGTATTTACAGCATGTGGTGAGAGGCAGGAACGTTTTCTAATGCCCCGTCCTCCAGAAAAATACAGAAAACAACAATATTTATGATGGCTGCATTCACACATTTTCTCCTTCGTTTCTTACACTTCTCTCCACACTCATCCTATTTGGCATCTGACTAATAACATCACAAAACACAGTCTGCCTTTATCACCCTGAGAAGCCTCAGTTGAGAAGGACCCAGTGAGATCATGTTCTAGGCCTGTTAAATTGATGTCTAAGCCACTGTTCAAGAGGCAGCCTTCTGGTGCCACAGAGAGACAGACTGTGGCAGACAAGATATTCAGTGCTCACCCTCCTCAGTTAACCACCCAAATACTCACTATTGTTACTATTTTAGTTGCTCAGTCGTGTCTGACTCTTTGGGACCCCATGGACTGTAGCCCGCCAGGCTTCTCTGTCTAGGATTTCCCAGGCAAGAATACTGGAGTGGATTGCCATTTCCTTCTCCAGGGGATCTTTCCGACCCAGAGATGGAAACCAAGTCTCCTGTATTGGCAGGCAGATTCTTTACCACTGAGCCACCTGGGCTTTCCTAAAATATTCACTGAGATAACTGTAATTAATGGGGAGTTTAGGGGGAGGGGAATCCTCTATTAAAAAATGCAGTGAGGGGAATTCCCTAGCGGTCCATTGATCAGGACTCTGAGATTTCACTGCTGAGGGTCCAGCTTTGACCCGTTTGGGGAACTGAGATCCCACAAGCCACATGCCACAGACAAAAAAGAAAAAAGCTGGGAGGGGACTGCAATTAGCATAAAAATTACCACTTCATGTTTTACTTTTTTCTTTTGCCTGAAATTCTAATATTCATATTAAATTAGCAGCATTTTATCACTTTTGCTTTTCATAAGCCAGTAATTTATTCCCTTAGAAACTAAATGGGGGAGGGGGGAAGCTACTCTATATAGAAATACATAGTGAACTGTCCATCTCAGAATCAACAAACTACTTTCAACCCTATTTATCAATCTCTCATTTAAAAAAAAAACCTAAACTAAAACAAAAACAACACACTCTGTGTGTGTAAAACTGTGGCAAATGTAGTTAAGCCAGAGAGTTTGTGACATTTTATTCAGCACGCTCAAACTAAAAACAAATTTTTGATTGCTTATATACTCCGAAGTGTTTCCTGCCTACATATCCTCAGAAATCCCAGGAGATTTTCTGGACACATGGAAAATTTCAAGTTGAGCCATTTTTAAGTTATCCATGAGTGAAAAGGGGGGAAAAAAAAAACAGTACATGGAGTGGGAATTTGAATTTGTCCTAAAGGAAGAAAAAAGTTATTTTGTTCTTTCTTTCCCTTCCTTTGAGTTCCCTGACAATACTTTGCCCGAGCTTTTTTTGTTTTTTAGAAAGAAGAAAATCGCCTTTGTGTCGAAGCCAAGTATGAACATATTCTGCGCATTCTCCATCAGCGCGCACCAGGGAATTCTCAAGGCAGATCTACATGTAACCGTAAAACGAGCATTACCAGACACAAATCAGATCACACATCATAATGATAAATAACTGCAGGAATAGTAAAGCCAGCATGGACTTGGGATCCATCATCCCCAAACGCATTCAACTTTTAAAATTATTTTAAAGCGCCTAATACAGAAATCATCACTGACAAGGAGGCAACCATTGACTGAAAGGCAAACACGGTCAAAAGCCTCTGGCAGCTGGATATTCATGGGGTTTTTCATCTTCTAGCAGTGACTCTAAGAAATACTGCCCCCAGATTGAAAGCTTCCGAGAATCTCTGCAAACGGCCTCCGTTGTGGTATCTCGTGGAGCCTAGCAATCGTGCGCCAGAGGGGTACAGCCATCCTGCGATGTTTCTTGGAGAAGAGATGAACAGCTCAGGGGAGGACCAGGGCCAAAACCATTCTGCAGGGAAACACCCCACTCAGAAATGTCGTTTCTGGCTTCATGTCATGAATCTCACATAAATATCTGAGGAGATTGCCGACATCCCAGAGCCAAGAAGAAAAACATGCATTGAGAGAACGAGCCAGAGGAGCCAGCGGAGCCAGAACATGGAATAATCATTTCACTGGCCGCCCTCCACTTCAGATACTACTGCCTGAGACTCCTGGTACGAAGGAGCAAGAAAATGGATGAGAGATGCTGCAGGGCCAGAAAGGGAAGAAACTTTGATAAATAAACTTCTCATGGAGATAGGCCACACATTAGAAAGAAAAGATGATGGGGGTGGGGAGTGGGAACCTGGACAGTGGGGGTGGAGGAGGGGCACGAAGTGATGGAGCCTTCTTGTCTCCCATCTCAGCTGGTCCAGGAGGCAGGGGAAACCAAATCTTAGCATTGTCTGGCCCAGGCGATTTTTCCCCCTTCTCATAATATAACTTGGTGAATATGTTGAAGAGAGTGTCTGCTGTTATTGGTCTAATGAGCTAACTCTGAAATCTGAGCTAAAGACAGCTCCCTAGTGGCTGCTCACTGTTCCACAGACAGAAAGGAAACTCCTTTCAGAGGCCCATCAGGGTGAACCACTGCTGACAGCTTGGAACGGCACAACACACAGATTTATTTCACAGACAGCCACAGACAGGAATTTAGCACCCTGTGCTGGCCTCCTGCTTCATGGAGAAGGTGTTAAAATGCAACCATGCAGAGCTCTCCCTTGAACAAAACCCAGTAGCGACTAATCAAGCGGTCACCCGTCTCCCCGGCAGAAAATTCTGGGCGCGGAGCAGCTGAGCACTGAGCTGGGTGCCCCAGCTTGACAGCTGCTGCTCCAGAGCCCGCCACAGCTTGAGCGCTGCCTCAGAAATCCCGAAATATTTTGCCTGACCTTTCAACTTACAAATTAATTGATTTCTAAACAACGGCAAATGTTATTTATTTATTTATGACATCTCAGAATGCCTGCTCGACTCCCTGAGGCTTGCCGAGGCATCAGACCCCGAGGGTGCTGGTTCTCACCAGCCCTCTTTAACACACTTTCCAGGGAAACAGGGCTCAGAGGCATTCATACATAGACGTTTACCTCCCTGCACTCAGCAAGTCCATAACATAGTGCTGCCTGCATAAAATAAGCACACTGACTTTGTTTTATGCATCTCTGTGTGTGCATATATATGTATTTGGGTGTGTGTGTAAACAACAACAACAACAACAAAATATATATATATAGGGCTCCCCAAGTGGCTCAGTAGTAAAGAATCTGCCTGCCAATGCAGAAGACACAGGTTCAATCCTTGAGTCAGGAAGATTCCCTAGAGAAGGAAATGGCAACCCACTCCAATATTCTTGCCTGGGAAATCCCATGGAAAGAGGAGCCTGGTGGGCTACAGTCCATGGGGTTGCAAAAGAGTCAGACACAACATAGCAACTAAACAACTATATATATATATATGTACATACACACACACACACACATACATATATATACACACACATGCATACACATATATGTGTGTGTATGAATATATACACTCTAAGATATATATATATGCACATGCATATATGTCTCCAAGGTTATTGTCACCTTCAAATTTGTAACAAAAGTTACCAACTCTCTCCACATCTCTCCCACACTAAACAAGTACTCAGCAATTGATCAGCTGAGCTATTTAGGGATGAAGGCAAACTACATTTATTAAAGCAATTGAAATTGCACCCTGGTAGCCATGGGTTGTTCCTAAGGAAATTGCATACCATTGGTGATATTGTTTATATTATTTTGCTAATCTCACTCTCGCTCACACACACTCTGGTTTCTTCTTTTTAGGTTGTGTTTCTGAAACAACCCACTTGTTCTGGTAAAAGGAAGAGAGAAAAAGGAGGAATAGGAGGAGAAATATTTTCCTTGCTTATTTTCTGTGTTGCAAACAAGTTCCTAGTTCTCGTAGTTTAAATTCCATTTTCAGTGGCTTTAAATGCTGTCCCCCACCATTATATTCCCAATAAACCTCCATCTTCAGGTCTCTTCAGGTCTTCACTTCTCTCTCTCCCCACCCAAAATTTGCCAATGGATAAATAATAACCAGATATTCCCTCAGTCTGATTTTGTTCCCATGCATGATCCCTGAGTTGGAAAGAGCCCCTGGAGGAGGAAATGGCAACTCACTCCAGTATTCTTACCTGGAGAATTCCATGGACAGGGGAGTCTGGTGGGCTACAGTCCATTTGGGGTTGCAAAGAGTCAGACTCAACTGAGCACAGCACACACACAATGCCAAAGGCAGACACACATCAGTTCAAAGAGCAGTCCACAAGCCAGAAGATCTTCAATCAATGATGCAGAAGTTTAGCCATGGGATGGCACCATCAACTGAAAGGGCTCTGCTGCCCAAGAACCTTCACTGCATTTTTGCAGAATCAAGTCCATGTCTGTATCACAGCTACTACTCTGTGGCAACCTCCCAGGTGTGTTTTACCATCCTGTATGGCAACCCACTCCAGTAGTCTTGCCTAGAGAATCCCACGGATAGAGGAGCCTGGCAGGCTATGGTCCATAGGCTCACAAAGAGTCAGACATGACTGAAGCAACTTAGCAAGCAAGCAGCATTCTTAGAGCAGAATTATTTTGGACTTTGTTTTTAAACCAACATGTTATCAAATTTCTGGGAACGTGCATAGTCAAAGGGCGTGTAATCTTAATTAAAAAACAAAAAACAACTGATCCCTAGGCAAATGCCCCCTTTTGGAGCGCCTTCTCTGGAGCAGGTAATCTTTTTCCACCTCACTGTAGTAACTTACAAAGGGAGCCTTGAAAGAAGCTGAGGCTCAGAAAACTGAACTGAGGAAAGAAACCTAATCATCTTAGGGAGCCATATGCATTGACTCCCATCCCAAGACAGGGAAGAAAAAATGATGCCCTGTTTATTTTTCTACTTCTCCCATTTCTTTGCAGGTGTATCGTTTTCCTAGAGATCTTGTATCATAGGTTTTAGTTAGAGGAACAAGATTTTTATTTGTGTTTTTATAGTCAAAGGGGGTGTATGGAAGGAGGCAAGGAAATCACAGGGATTAGGGAAGATGTGTTGGATGGACTCCCTAGGGAAGGTGGCCTCTGCCAGGAGATATAAAGCCATGTGTGTAAATTTCATACCATACTTACACAGGACACATTAAGATGAGTAGATTTTCATTTATATGAAAATAAGAAGAGGTGGCAAGAATACACAGACGAACTATACAAAAAAGATCTTTATGACCCAGATAACCATGCTGATGTGATCACTCACCTAGAGCCAGACATCCTGGAATGTGAAGTCAAGTGGGCCTTAAGAAGTATCACTATGAACAAAGCTAGTGGAGGTGATGGAATACCAGGTGAGCTATTTCAAATCCTAAAGGATGATGCTGTGAAAGTGCTGCACTCAATATGCCAGCAAATTTGGAAAACTCAGCAGTGACCACAGGACTGGAAAAGGTCAGTTTTCATTCCAATCCCAAAGAAAGGCAATGCCAAAGAATGCTCAAACTACCACACAATTGCACTCATCTCACACACTAGTAAAGTAATGCTCAAAATTCTCCAAGCCAGGCTTCAGCAATACATGAACCGTGAACTTCCAGATGTTCAAGCTGGTTTTAGAAAAGGCAGAGGAACCAGAGATCAAATTGCCAACATCCGTTGGATCATTGAAAAAGCAAGAGAGTTCCAGAAAAACATCTATTTCTGCTTTATTGACTATGCCAAAGCCTTTGACTGTGTGGATCACAATAAACTGTGGAAAATTCTGAAAGAGATGGGAATACCAGACCACCTGACCAATCTCTTGAGAAACCTGTATACAGGTCAGGAAGCAACAGTTAGAACTGGACATGGAACAACAGACTGGTTCCAAATAGGAAAAGGAGTTCGTCAAGGCTGTATATTGTCACCCTGCTTATTTAACTTGTATGCAGAGTACATCATGAGAAACGCTGGGCTGGAGCGAGCACAAGCTGGAATCAAGATTGCTGCGAGAAATATCAATAACCTCAGATATGCAAAAGACACAACCCTTATGGCAGAACGTGAAGAAGAACTAAAAAGCCTCTCATGAAAGTGAAAGATAAGAGTGAAAAAGTTGGCTTAAAGCTCAACATTCAGAAAACGAAGATCATGGCATTTGGTCCCATCACTTCATGGCAAATAGATGGGGAAACAGTGGAAACAGTGGCTGACTTTATTTTTCTGGACTCCAAAATCACTATAGATGGTGATTGCAGCCATGAAATTAAAAGACGCTTACTCCTTGGAAGGAAAGTTATGACCAACCTAGACGGCATATTACAAACCAGAGACATTACTTTGCCAACAAAGGTCCGTCGAGTCAAGGCTATGGTTTTTCCTGTGGTCATGTATGGATGTGAGAGTTGGACTGTGAAGAAAGCTGAGTGCCGAAGAATTGATGCTTTTGAACTGTGGTGTTGGAGAAGACTCTTGAGAGTCCCTTGGACTGCAAGGATATCCAACCAGTCCATCCTAAAGGAGATCAGTCCTGGGTGTTCATTGGAAAGACTGATGTTGAAGCTGAAACTCCAATACTTTGGCCACCTGATGCGAAGAGCTGACTCATTTGAAAAGACCCTAATGCTGGGAAAGATTGAAGTCAGGAGGAGAAGGGGACGACAGAGGATGAGATGGTTGGATGGCATCACCTACTCAATGGATGTGGGTTTAGGTGGATTCCGGGAGTTGGTAATGGACAGGGAGGCCTGGTGTGCTGCAGGTCATGGGGTCACAAAAAGTCGGACATACCTGAGCAACTGAACTGAACTGAACTGAATGCTTAATGGGAAGACCACACAAAGAAAAATGCAATAAAAAAATAACTTTACATACAGAAATGTGCCTTAACCCCAAACTGAGAATCACCTTCGTGATGCCTGATATGTACTAAGCTTGTCCTCTCTCTGTACCAAGCCTGTTCCCTCTCTCTCATTATCCCTCTTGTTCTCTTCTGAGAGTGGGAAGTATATATCTAGGTTAAACATGCCCTTTCATTTCTGTGCTTGCCTTCAGAGATGAAATCTATTAGGACAAAGATGAAGTGTGAGCCAGGATGGGCAGATAAGGTTCTGAATAGTTCCGTCCTATGAACATAGTGACATGCTTTCTTCTGGACTTGGACGCATATATTCTGCCTTTGAGACATTATTCCTATTTGTGGTATTTGCAGATTTCAAACAGGTATTATTAGTGAACCACCTAAGTAAAAGGACATGGCCTTGTCTCTTGCTTTGTATGTGGTATGCATACGCAAAGCAATCCCAATACCTCTGATTTTCTCTGAAAGATTAAACAAAGTCTTCTAAGAGGCAGTCTTCTGTTATTTACTCTGTAAACAAATATTCATGATACCAACTATGTGTTAGGTATTATTCTAGATGTCAGGGAAAACCCACTAAACAGAAAAACAAAAATCTCTGCCTTTCTATAGCTTAGCTGTCGAAGTCAGACAGGGCGATATGGACAATTGACAAATAAATGAGCAATGTACACAGTGTGTTAATTGATAAACAGGACAGCGAGAAAAATCAAACAGGAAGAGGGTTTGGAACTGTGGGATTGAAAAGGAGGTGTCCTGTGAGATGACATTTAAACAAAGACCCAAAGGACACCTGAGCAAAAACTTCACGCTGAAACCTAGCGTCCCAGTTAAAAAGTAGACGTGAATTATCTGATGACAGTGATTTCACCATACGTTTTTATCCTTCCAATCACAGTCAATGGTAAACAGCTGTATTCCTCCCCACTTTCCTTCCAAGGACCGGACTGTGATTTCCCACACTCTTTTCTGCTGCTTTTCCCCACTAAACTTGTACCATTTGGTTCCTGCTGTTTTAACAGGAGGTTCCCTCATTCCTTTAAGTAATATTTGCTGAGTGTCTACTCTGTGTCAACGTTTTGAGGAAGAAATATCAAGATGGTGAGAGGTAGTGTCTATGACATCACCCACAACTCCCTCCCTGACTCTAATCCCTTAATCCTCTCTCTCCCCACCAGCTCCCACCCATGCTACTGACCCTTTTCCTTCTTAAGGAAGAAAAATTCAGGGATCCTCATTCAGTACTTGGGATTTTTAATATAATTTTTTAACTTTTTCTTTTTTATTGGAGTTTAGCCAATTAACAATGTTGTGATAGTTTCAGGTGAACAGTGAAGGGACTCAGCCATCCATATACATGTATCCATTCTCCCCCAAACTCCCTTCCCATTCAGCCTGTCACATAACATTGAGCAGAGTTCCTTGTGCTGTACAGTAGGTCCTTGTTGGTTATCTATTTTAACTATAGCAGTATCAGTACTTGGGATTTTTAATTGTAAACGTAGAATTTAATTCTAGAAATAGATGAGCTCCGGTGATAACAGTTCAGATTCCCTGGTTTCCTGATACATACTCCCTTAAATCGCATTTCTACTCACTATTAAAAAAGGGAAGCTACAACAAGATGACTCCATGCAATTTTGTATCACAGGTAAAAGAAAGCCTTGTCGATATGAAATCAGACAGTGTAAAATTCTCTCCCAGAGGAACCTGGCATTATTACATCCCCCATCAATCATGGTATTGTTTCTCCAACAACTGTATCAGACTCGGCATCCGGATATTGCTATGTCATCCGACCAATTCAGCCTGGAAGTCAAATACCATTACAAACAATTCTAGGCCCACCAAAATCAAAACACTTGCAGGAGATTTCAAAGTCCTCGTTGGTTTCCAACCATGATCAACTCTCCAAATTCTAGGACTTTAGCACTGGGTGTAATGGAATTTGACCTAAACATTAATGTATGATCTATACATCTACATTTATGAAAAACTATGAATCTGACCTAGGCATGTATGAAGAAATGCTATATACACATTATAATATAATATGGTAACCTATTATTAGATGACATACACTTTAAATCTTAACTTATTAAAGATTGGCTCAGTGGATAAAGAATTGACCTGCAATACAGGAGACTGGGGTTCAATCCCCAGGTCGGAAGATCCCCTGGAAGAGGGTATGGCAACCCACTCTAGTATTCTTGCCTGGAGAATCTCATGGTGGGGGCTACAGTCCATAGGGTCGCAAAGAGTTGGACACGACTGAATTGACTGAGCATGCGTGCACGCCTTATCAAAGATTAGTTAAATTAAATTAAATGAGATGTCCTATTCTGGACATCCCATTTAACTACAGGCAATAATTCCCTCCAGCCCTTATTATGGATCACCTATAGCTAGTATCTGGGCAACATTCCAAGTGTCAAGGATATAATAGATAGTTATACTAATGGATCCAACAAAGCCTTGCCTTCTAAATGGACTTTTTTTTCAGGAGAGATTTTGGAGTTTTGGTTCATTGGATAACTCTCAACAGGGGTAAAAATTACAACACCAAGCTTAAGTTTTAGTATAGAAACTGGCTAAACTTAAAAACTGCCTTTTCTTTACACGCCCCCCTCCCGTCTCTCCAAACTCAAACTAAAAAGTTGACTTTGAAAGGGTTTGGGTTTCCCTTAACGGCTTCCCTTTGTCCCTGCAACTGATAACCCAAGCATGTAAAGTAAGTATTTCCCCTCGGCCCCTACACAGAAAACGCCCACAATACATCCACCTTATGGATCTTATTTATAATCCTCTGTAAATTCACCCAAAAGTCATGAACTACATAATACTAATTCTTTTAGGTTGACATATTTCGCTGATCTTTCATGAGCCACATGGGGAAACAGTTTTCTCCTGATCTGAATGAAGAAGAAAAACAGTGATCCTAATCAACCATTTGCCCTTAGTGGCTTCCCTAAACAAATCTGGGAAAGCGCTTAAAGGCTTGGGAATAACCATGACCCTGCTTGATGCACTGTAATAACCCTACCTAATTATACTGATATAAAAACTAATTGGAAAGATAGCAAATGTCAGGGTAAGATGCAAATCGTAGGGTGTTAATTGCTGAACAGGTGCTGGAATAGAATTAAATGAGCATTCTGATTAAAAGAGTAGAGGAAGCAAATGTGGACCCCCGATACAAACTTGGCCATGTGACTTTTCCAGCGATCCATTCCACCAGGAAAAGGTCACGATGTGGTGACCTCTATTCTGTGATGGGTGGACCAAGAAAATAAGAGTAACCACAGAAGGAAAAGAAAAAAAAAAAAAAAAAAAACAATATAGCACCAATATCAACATAATTTCTAGAATCCACTGCTTAAGTTTGAGCCCTGGAGACACAGTGTATTTCAGAAGTTCTTAGGTACAAGCAAAAGCTGAGAGAATCAGGAATGTATAAATACTTACCTTTCCCCAGCTACAGGCTCATGCCCTTCTCCCTTGAACCAGAAATCCCCTTACTCCCCCATTGCACAACCACAGTGCTGAGTGTTATGAGGGACTCACTACACATTTGTGGGTTGACCAAGTGCTTGATTAATTGGCTAAATCAATAGCACTGCTTGCCTTCCATACGTTAAGACAGTTTGAGAGCCATGGCTTTGGGGTGGGGTGACTTGATGTGGATAACACATCAGAGGTTCCAATTGCTAGAAGTCACTCATTCTTTTTAAAAAAAAATTTTTTTATTATGGTAAGAACACTTAACCTGAGATCTACCTCTCCAAAAAAGTGGGGGGTACTGCATAGCTTGTGGGACCTTAGTTTCCTAACCAGGGATGCAACATATAAAAGCAGAGTAATAACCAATAGACAGCTGGGGAATGCCCGAAACCATTTGTTCTTATTGTCAATGGTATTCACGATGCTTTAGAAATCCTAGTTTTCAAACTACATCTGTAAAGTCAATTTCTTCCCTAGCCCAGTGTATCAGTGAAGATGTTTTCTGGACAAACTCCCAGTGCCTCGGTCAAAGCTCTTGGACAACTGTCGTGAAATTTTCTGATATGTGGTAAAGCCTGGACCAAGGGCACCTGATGCTGAGTCCTTCGAGAGAGAAGAGACCCTTGAGGCAGTGACTATAGGTGGGTGCTGGTGACAGCAGCTAGCAGCCCCTAAGCTCCAACTTGATAAGACCCCTTTCCCAAACCATCATGGTCTCCACGGCCCCACCACCTCAAAGAAGCCCTTTTCTTCCCACCAAAGGAATGCTCTACTTCAAGGACCTAATATTTTTTCCAATTGACTGCCATAAATAATCTAGAAGGGAATTGTTCCGCTTCCAGGTAACATGCCACAGCTTAAATGTTCCTTTCTCCAAATACTTTGTTGGGCTTTGAGATGTATGATCCCTGAAACCTACATGGGCTCTTTGGTGCTGGGCGGGTGAGGCAGCTGGTCTCACTCTAGCCTGATATTTCTCACTCCACCCTGTCCCCAGGAGAAGAGCAATTAATTTACTGTGCCCCTTCCACTTAGGGGCCCTTTTACCATTCTGCCTCCATAAATTTGGTTTTGATGATACAAGTTAAAGGTGACTATGTGTGCACTCAAACATGTCAGACTCTTTGCGACCGCATGGACTAAAGCCCGCTAGGCATCTCTGTCCATGGAATTTTCTAGGCAAGAATACTGTGTGGGTTACCCGTTTCTTTCTCCAGGGGATCTTCCTGACCCAGGGACCAAACCTGCATCTCCTGCATTGGCAGGTGGGTTCTTTACCACTGAGCCACCTGAGAAGCCCTCACAGGCTAAGAGTAGCAGGGGACAGATGGCGACAAAGTTAGTTCTTTTAAGTAAGACCTATGACTACTAAAGGTAGGACATAGAGCCAATTAACCCATTTTGCTTCCTGTGTGTGTGTGTGTTTAACTGATTTGACCTCTACTTACATTGGGCAAAAGAAAATAATATGGCGGTTACATCAGACAATGCTTTGACTTCAGCAACCCAATTTTCAATGCAGAGGAGATTCCCAAATGCTTTAAGAAGGAAATGTGGCTACAGGAGGCATGAGTGAGATTTTTCCTTGTTTATTTATGCTTTTATAAGAACACTGAGAATAATAATAAAACAGGATGGGAAAGAGAAAAATTTTGCTCCAGCATAGAGACGGGTGGGTATAGCGTCCTTACTTGCTCCTTGTCTTTGATATAAAGAAAAGCTCACTCTCTCTTGTTCACTCTCTCTTTAAGGAACAAAAATAAACTGTCTCCTGAGTAATAAAGCCAAGACACTTGCCAGTAAAAATTGGTTAAGGTCATCACTTCTACAGGTCAAACGAGTTTGAGACAAGATGTCATGTGTGATCACCATTCAGCACATTTAGTTAAATGGTTAAAAATAATAAAAATAATGACAGTAGTGGAGTTATCTTTAAAAAAAAAAAAAAAGCACAGAAGGCAGAGAAAATGAGAGAACCAGATGTCCTGAAGGAATGCTGGGAAACGCTTAAGAGAAAGATTTCTCCCACCCCAAACAAAAGCTTCCCTAAGGATCTTTTGAGACTTGCGGTCAGTATCTGATGTCGGTGCAACATCATATATCTTTTTGGTGTTTTGCTGTGGGGTTTTCTTATTTATTTATTTTATTCGAACAGAGAAGACACAATAGGGAAAACTTTTTTTTTAAAGGATGGCAATTCAAGTTGACCCCAAAGCAAGCATCTCCCAAGGTCCCTTGCGTATCCACCTAGTCTAAAGATCCGAAAGACACTGAAGTTATATTACACCGATACTGGATTGGAATAGAAAGAGGCCAGCTACACACTCAGCTTTTCTGAAAATGATACCATCGATTGAAGGGAGGAGAAGATACGACATTTATCCAGGTTCCAAAGGAAGATCTCTGCTCTTTATAAAGCAGAGCAGGAGCAGGTCGAAGCTAAGAGACTGTTAGGAGATGCAGACGAGCTCTCATGGGAGACCTCCGTGGCTCCGAAAACAAACTCGGAATCCACACGGTTAGTGCAGCCGGGGTTCCCGGCTATGTTACATCCTCTCACTGAGCGAACCGGGCAGCCAGGCTTTTTATGATCCATTTCTTTTTACAGACTACAGGCTCACTGTCGGAACCAAAACATCTCTGTGCCAAGGGATGCTTTAAAACTCCAGTGAGGCCCCCCACAAGATGTAAGTTCCAAGGGTTTGCTCGTTGCCAGTGACAATTAGAACAATCTGAAAATGTTCCTCCCAGAAAAATACACTCTTTTTTGTTGTAACAGGGGTGTAAACGCCAGCCAATCTCTTTTGGCACCCAATACTGTAAGAAGTGCTTCACTGTGCCACCTCCCGACAAAAACGCCCTCAATGAGCATCCTCCAAGGACCAGCTTTGAAAAGGGGTTTTGCGTATCAGGTTAATGCATGCACTTGGCACGGCCCAACTTTTGCACCAAAGGCTCTGGGGTATGGGGTGATAAGAGCCAGGTTCTGTTTGTTAACGATAAGGCAATTATTTCTTTGGTACTTCATAGGGGGAAAAAAAAATCTTACAGCAAAGATTCAAACAAGGATCCCTAGGGAGACAACGGAACTCGTAGGTTGGAAAAGTTATTTTTTTTTTTCCTTCGCGGGAGCAAACAAATGGCCATTGAGAGCAACAGACCTGCTAAGACGAAGTTACTGACAAACACACTGGCAGCCGGCACCCAAAGAAGTAACTTAGGGAGGGAGACAGTTGGTGAAAGGAAGGAGGGATGGAAAAAAGACACAAAATGAGAGGAAAGGAAAAAGAGAAAAGGAGGAAAGAATAAGAGCAAGCTGAAAGTGAAGAGGCAAGAAAGAGATCAGAGAGGGTGGCGATGAGATGAGAGAAAAGAGAAATTGGGACTTCCCCAGCGGTCCAGTGATTAAGGCTCTGAGCTGCCACTGCAGAGGGCATGGGTTTGATCCCTGGTCAGGGAATTAAGATCTCGAAATCTGTGCGGTATGCAAAAAAATTTTTTAAATAATTAATTAAAATTAAAAAAGAAAGGACAGACTATGCCATGGGTGGCACTTCCCATGTGTTTAGAGATGAAAAAGATGCATGAACTTGGGGTAATAAACATTAGATCTTCATTTTCACTGCCCTCAACCTCAATTTAGCATCTCCTCCCATTTAAAATGTAGACAATAAGCCCCAGTAGTATTATAGATTCACAGAATTCCCTGGATTATCAGTGCGGCCCATGGTAAAAAAAAAAAAAAAAAAAGTGGGGGTTACAGAACTCCAGAATCCTAGGCAGGTATAAGGCATATTCCCCATTTGCAGGCATATTTCAGAGAAGTACATGTAATTTTCAGTTTGGAAAGGAGATTGTTTCATTTACCACCCTGGGTCTCGCTTTTTCTGCCTTTAGGCCAAGGTCTGCTAACCTTCTCTGGAATTCTCTAATGTGCAACAAGTTTAGGTTTCAGATGCCAGGGAGCTTTCAGAAAGTTCTTCTCAAGGTCACCCGATCTGAGTAACAGCTGAGAGTGAGTTCCATAGTTTTTGCAGGTAGGGTCCAACAGGACAGGTTTTTTTTTTTTTCTGACACAATTTTGCCCAGCTGGTCCCCACTAAGCTCTGTAAAACTTGAAAAAAATGATAGGCTGTGACCTCCCAAAGAAGTATGTCACTGACGCCTCATTTTTAGTTTCCTACTAGAGAAAAAAACTGCTAAAGAGATTCTACAAATGGAATGGGTCTCAAAAACAACTTGCCTTCTGCTCCTTCTTCCTTATCCTCAGAATGACATCACAGAAACCCAGTTCCATGGACCCATAAATCCTGCTATCAGAAAGGTTAGCATCCAGAAGTCAGTGGACCATTGACCCCTTGACCTCTAGGGTAATCGACGAGTGATGGCCCCTAGAGACGTGGGTAGGGAGCAGCTGAGCGCATGCACTTGGAAATTCCCACCTAGTATTCCAGCATTACATGTTAGCCTTCCCCAACTGATAAAACTTGTGCAAACTCACTTGTTTTATGTCCCTGGGTATGTTCCAGTGTCTCCCAGTTTCTAGTCTACGGGAACTTGAATAGAATTTGTATCCCACCGCTGTGTGAGAATTGTATAAATCTTAATTATGTTGAATTGGTTCACGGTGCTTTTCAGGTCTACTCTATCCTTCTACTTTCCTGTCTATTCATTCTATTAATTTTTGAGAGTTTGATATTGAAGCCCCAACTACAAATTCTTAATTTATCTACTTAAAAATATAATTGTAATATATAGTGGAACTATAAGTAACTTTGTTCTGTATTTTCCAAGTCTCCTACAAACGTGCTATCATACTTTCATAATTAAAAAGAGAGAAAAAAAAAACCTATGCAAACTTCGCAAATCGCTCTATTAGCTCTAATCTGCCAGTACTTAGGTTTACTGCAGAATGTGAGGTCTGTTCCAGAAGTTTCTAAGCTACACCATTCCCCTCTTCACGAAGCAAGGAGATCTTACACCTCGACTTGGGGCTTCATTGGTGCTGGCTTAGGTTGGAAATTCTCAGAAGAGGTGTGACACTCAAAACCACCTACCCAATCAGGGGTTAAGAAAGGAGGAGATAGATGAGAAACCAGATTGCAAATCCTTTTTTTTCTTGTTTTGAAGCAAACCATGTACCAGGGTTTTGGTCCCAATTGTGTAGGATAAATTAAATTGCATCCTATTAACCCATATGAGTGTATTTCTGTAAGCATCATTACATTGAAACAAAGTTTTAAAAAGCAAAAAAAAAAAAAGGGAGGTGAAAGTTTTCAGGGACAAGTCAATTTTGAAAAACGTCAAGCACATTTCTCATCTAAAGAGGGGAGTGTTTTAAAGGACAGTGAGAGGGTTTCTCAAAGAGGAACCCACAGCTCCTTGTCCCCTTTAGCTAAGGACTGTTTGTACCTGACAAGGAAGAGTTCAGGGACCTCCACATAAAGCACACTCATGTGCAGGCAGGTCCCCGCCATCAAAGGAAGGCAAGGTCAGGCACAGGGAGGAGAAAGATGCTAAACGAGCTGTCCCAACCCAAACCATACACAGGAGAGGCTCACGTTAATGCCTGCTTCATTTGCTTCCAGTCTCGGTGATGGGAATTAGACAATTGCTTTAAAAACGCAGAAGGCACTGTAAAAATAGAAAATTATTGCTTCCTTTCATGACCAAATATTAAACACAGTGCACACCTAATGACTCTATGCCTCCCCAGGGGAGGAACTTTATGAACAATAAAATCCCAGCAGACTTGCACTGTTTGGGTTTGGAGGTCTCATTACAGGCTCACTGATCCAATACAATTTACAAGCTCAATGGACTCCACTTGAAGCGAAAACCGCCAAGCTGCAGTTGTAAACGGAACACCTACAGTGAAACCAGCATCTCACTCCTCATCAGGGAAGGAAAAGGTGAAAGGAAGGACTCGGGGGTAAGGCTTTAGGGGCAAGTGGCTCACGGCAATGGCTCTGACCACCTGCATTGTTCAAGGTCAGATTCATCACTAGAAGCACAAGGCAGGGACTTCCCTGGTGGTCTGGAGATTAGGACTCTGAGCTTTCATTGCCAAGGACTTGGGTTCAATCCTTGGTTGGGGAACTAAGATCCTACAAGCTTCAAGGCTCAGCAAAAAAAAAAAAAAAAAGAGGGTGCAAGGCAGTGGGAAGGAAAGTAGGGAGACCCTAAAGGTGAAGGCAGGAAGGAAAACAATGATGAACAAAAATAAAAGAAAGAGATGGGGACAACAATGGGACATGAGAGAAGCAGAAGGGGAATTTTTAAATCTGCTGCCCCTTTTTTCACACAGGCTGACTCGACATGACATCAAATTTTTGAAGCTAGATTTTTTTTTAATTGGAATGTAATTGCTTTACAATGTTGTACTAGCTTCCACTGCACAACGAAGTGTAGTTTGTTCATTTTTTTTTTCTGAAGTTCACTAAATTACTCAGATAGATGTCTACGTGCTGTTATCCTTCATCTTGTGATTCAACATCTGGATGATAAAATTCATACGCCACTCTCAACTGACTTGAGCAAGCACCAAGTGAACTGCTCGCACTCACTCGAAGGAAAGTCTGGCTCTTGTTCAAACGTCAGCCAAGACCAAGTGGAGAGAGAGGAGCTTCCCCTTTACCTTTAACTTCATGCAATTTATCACTTGAGCCTAAATAATCCCACATGTGTGAAGCACTGGAGTCAGAGACTCGGGGAAGCCCAAACAAAGACTTTCAGGAAAGGCAGAGAGTGAACAGGAGACAGACAGTGGACTTGGAGTAAAAGCAATGCCTAGGAGGTGACAAGTCCATAAAACAGGGTCTAGACAGCAGGAGCCCAAGGCCCCCAGAGGCGACAAAAGAGAAAGAAGAGACAGGATGGTGAGGGGGAGAGATGCACAGTGGGTGTAGAAACTGGTAAAGATGAGCCCCCCCAAATGCCAATTGTTGTTCAGTCTCTCGGTGGTGTCCGACTCTGTGACCCCATGGACTGCAACACACCCAGCTTCCCTGTCCTTCACTATCTGCTCGAGTTTGCTCAAACTCTTGTCCATTGAATCAGTAATGCCACCAAAGTTTCCTGCTCACCTTTCAGCCTAAGTGTGAATCAACTTCCACATGGATATGAGGAGAAAGATGAAAAACTAACCCCACGAGAAGACAGAAAAAGCACGACAAGGAAGGACTGCACATGTACTGATGGGCTCTGGGACCAGTCAGCGCTCAGAGGTCCTTCAGGCATCTCTCCCCCCTTACCCCAGGCAGCCCTGACTTCCCTCTTTTTCAGATGACAAACTGGGATTCAGATAGAGTGAAGTGAGTCAGAAAGAGAAAAACAAATATCGTAGATTAATGCATACATGTGGAATCTAGAAAAATGGTACTGATGAAACTATTTGCAGGACAGTATCAAGATGCAGACACAGAGAATGGACTTGTACACATGGCGGGGAAGGTGCGGGGGATGAATTGAGACAGTAGCTGAGCGACTTCACTTTCACTTTTCACTTTCATGCATTGGAGAAGGAAATGGCAACCCACTCCAGTGTTCTTGCCTGGAGAATCCCAGGGACAGGGGAGCCTGGTGGGCTTCCGTCTATGGGGTCGCACAGAGTCGGACACGACTGAAGTGACTTAGCAGCAGCAGCAGCACTGACATATAGACACTACCATGTGTAAAACAGATCACTAGTGGGAAGCTGCTATAAAGCACAGGGATCTCAGCTCGGTGCTATGGTGACCTGGAGGGGTGGGATCGGGTGGTGGTGGGAGGAAGGTCCAAGACAGAGAGGATGGGGTGTGGGGTGTGCTCAGTATTGTCTGACTCTTTGTGACCCCATGTACTGTAGCCTGCCAGGCTACTCTGCCCATGCAATTTTCCAAGCAAGAATACTGGAGTGGGTTGCAGTTTCCTACCACAAAGGATCTTCCCCATCCAAGGATCAAATCCATGTCTTCCTGCATCTCCTGCAATGGCAGGCAGATTCTTTACTGCTGTGCCACCTGGGATATTCGTGTATATGATTTCACTTCATTACAATGAAGAAACTAACCCAACATTGTAAAGCGATTATATTGCAATTTTTAAAAATTAAAAAAAAAAAAAAGAAATTGGGATTCGGGTAGGGTTGCCAGATAAAGTACATGATGCCAGTTGATTCTGAATTTCAGCCAAACAATGAATACTTTTTCAGGCTTCCCTGGTGGCTCAAACAGTAAAGAATCTGCCCATAATGCAGGAGACCCAGGTTTAATTCCCTAGAGAAGGGCATGGCAACCCTCTCCAGTATTCTGCCTGGAAAATCCCATGGACTGAGAAGCCTAGCAGGCTATAGACCATAGGGTCGCAAAGAGTGGGATACAACTGAGTGACTAACACTTCCACTTCACTTCATAAAGTATATTGCATGGGAAAGACTCCTACTACAAATGTGTTTGTTGTTTATCTGAAATTCAAATTTAACTGGGACCTATTTATACAAAGGGCTTCCCGGGTGGCTCAGACAGCAAAGAATCTGCCTGCAATGCAAGTGACCCGGGTTTGATCCTTGGTGGGTGGGGAAGATCCCCTGGAGAAGGAAATGGCAACCCACTCCAGCATTCTTGCCTGGAGAATTTGATGGACAGAGGAGCCTGGTGTGCTACAGTCCATGGACACAACTTAGCAACTAACACACACATTTATACTAAAAAAAAAAAAAAAATCATTCGTGTTTATCTGATATTTAAATTTAACTGGGCATCTTACAGTTTTATGTGCTAAATCTGGCAACTGCAGCTACAATAAGAGGGAGAAATGAGTGAATTGGGTGAATGCCTGAATGGCGGAGAAGTAGAAAACCCAAATCTGAGATTATTATAACACAGTCGTCATATGGCAGGAATAACAGTCACTTCAAGCACTCCACCCACAGGTTATAAATCTATGTCCTACATACAACCTTACCTCTTCTGCAATAAGAAAAAGCCTTTTTGCACAGAAGAAACTGGCTACAGATAAACTATCTAGTCAAGTAAAATGCCAGCAGTCTAGGCTTCCCTGGTGGTCCCAGCAGTTGAGACTCTATGCTTCCAATGCAGGGAGCTTGAGTTCGATCCCTGGTCAGGGAACTAAGATTCCCATGTGTCTCAGCATGGCCCCCCAAAAATATTTTTTTAAATAAACAAAAATGAAAGTTAAAAAAAATATGTTTTATGCAGTTTAAGTTTTTTTTTTTTTTTAATGCCATCAATCTGGTCTCTGGTTTAGAAGGTGATGAGTCCTTCAAAGCTCAGGCGGGTGAGAAGCTTTGCAATACAGCAGAAATTTATCAACCTGAACACCACAGTTTCTTCTTCTCCTTCCCTCAGCATTCACAGACCATTCCTGCTTTGTCTTGGGAGCTAGAGATCTTGTCTCTAATCCCAGCTGAGTCTCTGACCTGCTTGTTACACAGCCCCTGGAACAGTTGCTCTTCAATTGGGTTTTCTCATCCGAAATGTGGGATGACAGAGCCAGTGAAAGTGTTAGTTGCTCAGTTCTGTCTGACTCTTTGTGACCCCGGCCAGGCTCTTCTGTTCATGGGATTCTCCAGGCAAGAATACTGGAGTGGGTAGCCATTCCCTTCTCCAGGAGATCTTCCTAATGCATCTATAATGAGTCATGTGCGTACCTTTAGATCAATCATGAAAATAACCTGTGCAAATTGGACCCAAAGCCAAAAAAAAAAAAGAAAAAGGCTCATCCTTGGCCTCCATAGAGACCCACCTCGAGGGCTTTATTGGAGGTTATGCGTGCATAACAGCATTCAGCGGAACAGTGACCCTAAGCGTCCTGTCGTTTTGTGAGTTCTCTTTTTAAAATATCCCAGCATCTTATGGGCCTTAAAAAATGGGGGTGTTGGGACTTCCCTGGTGGTCCAGTGGTTAAGATTCTGTGCTTTCTACGCAGGGGGAGAAGTTTCGATCCCTGGTCAGGGAACTAAGATCCCATGTAGTGCACAATGGCAGTAACAGTGAGAGTCACTCAGTCCTGTCCAACTCTTTGCCACCCCGTGGACTGTAGCCTGCCGGGCTCTTCTGTCCATGGGATTCTCCAGGCAAGAATACTGGATGGGTAGCCATGCCCTTCTCCAGGGGATCTTCCCAACCCAGGGATCAAACCTGGGTATCCCACATTGCAGGCAGATTCTTTACCATCTGCGCCACCAGGGAAGATGCTCACATGCTGTACAGCATGGGGGGGGGGGGGCAGGAAGGAGGTGTTAACCCCACAGTCCTGGCCTGAATCCAATGGTTCCATCCCTCCAAATTCCTCCATTCCTGCCATGATTTCAGTGAGAGTAGGAATTTCTCCCTTACTTCCTTCTCGAAAGCTCCTCTTAGATGGAAGCAGCTGCCATGTTTCTCACCAGCTCTGGTTCCCTGGTAGTCTTGAGGGGCTAGGACAAGTTAAGTTTAGAGGAGAAACTTTCTGGAGAACAATCCCTCCATTAATTACCTGGTCCAGACTGATAAGAAGCTGACTCCCTATAGACTTGAGTCTAGGCTGCCTAATGTGTTTTGAGCATCTTGTCACTCAACCACTTTCCTTTTAGATCAAGTGGCTCCTCCAAAGCAACTCTAGGTCACTGCACAGAACAGAACAGAGCCACAAAGAAAAAAATCTTATACGATTTCAATCAACAAAGAATGTGGTCAAGCCCTAGTAAGTAGAACCCTAAATCTGAAAGGGCTTCCCTGGTGGCTTACATGGTAAACAACCTCCTGCAACGCAGGAGACCTGGGTTTGATCCCTGAGTCAGGAAGATCCCCTGGAGAAGGAAATGGCAACCCACTCCAGTATTCTTACCTGGGAAATCCCACAGACAGAGAAGTCTGGCAGGTCCGTGGGGTTGCTTAGTCAAACATGACTAAGCACACACATACAAGATTTAAACTTTAAAATCATCTGTGGTCAATAACCTTTTCATCTCCTTGGGATATGTGTCCTATTTTCCAGACACTGGGTCTGATAACCCCTTGGCTGGGTCAAAAAAGAGACCCAGAAAAACTTACCCAGACCTGTTTGCTCAAAGAGAAAGCAAATAAGTAGAAGTTCTAGCAAGTTCTCTCTGAGTGAACGTGTAGTCCTCTCCATCTTTCCTAAGTTTCGGGTCCTTTGTTCTCCTCAAAGCCAGCCAGACAACTTTGGGAAAAGATATCTTTCTTACAAACAAACGTCTATTTCTTATTTCCAACATAGCACAATTTCAAAGTACTATTTTTCCATTCCCGGACTCACCTCCTTCCTGCCAAATCTGCTATTTAATCACCTCACATGATTTTCTGAAGAAGAAGCTGGAAGCTGAAATATACCACTATCTGTTCTGAATAACCCCATACACCCAGCTGGGCCTCTGCGTTACTTATAAATGGTTCAAGTCTGGCCTTCCAAAATTCTGCTTTCTTACAAGCATCCAGACTACTAAAAAATTCACAGATTGCCAGATGGTACAACAGCAGTTCTTTGCAAAGGATCTGAGCTTCCCAGTGAACAAAGGACGCGTACTCATGGGGACAAGTGGCAACATCAGCAAAAGCTTTGCAGTGGTGGGTGTATTGGGGGAGGGGAAGCGGGTTGTAGAGAGGTGAGAAAAATGGGCCTTTTGCCTCCGTGCCTGATATCTGGTAGAGAAAAACTGACTCCCAACTGCTGCTGCGGATGGAAGAAGGAATACATGCCCAGAAGAAGTTGAAAGAAACAAAGCAGAAACCGGGATGTTTTATTTCACAAAATTTGAAGCTTGTGCCCATCTTCCCAATTCCTGATGGAAATCTTTTGGGGACCAGAGAGGCAAACACATCTTTATTCCTGGGAGTAAAAACATGCATGCTCTTCCAACTTCGCTAGTTCCTCATGCCAGGCCTAGAGCATTGAACTTGCGAGTCCCAGGACCTCCATCCCTGAGTTAGGGTGATGGAAATAATGCCCAGGCTTTGGCAGGTAAACATATAAATTCCCAAAGAGCCATAAGAAGAAATGCATTTGTAAACTACTGTTAACATATTTCTCACAGTTTCCTCTACATTCATTCTCCATGCACTCTCAATGAATCCTCTAAGTTCCCTCTCCAAAATACCCACCTGACCATGACACTGCACTAGTCAGAATCCTTTGCTATCCTCCTGCTGCCAACACAACAATGTCAAAGTGCTTGTGTAAAGGCATGTAAGGTCTTCGGTGATCTGGACCCAAATAATCTTTCCAACTGCCCCTCCTATCCCCTTCTACTCATATCTATGCACTTCTAAAACTATAAACAGATTTAAGAAATTCTTTCCTTTCTACATGCCTTTTCCTATGTACTTCCCTTCTCCTAGAATCCCTTTTGACCTCAACTGCATATGTCCAAGTTACAACTCTTAGCCCCTCTACCACTGCCTAGATGAAATTCATTTCCCCACTTCGGATCTTCTAGAGTTTTATCTCTCCCTCTTCTGTGGCACTTTTCACATCTCACATTGTATCATGGTTATTTCTGTACATCTTTTATTTTTCATTCTGAACTGTAAGCTCCTGACAGTAAAGCTGTGTGTCTATTCAATCTTAGTATTCCCTAAGAGCACCCTGCAAAGTCCATGGCATGACAGGCCCTCGATAAATATTTACTGAATGATTCATTCTGCCTTACAACCTGAGTGATCTGTTCTTGGCATTGTTTTGTACCACTCGGTCATTGAAGGGGGAGATTGCTAAGTGATTGTCAAATACAAGTGCTTACAAGAAAGGTCCTATAGAAACTGGCAAAAGACTCAGTGATTCAACTCTCTGATGTCCGGCAGTCAGAGATTAATCTGCCAATGAATATTTACTGAGTGTCTGTAGTATCCGCACCACTGGTTAGACACTGAGAGACCAAGGCTAATAATTATTTTGACTTTTTTTTAAAAGATTCTCTTCCATCATGCACTATATGGGCACCATACACACATTGATGATTTAACACAACAAACAACTCAACGGGAGAGGCAATACTATTAACACTATCACAGAGCTAATGATATGAGAGTCAAGGCTTCAGAGACATATGGTGTCTGACATCCAAGAATTACAATATAGTTGGAAATGTAAGGCAAGCCCACACAGGGAAAGAGAGAACAATATCATACATCCTAACAAGAGCGAGGTTATGTGACACATATCAAGGGAAAAGACTTTGACTACAAGAATTGATATCTTTGGAAATGTAGAATCTGAATGAGGTCTTAAAAAGGGGATCAGATTTATATTGGCAGAAAGTTGGGGGTGGGGGTTCCAGCCAGGACAGATGTGTGCAAAGGGAGACGATGGGGCATATTCAAGCCTGTGTGATGGAACAAATATCTTGATTCCACGTTGATTTTTGGAGAAATAAATGATGGGACTGAAAAGTTGAAACCTCTCTTGTACCCACTCACCTAGTGTTTAGAGCAGTTTTACAGTTTGTAAATATATTTCTCTCTGTGTGATTATTTAAACTGTCAGTCCATGAGAGTAGAATCATGCCTGTCGTATTCCCTGATGGTGTCTTAGAGCCAGGGATTCACAAATATTTGCTTAATAACTGAACTACAGAAAAAAAGTCAGTAAATGAATGAACAAGGGAGTGAATCAGTGTATAGACGTCCAGCCTAGTTTGTGTCAAATGCTGAAGTTCTGAAGTCTAGGAAGACTGGTCAGTCAAGTGGAGTCAGTATAATTCTTAAAAACCCAGAGGAATGAATAAAAAAGGATGTGGTACAGATAAACAGTGGAACAGTACTCAGTCATTAAAAAGAATGAACCAATACCATTTGCAGCAACATGGATGAACTTGGAGATTGTCATTCTGAGTAAAGTAAGTCAGACAGAGAAAGAGAAATACTGTATGGCATTCTTTATATGTGGAATATAAAAATAAATGATACAAATGAATTTACTTACAAAGCAAAAACAGACTCAAGGACTTCAAGAATGAGCTCATGGTTACTAGTGGGGAAGGATGGGGGGAAGGGATAGGGAGTTTTGGATGGACATATACACACTGCTATATTTAAAGTGGATAACCAACATGGTCCTACTGAACAGCACAGGGAACTCTGCTTAGTGTTATGGGGCAGCCTCGATGAGAGGGGAGTTTGGGGAGGAAAATTTTAAATAAAATTAATTAAAAAAAAAAAAAAACCACTAACCCAACTACAGAAATGAATATCATAACTTTTCAGCTCTTTAATCAGGAGAAGGAGAATGACTTTCTCAAAGGAAACCCTGTTTCTTGTTTACCACTTGGCTCATATTGTCATCTAGTGAAGTGTTTCAATCCAAAGGGATGTTTTTCTACACCAGAAAGTAAAGGAGTCTTTCTCCTACCTGCATCTCCCCAAAACGGCCAAGAAACTAGCAAAGGTTTTACTAGAAAACAAAGGAAGAAGAATATAAAAGAATGATGTTTCACTTTGGTTAAATAATCTGTGTTTTTTAGTGAGAAAATCTAAACCTCTCAGAGGGAATGGAATTTCACTGTTAAAAAAAGAACTGAGGGCCACGATTTCGTAGACTCCTCACAGCACTGGACTCCGCTACCGTGGTGATGAGGAGTCTGTGCAGAGATGGCACATGTGAAGAGCTCCTGTAAATTATTGATGAGCGAGGAGGATGAATTAGCATGTCTGACACCCAAATCTGGGCCTTGGCTAGAAGCAGAGGGTTTAGAGCTGGAAGTTAATGTAAAGGTCATCCATTAATCCACAGCACTTCATTTTACAGATAGGGAAACTGAGGCTTAGGGAGGCAGCTCATGACCTCTGTGACATTAGACAGCTAAGTTACTAAATGATCTGGGGTCAGAGCAGGTGTTCTGATCCTAGTCCTGAACCATTCCTGCTAAACCATGCTGTCTCTCTGAGGACCAATAGTCCATCAAACCTGTCACACCACTGAATGTGACTTGTACAGTCTCAAAGCTCAATGATACTTCAGAGGCCAGTGATCTGGGCTTCTCTGGTGGCTCAGCAGTAAAGAATCTGCCTGCTAATGCAGGAGACATGGGTTCGATCTCTGGGTCAGGAAGATCCCCTGGAGAAGGGAATGGCTACCAACTTCAGTATTCTTGCCTGGAGAATTCCATGGACAGAGGAGCCTGTCAGGAAGTAGAAACTAACAGTAGAAACTAACACAACATTGTAAAGCAACTATTAATTTTTTAATAATTTTTTTAAAAGTACTGTTTCTATGCTGAAAGAGACAGTGAGGTTAAAAGTAGAATCTATATCACAAATCAAGAATAGATGAGTATGGAGTTTCATTTGATAAATTAACTGAAAGAAAAACTCCAGTGTTCAGAATTATGGCAACACCCTTTAGCATGCATGGAGGGTCAATAAGGGCTTTACTTCCAAAAGGTATTCTCTGAGAGCTGGAATAACAATAACACTTTGCAGCGTTCAGTGATACATGGATAGAGGAATAACAAATACAGCCCAGAGGAAAGAGGATCCAGACACTTCTCCAGTGAATGAGGTAGTCGGTGAGGCATAGAGAAGCAGGAAGAGCATGTGCCAGTTGGCAAGGAAAAGGCAAACGAGAAGCCTGGACCATAGGGAGAGCAGCAGATGAAGATGGCTACCAAGATGGTGGCAGGAGAAAGGATCACTTAGAAAGAAAAAAGAAAAAAAATTCATAGCCATTAGGATGGCAACTATCAAAACACAAAACAAAACTAAACAAGCAAATAACAAGTGATGTGGAGATGTGGCAGAAATGGAAACCTTTGTGCATTGCGTCTGGGAATGTAAAATGATGTAACCAATATGGACCTGGCATGACAGTTCTTTATCACATGATGTACCAGTTGAACTTTTGGATATGTTTCCAAAAGAATTAAAAACAGAGACTCACAGAGATATTTGTACAAGCATGTTCATGGCAATATTATTCACAAGAGCCAAAAGGTTGAAGCAAGCCATGTGTCCACGGACAGATAAATAAAATGTAGCATCACCACACAACGGAATATTACTCAGTCTTTAAAAAGAAAGAAATGTTTACATAAGTCACAACATGAAGGAAGCCTAAGGATATGATTCTGTGAAATCAGCCAGTGAGAAAAGGATAAGTAAAATATTATATTAAGTACCTATGGGAGTCAGTGGGAGAGGGGAGAGGCAGAATCAGGATTTAATCAGTACAGAGTTTCCATTTGGGAAGATGAAAAGATTTCTGTAAATGTATGGTGGTGATGGTTACACAGCAAGGTGAATGCACTTAATACCTCTAAACCATACATTTTTAAATGGTTAAGACAGTCAATTTTATGTTATATATATTTTACCATAATTTTTTTTTAATTTTTAAAGGACGATAATATCCGAAAAACCACTCATGAGCAAATAAATACCAGATCCTTTTGCATAAACCTTTTGAATGAAGGTTATTCTGATGTTTGCTTGGCTTCTTGAAAAATAAACAAAAATCATCAAAATTTACAATGGTCCTTCTGGAAGCAGAAGCAGAGTTCATAAATATAGAAGACCAAGATCCAAAGACAAAACATTGGGATATTTATCATGTGAGAAATAGGTTGGAGCTGCCCTTTTAACAGAAAATATCATGGGCAGAGGCAGCCTACAAATATCCAAAAAGAACCCTTGTCTTCTCCTCTCATCTGACTTTTCATGAGGCTACAAGAACAAGAACAATAAACACTCTTTCTCCTTCTCCCAAGTCAGTGAGAATATCCCTAAAATCCTCTTTCCATGGACCACCAAGGGCTTCCCCATGGCTCAGACAGTAAAGAATCCGCCTGCAACACAGGAGACCAGGGTTCGATCTTCCCTGTGGCTCAGACAGTAAAGAATCCACCTACAACACCAGAGATCAGGGTTCGATCCATGGATCGGGAAGATCCCCTGGAGAAGGCAATGGCTACCCACTCCAGTATTCTTGCCTGGAGAATTCCATGGACAGAGGAGCCTCGTGGGCTACAGTCCATGGGGTCACAAGAGTCAAACATGACTTAGCAACTAAACCACCTCCACCATCTGAAACCCCAAAATGTAAATCAGTGTGAGTCTTTTTATTTTTATTTACCACACAGAGATCTTTATGGACAAGGTGTACCCTGAAGACCTCAGTAGGGAATATGTTTTCATTGTTGACTTTGTTTTGTTTTGTTCTGTTGAGGTTTTTTTTTTTTTTTTTCAGATAGAAACTTTAGATTTTTATACTCAAAATGAATAAACGCTACTGCCACGCTGTGCACATGTTTCTACACAGAAGGACAGCTCTGCTGGGGACCTGTGATTTAGCAGCAAGTCCTACTGGGCTGTATGTTGGCTTGGCTTTTTGAAAAGGGGTGTGGCTGCCCAAGAATTCACAAAAGCATGCTTAAAAGACAACTGAAAATAAGAATTAAATTTATGTTTCTAGGGAGATAAAGGATGGCAGTCACATAGGCAGGGAAAAAAAAATTCCCAGGTCTTAGGAAATGGAGAACACAGTCTCTGATGGGGATGCCCCATTGTAAAAATCCAACGATTTTCAGTTAAGGGGCCATGAGGTTGAGGAAGCTATCTGTCGTATTTCAAATAGCCTATTAGAAATGGACTGTCTGCCCAGGACGTGGTCAAGTGGGGCTAAGTGAAAAGTCAGGTTGTTTCATGTTTGAGCTGGCAGTCTATCAAGTTAGCGTGGTATTACTAGCAGCCCTCGTCCCAATCAGAAACTCTGATTGGCTATTGATGAGATTGCTGCTGCTGCTAAATCGCTTCAGTCGTGTCCGACTCAGTGCGATCCCATAGACGGCAGCCCACCAGGCTCCCCCATCCCTGGGATTCTCCAGGCAAGAACACTGGAGTGGGTTGCCATTTCCTTCTCCAATGCATGAAAGTGAAAAGTGAAAGTGAAGTCACTCAGTCGTGTCCCACTCTTCTCGACTCCATGGACTGCCACCTACCTGGCTCCTCTGTCCATGGGATTGTCCAGGCAAGAGTACTGGAGTGGGGTGCCATCGCCTTCTCCAATGATGAGATTAAGGACATTTAAAAAAATTATTTCTTTATTTTTGGCTATATCACTAGGCTTGCAGGATCTTAGTCTCTGACCACAGATCAAACCCCTACCCCCTGCAGTGGAAGCATGGAGTCTTAACCACTGAACTGCCAGGAAAGTCCCGAGATCAAGGGCATTTCTGGGATGAGATTTTTCCTTCCCGTTCTGTTGTACATCTTCAAGTAATAAAAATTAAATTACAGCTGGATTATGACTTGTTCATTGCAGCTTGACAGGCAAAATCTTGCAGAACCTGGTTCTGCAAAGAAAACAATAAAAGGGGTCCCTGGTGGTGAAAAGTTTGGGAACCAGTCTTGAAGGGTCCCTTCCCCCTTGCCAACTTGCACAATTTCAAGGGAATAAACCGGCTTCCCTAGAGTCAGAGTGGAACGTGGCTGTTGTGTGAGAAATTCAAAGATAGTGTAAATTAACTGCATCTGGTTAGATGGAATGAGAAGGAGGAAGAGATAATTAGTCAGTGTGTAAGAACAAGGGCAAAGAAGAGAGTTCTATATTTACTCAGAGGAAATCCAAAATAGACTACTTAGCACCTGTTGGGTTATCTCAACCCCTTAGCTCCTGGGTTATCTAAACATCTCTAAGGTGGCAGGTGTTGAACCCAGGGACCAGAGGCACTGCTTGATAACACAAGCCACCCATCCCACCTCTGGCAAAGGGAAGCCTGCCTTCAATCCTCTTCCCCTTCCACAAATGAAAGGAAGGAGGCAGAGGGAAGCCCCAAAGACAGTCAGGAACAAAAAGACAAGATTCCAATAAAGGAACAAGCAGTATCTTCAAACAAAAGCCCTCTGATGAGGAAGCCGAACAAATGCATCTGTTTATAACAAAATGAGTTCTTTAAAAAAAAAAAACCTGATCCCTGGTCAATTTATAGCACCCTTTGGTATGTCTGTTTCCACATGCAGATGCACAACATTTCAGAAATAACACATATTACAAGCGATGCAGAGACATCGTCAGGCTGTTTAATTGTGCACCAGCTAATAAAAATAAATGCCACCGTCACATAAAGCTCCTTAAGACACAGCTAAAATACAATTTCCACCTTCTCAGAAGAATTTAAAGTGTTCTAGCACAAACAATGAAGGCACATAACCTGAAAATTTTTTCTCTCCATAGATGTCAAAAGCCTATGTACATTAACATGTGTATTACATGGGAAGAAAACATAGCATATTTCTTTCTCCTTGCATTCGGGCTATACATAGTTTCTTAGAGAAAGGACTGCTACTAAATGCAGAGTCTTTAGAATGTGTGCTAATGAGATGTAAGGTGCAGGTAGGCATTTATGGGTTTGCAAACATTTCTAAAGCTGGTTTTTGGGGTGTTTATTAGAAGAAAAGATATCACAACCATGAGGTTAGAATACCTCCTGAAAGAGGAGCTAAAGTTGGTTTTAAAAAAAGGACTAGACAAAGGTAAGTGAACTCAGTGAACATGCTGGAAAGGACTAGATCCGTGTCTACACTGCTCTCATAGGCTTCATATCCTCCAGAGCACCCCAGGGTATACTAGGAAGCTGGGAAATGTTGTGTTGTTATTTAGTCACTAAGTCGTGTCTGACTCTTATTCAACTCTATGGACTGTAGCCCCCCAGGCTCCTCTCTCCAAGGGATTTCTGCCTTCATACCTTCTCCCTTCCACAAATGAAGAGAAGAAGGCAAAGGGAAGCCCAGAACAGTCAAGAGCAATTAGACAAGAATCTAATGAAGATTCCAAGAATACTGAAGCAGGTTGCATAGGTTTCCATTTCCTTCTCCAGAGAATCTTCCCAACCCAGGGATCAAACCTGCGTCTTCTGCATTAGCAGGTGGGTTCTTTACCACTGAGCCACCAAGGAAGCCTGGGAAATTATATTACGTGTGATTGTATAAACTGGGACAGAGAGTGCTGGGAGGAAAGGGTTGTGGCAATAAGAGCATCACAGGCCAGAAGTGAGGACAGCTGTGTCCCAGCACCAGCTTCACTCCAACCAGATGTGTAACCGTGGGCAAGTCACATCACCATTCCTGAGTTCAGCCTTTTCACCGATCAAACGAGGAAGACAGCTGGTCCCACAGAGTTCCTACAACTTATTAATTTTAAGCTTCTATTTGCTTTCAGAAAAACTAAAGGAATTCCAAAGAACTCCCTCAAATGGGTCTCACTTAAGCTTCCTAAGATGGTGAAGGCGCTCTATACATCCAGCAAACATTTACTATTTGACTGTCATCTTCCTCGCAGCATCTCAGGGAATATTGCAAAACTGCCATGTATATTTTAGCAACCTTCTGCAATGTCCAACAGCAAGCCATACCCTCCAACTCTATACCCTCTGTGACACCACTGATCAGAGATGTTGAGTGCTGTGTCCAAGGTCAGAAGCTAGGATAGGATCAGAATTCCAGCCTCCTCATTCCTAGGGCTATGCTATACTTTCCACAAAGAAAGCAAGCTGGCTTTCTGGGAAGAATGCCAGAGGTTCCATTCTCCCAACTGAGAATTTGTTGGAATATTGGAATAACAACTTTAGAGACTGCGGCCGCTCCAATCCATTTCAGGACCTGTCTAGAAACACAAAAACCCAAAGAAAGAAGCAAGAGGGAATTCTTCCGTTTTTTAACGAAAGAGAAAAAATTAGGGGTGGGAATATGGGATTTCTTAAAAATTACATGATTGCTGGAAGTTAATTTGGTATTTCTTCACTGGTTTGTAAGTTCTGGTTCCAATCACAAAAACATACAGCCGAGGAGGCCGAAATCACATTTCAATGAATTAGCATCTTGTCCCAAAGAATCTTTTCCACTCTGAACATAACATAGGACCTGGAATGCAACCCTCTGTGGTAGAAAGGAACCTCCCCCTGTGCAACAGAAAGCTTGTCATCATCCCCAAACCATAATTTAATTTGACAGTCTTCAAGCCCAACAGCAATCACAGAGAGTGATGAGGAAGTGACCGAGTAACTTCGGGTGCACTGCCTCTTCTAGGAAACTGCACTGCCTCTTCTAGAAAACTAAATGAGACCCTATTTCTGCCCGGTGGGAGAAATGGCATTCTTCACCACCGTTTCCCATTAGGTTGAAGTCAGAGAACCTGGAAAAGATAGAGACATCTGTTCAAAAAGGAAGGTTCTGGCTTCTTCCAAGAAACGCCAACCAAAACAAGAAAACACGTGTCAGACCAGCTCCATGCCTTGAAGGTAACATGTAACCAATCTTATGGCAAAGCCCAGTGATCGGTACTCAGAGCTGAGATTCTAAAAGAAAACCAGAAATGCTTAAAAAAAAAAATCACTTTTTCCCCCTACCTGTCGATGATGACAGGGTCTGAAGGAGTCTCATTTCGGTTGCCACAACTTTTCTTTTCGCAACACCGACTGTAGGTTGGGAAGGAATGAAAAGAGTAAATGAAACATGTTAAAATCCAGAAAGTACGGTGAGCATACAACGTTAAGAACATTCACAAAAATGAGTACATTCCTGGTAGCTGCTTAACTATCAGCTGCTTGAGCATGAATGTATGGCTATGTTCAAAAACACTAAACATGAAGCCCAAGACTATTCATCGAAATTCTCCATCTATGACTTATAAACTGGTAATTCTCAGCAAATCACAACCTTCCCCAGAGCTTTATTTGTAACCTGAATGATGGATACTTGGACTTTAAGATCTAGAAGGTCACCTCCAGCTCCATGTTGAATGATTTTATTATTATATATATTTTTTAGATCTTTGTGTCTTAATAAATACTTGAAGGAATAAGGGAAAGGAAGAGCTATTAAAAAAAAAAGACCCCAAGTAGCTGCCTGAATTATTATAAACCTTAGTTACATAACAACTTTCTTCACAGAACTCACTGTACTTTATAATCATTCATTCATCCATTTATTCATTCATTTCCATCATTTTTAAAGGTGAAGGAAGATTACCAGAACTATGGTGTGCATTGTCAAATGGGGGAAAAAATTAAGCAGGGAACTGTAAAAAGATATCTCTAATCATTTTCACCAGGTCTGGAACAGAAATGTAACTTAGCATGTGGTAGATCCCATCCTGAAAATTCTGCCTCCCGAGACTTCCTTTCTACCATCTGGCAAAGTACTGGGTACCACTGGAGAAATGCTTGTGGGATCATCTGAGATGAAGAGAGAAAGAAGGGGCCCTAAGCAAATACAACAGATGGAGATGGGAAGGACTCAGTAGGACCTAAAGAGAACAAAACACTCCCCTCCAAAAGGCATGGAAGACCTAAACAAATATGAAAAGAGCAAGGGAGGCTGGGTGGCCAGAAGCACAGGAAAATCACATCCCCATACTGCCTGTCTGCTCCTTGTCAGGACCACAGACTTCAATTTTTTTAATCTTTTCTTAAATCATTTGTATTGGAATATAATAACTTTATAATGTTGTGTTAGTTTCTGCTGTACAATAATGTGAATCAGTCATAGGTATACATATATCCCCTCCCTCTTGGCCCTCCCTCCCACCCCACTTCCCCATCCCAACCCACTTCACCATCCCACCCCTCTAGGTCTTCACAAAGGGCCTAGCTGAGCTCCCTGCACTGCACAGTGGTTTCCCACCAGCTATCTATTTTACGCATGGAGTGTGCATATGTCAATGCTACTTTCCGAGTCCATCCCACCCTCCCCTTCCCCGCTGCGTCCACATGCCCATTCTCTACGTCTGTGTCTCTATTCGTGCCTTAGAAATAGGCTCACCTGAACCATTTTCCTGGATTCCACATATCCGTTAATCTACGATATTTGTTTTTCTCTTTCTGACTTCACTCTGTATGATAGACTCTAGAGGACCACAGACTTCTAAATACCTCTCTCAGCTCATCCAAGCAAATGGTCCACCATCACAGTAGTTGGTAAAGGACATAGTCTTGACATGGCTTATAAAAGCAGCACTATCATCCATACCACTTGGAGAATACATCTCATAACCACCAGCAATAACCAAATTTGTGTAAGTGTTGCCCTTCTTGTGATAGCCTCTCTATGGTTTAAGATGATGCAGCACAATAGAAGGATTGGCTAAGTGGGAACTGGAGCTCTGACATCTAACCCAACTTTGTCATTAGTCAGCTGCATGAGTGTAGTCAAATCTCTTTAATCCTTCTGGGCTTGGCCTTCCTGATATATGAAATTAAAGTGTTGGACTAGATTATCTACAGTCCCTTCTAGGTTTAAGACGTCCACGAGGCTATGAAATTCCTTCGATTCAAAAGTGGCAACAGATTAAGGAAAAGGATGAAGCCATGTGGTAGCAAAGACCCAAAGGCCCAACACCAGCCCAGTCTTAGATTTGCTTTCTGATTCTCCACAGTGTACTCTCTGACCCTCTAAAGAACTATCAATAAACAAACAGATACATTTAAAAAGACATTTCAAGTTTGTACGTCATATGTAGGGATGTGTGGATTCTTCAGTGAACAATTCTACCATTCTCCAAAAGTTAAAAATACGTGAGATATGCTTTAAAAAACTTTCACCCAATGGGCATGATAAGGCTTGGAGAAATTTAATCAAATTAGTAGGAAGTAAAAGAAAGCTTGTTTCAACTTTCTTAGATGCTAGCGTTTGCCACTGAAACTTTCTGAAATAATATTTTGCCTTTGAAATTATATTAAGTATTAACTTTGAAAATTCCAACCCAGTAGCCTTTCCCTTCTCCAGGGGATCTTCCCAACCCAGAGATCGAACCCAGGTCTCCTGCATTGCAGGTGGATTCTTTACCAGCTGAGCCACAAGGGAAGCCCATCCCAAGATTAACACCAATAAAAATGCTGGCCAGCTGCTCTCCCACTTCCCAAAACCCTTGTCTCTTTTCCCAACTCCTTACCCATCCCATCATTGTTCCCCACCTCCCTCCCAGTTCCTGTCTCCCACCTCTATTATTTCTATTGCTTACATCATCAGAATAATACCTTTGCGGCCTAAACAAACCCTTTTTTCTTAGCAAGACAATTTCAAAAATCCTATCCATGCTAGGTATCTGAAGACCTTCTAACGAGACTCTTCTTTGACATCACCAGCAGGTCAACGCAACCTGAATCTGTGTGTGAGTCTAAGTACAATCTAATTACAAGAGAACACATTCGGAATGTGCCAATCTATTTAGTTTGAGAAGGAGTGATTCTGAGGAAGCCAAGTAAGTTTGCAAAATTGCTCAGCTGAATTCAGCTGCTCTCCGTGGGGACTTTCTCTGGAGGAAAAGAAAAATAGATAAAAATGTAAGCCTGGTGCCAGCGAAATACAATGTGGGGAATCCACTCAGAGAAGGAAATGATATTCCAAGAAAAATGCAGAGAAACTTTAGGGTCCAATCTTCCATTTTCCAACAGTAACATATTTAAGTACAATCTCTAATGTTAACACTCAGAAAAGATACAACAAGCACTCAGCTGTTGGACTATAATAGTGAAGGTAAAAAAATTATAGGAGTGGACTGTATTCACCCCATCTGAGACCTGCATCAAATTTCTCTGGGTTAGCCAAAGCTAATTCTTTTTTTTTTTTTTTAAGAAAACGGCTCATCAAGATGTCCTGGTTTTTCTTTATTTGGTTTCTTAAATGACATTCAGTCCTCAAACCAGCAACAGTAACATAAGCAAAGGGAAGTAGAGAATATAAGACTTCCATGAACTCACATTCCCCAAACAATCACTCTGAGATCAGGGACATGGGGCGTTGACATGAAGGACCAGGTCCCTGAATTACTCAGATAACCAGCTCAAATCTCCCTTCTTTTCGGTGTAGACACAAAGCCTGTATGACCAACTTCAGGTTCACTCACTGTCATTAAAAGGTTTCTTAGGGATATTTTCTAACAAGCCAGTCACTGTAAGTCCAAAAGTATTTTTAAAAAACTGAACAAGACTGAAAAATAAGAAAAGATGGGAAACAAAGAGGAAACTTAACTTGCACTAGGTTAAGGCTGTGTCTCTAAACTCCATGGGAAAGTTCTCCTTTTTTTTCCCTAATGAATGAAAATGAAAGCTCTTCCTCCGCTCCTCACTCGGCACGGTTTGGCTTATTTTACTCTAGTCCTTATTTGGAGAACCTTTTACCTGAAATACTCTCAGCTTGCTCACAGGCCTCGTCTACCTTCCCTATCTCCTTGTGGGACCTTTGGAGAAGGAAAAAGAAAAAAAAAAAAAAATCAAACCAGTTGGGGATGAGAGGTGGGGAATAGGAAAAATTTTATCCCAAGGCTGAATCTTACCTGCATTTTTCAGAAAGGGATCAAGATAGGGGATAAGCAAAGGGGAAAAAGCGCCAGTCTCGGGCATAGAGTGTCCAGTCAGCCAAACTCTTAGCCAGTGTGCCCTTTCCCCTCCAAAATCGTTTTTAAAATTCAACCCTCAACTTTCAAAAATCTGTCTCTAATTTCAAACTCAAATAAGCGCACAGCATGGTAGCTTTTGTTTTGTTTTCTTCTCCCCAACTCCTCCCTGCGATTGCATAACAAAAGTGTCTAAATTCACACCATCTGGCCGATAAAGACACTGGCCCCACTGCCCGGCTGGCCCATCTGATTAGGGCCCCGTCTAGCCTGCGCCTTGTGGCGAAAAGTCACAGCTGTGGGGTTTGCTCCGGCTCAATACAACTCTGTTATTAGCCAGCTGTAGGCCTTGAGACGACTTCTGTTCAAATTATAATATCTTTTAACCCTCTGAGCATTGAGGGCACAGGGGTGGCTGGCAGCGACATAACAACTAGATTTCTCCTTGCTAATAATTGGCAAAATGAACTGAAGCAGGGAAGAGAGGAGTGGAGACAACTGGGGAAGGGAGAGAAAAGTTATACCTAAAAGAGATTTATTTTGTTGCCCCCCCCCCCAAAAGCAAAACATCGGTTTATGAGTTTTTGTTTTGTTTGTTTGTTTGTTTTTGTTGTTAACCAAAGGTGACAGAACAAAAGCATTCAGGACAATTTGCAGGTATGCCACAAATACCATGCAAATGAAACTCTATATGTGTAGTACCCATTGAGAAATGGGGCTCATCTGACTCCTTCCTTAATCACTGACTCTGATAACTGACTCAAAACGTGGGAGAGGGAACTTTTTTTCCTGATTGCAGAGTCAACCAGCTCTGACTGACAGATTGAATGGGATCCTCCCTTTCAGATATATCCAAATCTATCACTCCAGCTCATCTCCCAGCGCGCGTGCACTGCTCGCACATATACACACATACACACACACAAATACAGACACAATACCCATTCCATGGATCATTTATTTACCCATAATTAATATTTGTTTTAAATTCTAGTTTGGGAAGAAAATAGCAGAGCATCTTCCCAGGTCTCAAATGAAGAGAAGTTACAGTACATTAAATTTTTATATTGTGTTACTAATGCAGACTAAACTAGAGGCTTTAAAAATTGATGCTGCTACTTAAACAGCATAAAATGAGGCGGATTTGATTGGGCTTAAAAATAAAAATGTCAGCCTGAACTACAGCTGGATGGGGTGTGCAAGTATTATTTAAAGCGATAGGTATAATTCGTCAGACAATGGGCCAGACTTGGGTTTTGTTTTCTTTTTTTGTAAGAAGATAATCTCTCCTGACAAAGATGTTTGAAAGTAGAAAAAAGAATTTAAAAGAGAAAAACCCACCCTTCAATTAGCCAACCAAATCCAAACGTTCTGACTATTTAACCTAGGTATCACATGCAAGTTCACCTTGGAATTGTATTTTCTTTCTGAATGTACCTATCAAGGAACCCTGGGATAACGGAGTACCGATCTGCTTACCCACACCTCACCCAACTACTCAGGCAGGGAACCCTCAATCCCTCAGCTGAGGCCACTGACAGAGCTGAACTTTGCAGTTGGCAAAGTTTGTTTTTCTAATACGTGGTCAAAACCAAAACAAACACGTCTGATTGTAATGGTTTCTTCCTGACTGGGTAAGGAGGGAGACGGGACTGCCAGGAGCTGCCCATAAAACAATTCAAACTAAATCAGATGGCTTGCAATTACCCAAAGCTAGCAGGGCTGATGTTGGAAGACATTCACTGAAGCAGTAGCAGAGTATGAAAGAATTGAGGCTTTCTCTCCAATCAGAGATTTTGGAGGAAGAAAACCCTGTGTGGATATAAACACTGAAATGTTTATAGTAAAATAACCACTTCTTCCCAGAGTTTCCTTTCTATATCCTTTCTCCTTTGCTGTGGGATCCCCCATAACTAGCACATATTAGACACTCAATATACATTTGTTGAAAGAATGAATAAATGTACAGATGAATTTCTTCTATTTAAAAAATTGTTTTTCTTCTGGTCCAGAAGAAAGGACCCAAAATGGAATGAATTGATCTCAGAAAAGAAAATGGGAAATGGTGTAGGAATCCGGGTAGATGGCACCTTTTACAACTCGGTCGTCAAAATCCAGCTGTTGCTCCAGACCCCGGATCTACCCGGTGAGGTTCTCTCCCAGTTCCTCCCATCCATTGCCCGGTAGTTCATCCTGACCTAAGAAACTCCCCTGGCTCAGGAAATCTAGGGAAAGAAACGTCCCCGGAAGAAGAAAACGCTCCTGCATCACAGGCAGGTGCCTCATCTGGGGGACAAGGGAGTAGCACCCGCAAAATGGACCGCTCGATTCTCTCGCCTGTCCAGACTGAGTCGTTCCAAAACCTTGACTCGGTAACTCTACAAGTGGCCCCTCCTGGACATCTACTCCTAGAATGCGCGGGACCGGCGGGAACCGAGCCGTGCGGACCTTGGACGGCGACCGGCTCAAGGAAAGTCCCCATCCCAAATTCGACCCGCGCCTGCCCAGCTCCTCCCCGCGTTCTGCGGACCGCTGGACGGCAGGTCTTCCACGGAGCAAACCCGTGCCACGCATGGGGGTGGAATCCTGGGTGGTTTTGGGTTGCCTTTTCGAGTCCCGATCAATTTTTTCCTAGAACCTGAGTTTTAAGGAGGAAATCCAGCCAATCGGTCCTAAGAGCAAGTCCCGGCGAGGCCGCCCGCCCAAGCACGCCACCACTCGCCAAGGTCATCATCGGGGACGCAGACGAGTCAGCGCGCCCCGAGCTGCTCACCTGCCCCGCGTTCCGGTCAAGCCCGCGGGAAAACACGGCTCTTACCTGCACATAACTTCGTGTGTCAGGAGAACTCGGCACATTTCCGGATTCTTATTTTGTCCCTCGTAAGCTATGGGCTGAGAAGGAGGCGCCGGCAGGGAGGGACAAAGAAAAGGGGACGTTAGAGCGAGAACAGAATCAGGTTTCTTCTCTCTAACCACCACTTCTTTAGGAGTCCCCGCTGCTCGCACTGAACCTGATTTGTGCCTGGTTAACTCCAGCAAAATACCAACAGAAAAGTTTGCCCTAGTGAGGACATAATTGTTGCAAAAGGGAATGTTTGTGTGTGGTTGGGGAGGGGGGGGTTGCTGCTGAATCTCCCAATAAGTCCTTCCCTTCTTCATCCCTCTGTTTGCCTACTTCCATCCCCAGAGCCTCCCCAACCAGAAAGAAACTGGACAATTAGGGAGAGAGAGGGGAAAAAATCTTTTTTCCAGAGAAGACAAAGTGTCAGTTGATGTGGAGGGGCTGTGAAGAGTGACCCAGGAAATCTCAAAGACAGACAGGGAGGGTGGGGAGGGAGGAGAATAGAGGGCCCGCAAGCCGAGGAGCGGGGAAGAGGGGAGTGAACTGCCAGGCTCACCTGCTTGGTGACTGAGTCAATGAGCCTGACGTACAGGTCCTGCTCCGTGCGGACACCTGCCAGGGAGATGGGACGGGCATGAGGTGAGCGCTGGGGAGCCCCTCCCGGGCACCTCAAACCTGTCCCGACGCCGGGGGACCAGGGCGGAGTGCAAGCTGAGCCATCCTGGGTTCAGAGACCACCCGCCCTTGCCCCTGGCTCGGAGACAGCTTCCCGAAGCCCTGCTCTCCCTGGTCCTGGAGGATGCCTGCCAAAGACCAGGACAAGGTCAACTGCCTTCCTTATAAGAGGCCGGCGCGGGCGCCTCAGGGGGCGCAAGGAGCTCACCGTTGCTGTAGAGAAGCTGTAACTTGTAGTGGGTGCCGTTGTTGGTCTTCTCATTGCCTTGTTCCTGAAAAGACAGAGACCCTTGCTTTCCATCCCCTCAAAATGATAAAAAGAGCAAAGGGACTTCCCTAGCCCAACTCCCACAGCCTTTCTCTTGGTCACTCAGCAGCTTTGAACAGACCCCTGCCCAGGCCCGGGTCAAAGGGCAGGAACATTGGACGCTGGCCACGCTCCAAAACTTTCCAAGGCTCCCAGGCATTTGACCCTCTCCAACAGTCTGTCCCTGCCCCTTAAAAATGTCCTCAGAAAGGCAACCCCCAGACTGGGGACCACCCAACACCATATCCATGCTGCGTTTAAACAGGCCCCACCTAACCCATCGGATGCTGCAGAAAGGAAAGGACCTGTCACTTGGGAGAGCAGCATTTGGCCATGTCCCACCAGGACCGGAGGCTTGGGGCAATGAACTCAGGGACCCAGGCCCAAGTTCAAGAAGAACCCTAGGAGGAGCCTGCTCCCAAACTTGAATTGTACAGCTGAGGAAGCTGAGGACTGAAGCCCAGAGAAGGCAAGACATGTGTTCCCTTCCTCCCACATTCTATTCATCTGAGCTCCAATTCAGCGCCCACACCCTGGCCTGGGTTGGGGGCTGGCACTGGTGTGGGAACCTGAGTAGAAGAGAAGGCTAAGGTTGGGGCGGGTAGTCCGGCAAGCCAAGACTGGTTTTTGTGCGTTTCTACCTTGTATCTATCTTACCCACCCTGACGCGATCGCAGGTGCAAAATAATAATAATAAATAACCCGGAGAAGGGCAGCGGCAGCCTTGGCTATATGTTTAAATTATGTATGTTCTTGTCGGAAGGATATCTGCTCCGCGGTCAGTCCGTGACCACGCTCTGCTAACGATCCAGGAGTCGGGTGAGCAGCCACCAGCGCCCCTGCGGGAGGTGCAGGCGGGAGAAGGTGCGGGGAAATCCTACTGATTTAGGAGGCTGGGGGTGAGAAGCCTCGATTTATCATCCCTCCTGATGGGAGCGGAAAAGTCTCCGGAGTGACAGATGGGATCTTTAGTGCTTTGCAAGGAGGTAGTTATGAGACCCGCGAGGGGAAGAGAGGACCTGCGCTTACTTTGTCGTTCTCCACAAAGTCTACGAAGGCGGTGCGCTCGATCTCCACCGGCTGCCCCTGCCTGTCGTAGAGCGCCAGGACGAAGTGAAAGAAGTTGGATTTCCTCAAGTTGGAAGGAGGCTGTTTCTCAAAGTGGGCCCGGGACAGGGCTACGCCGCTGTGCATGAAGATATACGGAGGGGACACAGGACACGAGGAAAGAGAGAAAGACACGAAGTTACCAAACGGGCCCAGGCAACATAGCAGAGAGTTAAGGGTCCGTGGCCCCGGTCCAGATTTCTGGACCCTTCTGGCCCTTTTCTTCTATTACTATTAAGAAGCAGGAACTCCTTAGAGGAGTCACAGCTGTTCCAGCCTGCGGGCATCCCACTCCCGGGAGCTCAATCTCCAGCCTTTAGTACAGACCAAGGAACCCCGACTGCAGACCAAAGCCCGGAGGGTCCTCTCCACCCCCAGCGGCCCAAGTCTTGTCCCCTCGGGCCGCCCCCATCTTGTTCCTCAAGTAGTTACCCTGACTGGGTCAGTATTCGGAGCTGGGCCCGGAGCATAAGGGCTAAGCGCCTCATCACTTTGAAAGAAGTGACCCTTTTCCTTCATCTTCATTGGAGTTACCTGTCCTGGCACTATTGCCCACAACGCCTCCCAAACCACTCAGAAAGGCGGTGCGCGAGAACCCTGAGGGGGCCGGACGGGAAGCATAGAGGCCAAGTCCAAATCCTGCGGGGAGGCCTCACCTCCTGCTTCCCTCGCTCTTCCGAAAAGTTGCGCGCGGGCTAGGGGCAGGGCGCAAGCCCCCTTGACCAGTACAGGGATCGGGGCCCACCACGGACGACGTGGTTCTGAGGACCCCGCCCCTGGAACTGCTGAACTTGGGAGAAGCCGAAATGTTATTAAGAGTCAGAGCGCGTCCTCGCCTGGAGCCGACAGTCTCCCGGCTCAAGCCGCATCTCTGGGCGTCACCGGCCAAACCCGCTGACCGCGAAAGCCGCGTTGGCGGAACCGGGAGATACCCTGGAGCCTATTGAGTCTGTGCACACGCCTCCCCGCCGACCTGTCGCGGCCGGAGACAAACTGGCCGCCAGATCACATTTAACGGGAGACCCGGCGCCCAGGAGAGCAAGCAGATGGACGTAGCTGCTCGGGGCGCTGGGGTCGCCGGGCGTCTGTCCCCAGGGCGCGACAGTACTTTCACTCTTTTGAAGAGTGTAAGATTTTGACTAGAATCCCCCATCGGACTGCCTGTTTCAACTTTAACAATTACTGGATCGGGGAAAGGAGGAAAGTAGAGGAGGTGTTTTTTAAGTTGTCGGCTAAGGGACAGAGCCGAGGCACCCGCTCTGCGGTCCTGCCTGTTTTCCCTCGGCCCGCAGCCCAGCGAGTCCCCCAGACGGCTAGGAAAGCCGCCGCCGCGTTGGCGAGCCATCTGCTCCAGGACACTGGCGCCCCCGGGCTGAGGCAGAAGGGAGGGAGCTGCCGCCCGTCCGGGTATCCCGAGCGAAGCGACTTTGGCTTCCTCTCCTCCAAGGGTGGCGGCCCGCTTCGCTCTAACCGGGACACCTGGAGTCCTGGCCTGGACAGGAGTCATTTCTCCGCGCGGTGTCGGGACTTAGAGAGGGTTGGCCAGGAGAGCCGACAGAGAGGCTGCAGTCATGGGAAGAAGTTCGTGGACTCCAGGGCGTTAAAGAGCTGTCTCCCGCAGACAAGATCGTGGAGACCACACATCTCAGCTCCATAGTGGTGATGCGGGAGGGAAACCAGATTGTCTTCATGGGGTGGCAGCCTGGACAAGGCGTTTCCTACCCCTGCACAAGGATGCTCAAAACAAAGTCAACTTCAGGGAGTCGTATAACTAGAGGCTTGTGATCCCTGCGCTTGCCTCACGTCTCCTTTCCTCCTTTCTTCCCTCTGTGGTTCCTTCTACTGTTACTCCTGGTCTTTTCTGCTTAGTCTCTTCTCCCCTCCTCACCCCCGCCTCTGTGCGTATGGTCCTCTGTTTTATTTCTGCGCCCGGACCCTCCAGCCTGCCCCCTCCCTAGGCGCCCGGGGGATCTGCCTTCCCCGGCAGGCGCGCTCCGGCTTCTCCGGCTCCTCCAGCCGCCGCCGCCATCTGGCCGTGGGCTCCAGGCCTCCAGGAATCGCCCGACAAGATGCGGGAGGAGAGGCGCTCTCAAGGAGCGAGACGAAACCCGAGAGTAGCCGGGAAGCCGGCTCTCCTCCGGCGGCCGCCGGTCTGGGTCCTCACTCTCCTTTCCTGGCCCGGCCCGCCTGCCAGGACTGGGGACCAAGCTGAGAAGCATCAGATACTACTTTGTTATTTTTCCTCCCAAAGAGTGGTCTGCGGAGAAGGAGCGGGGGAACCCAGGCAGTTCAGAAACTCGAGTGTTGGTGGAGGGGTAAGTGTTCCCCTAACAGCAGCGACCTGCCGGCCGGAGGGTGAGCCCTGGCGCGCTGGGCCAGGGCGACAGATGCGGAGGAGAGAGAACGAGCGAGAGCGAGACCAGCGAGGGGGATGACACACGGAGACAGACAGTGAGAGCGAGAGAGGGAACAGGCGAGAGATCGCGAGCAGAATCACTCTGCGGCCGTCCCGTTACCTCTGCGCCGCGACATTGGCGTCCACCACGCCGACGTTTCGGACCCAGGACCTGACCGAATCCATCTCGGCGCCCAGCGATTTCTCTTTTAGAGCTGGTCCTCTTCCTAAAGTATCTTGGATCCCAAACATTTAAAAAGTCTTATCTACTGCCGCTTTAAAAAAAAAAATGAGTTACAACGCTGTCCTCGCTTTTCCCAACGTTGCCACCAAGCCGTCTCCTCCAAAAGCAATCCAAGAAACGGGATCAAGTGCTCAAGTTTGAGTCTCTCTTGGGGGAAAATAAAAAAAGATAACCTGTCCTTTGCTTCCACGCGTGAGGTGCGGGCTGATGTAGCTAAAGTTTGGGTTATATCCTTCGCAAGTTCAGATCTGCCGCCTCAGGCCCTCCGCCTTAGGTCGCTCGCATCCTTCCAGTGGCAGCGCTGCCTCCAGAAAGTGATCACAATTTTGAAGCATCACCTGTTCTGGGAGAAACAGGAGGAGATTGATCGCTGCCTAATCTCTCCCCTTCCTCCTGGTCCCCCACCCCCCCCTCCCTGCTCCTCCCCACCGTTCCAATTTAAAAAAAATGTAAAAAAAAAAAAATCCCCAACAGGATCGGTAGTATAAGGAAGGGGAAGACCCGGAGTCGAGAGGAGGCGGTGGCTGCGAACACTGCGGAGCCGGGTTACAACCGCACGCCTGCCCCATGAATGGGTTACTACGGCCCCAGGCCGCGGGAGGCGGAGCCGAGGCCCGATTAGGAGCCTCATTTGCATGGACGCTCGGGATTGGCCGGCGCTGGGCAGGCCTGGTCGACGTCCTTAGGCGGCGCGCGCCACGCTCGGCGTTGCCTGTAGTCCGGGAGGTGAAAGGGGACAGAAAGCTGCGGGCGCTGAGTCCTAGCCCGAACCGTGTGTGTGTGGGGGGGGGGGGGGGGGGGGGGGGGGGGGTGTGGGGGGTGTGTGTGGTGTGTGTGGTGTGGGGGGTGTGTGTGTGTGGTGTGTGTGGTGTGGGGTGTGTGTGTGTGTGTGGTGTGGGGTGTGTGTGGTGTGTGTGTGTGGTGTGTGTGGGGTGGTGTGTGTGTGGTGTGTGTGTGGGGGGTGTGTGTGTGTGTGTGTGTGTGTGTGTGTGTGTGTGTGTGATAGGGGCCCGCAAGTCTTGCCCTGAAGTCGGGTAGCCCGGCCCTGCCGGCTGGTGCGCGCCGGATAAGTCTGGTAACGGCAGCTGGAAGCTTCAGCTAGCCTGTCTCTCTAAATGCGAACTTTCGTAGCCTGCGGGAGGCATATTCATTCCCAGGGCTGCTTGGGTTCTATGTGCAGGTCTATGAAGAACCGGAATGTGACCACATGTACTTAATGTTTTGTGCAAACGTTCCCGAGAGCAACCCAGTTCCCCGGACGGGCTTTCTCGAGTCTCCTGGAGTTACTTGGTGACACTCATTTTGTGAGCGGTTTACACGTTAAAAGACAAGGATATATGAATGAAAGCGGAGCGGGGTCGAGGGTGGTGGGAGGGGGACGAACAAGGCTCAAGTGCTATTCAAATAAATAGGATGTCGGGGGAAATGGTCTGAGCGCTAAGGAAAATACCCCCCGGCGGACGCGAGCCGGAGTTGCACCCGGTGCAGATGAGAGATTGCTGACAGACCGTGGCAGGCTGAGTGCGAGAGCTGCCCGGCGTTTGTCCCGGGAGCTCCCTCCGGTCCCCATTCCCTCCCGCCGCCACCCCCACCCCCAGTTCCCGAAGCCCCCGGGGGCCAGCAGAGGAGCTGCGGGGAGGCAGCGGGGCAGTTGCGGAAACTTTGCCCAAAGCTCGCGGTCGCCACGGTGCTGGCCGCGCGGGCTGAGGGCCGGGAGGCGGCGGCAAGCTCCGCCAAACAGCTGAAACCCTAGAAGGCTTTTTAACTACGCCGGGCAGCTCGCGGTGCCTATTAAAAAAAAAAATCTTCCTGGCTGGGTGTTATTTTCTGGCTTCTCCTTTTGTATTCTGATCTGTGCATAGATCTGCTGCTGAAATCTAGAACACCAGCGCGAAAACAGATTTGAAGACAATGAATGCAAATCTGTGCTCAAAGACCATCTGCCGTAGAGGAGACAAATCAGCTGTTCCGCACAGTTCGAGCGGCTGTGCCTGGGCCTCCCAGCCTCATTACCGAGAGGGCCCGGGCTAAAGCCTGGGTTTCATTCTGGAGACTTCCCCACCCCACCCCTCAACACACACTCAGGACGCAAATCTGAGTGCGCCTTGACTCCCGACGAGATCCCTTAGGTGTAGCTGATCGCTCACAGTTGAACTGCGAGAGTTTGCCGCTAGAGGACACAGCGCCTTTGCAACTCGTTTGCCTGGGAGGACAGGAAGCTCGCACTTTTCAGCAATGCCGCTCTCCTGAGAAAGCTATGGATCTGCGCCTCCACGCTACTCCCAGAGCAAACCGCGACCTAACTGAGTGGACCGAACGCACTCGGGAAGCGCAAGGGACTCTACTGCGAAGATTCGCTTGAAAACCGACGCGGAGGGGGAGAGGGTGCGCGGAACCTCATTACACAAACCCGGATGCCAGGATTGGGGTGGTTGATGGTTGTGGGTAAGGGACCATAAAGCTTGTGAAATCCCCACCTCTGGTTTTTGTCAACTGTGGCACCTCCACCCCAGGGCTCTGGATTGGTGTCGTTGGACGAGAAGGGCAAGGGTGAAGGGCGATTGGGCATAAAAATATGGAACTATGGAACGGGACTGTTGTAAAAGCCAAGTAAGATGTCCAAAGAAGAAAGGAGGGTGGGCGGAAAATTTTGTAGGATGAAACTTACTTCTTGTTTCAGCTATTTTATGCAGATTTTATGGGTGATTTCATCCCTGCAAAAACTAAACACCTGGAATCTTCTACCCCAGCCCCACTCTCTTTGTAAATTTCTCAGAACCTCAAGTAACCACCCACCCCCCATCTTCATCCTCGGTTCGTGCCCAGAGGAGCCAACGAGCTCCTTGGCAGAGAGTGTTGAACAGACCGTGAGGCCCTCAAGACTTTTGGAGGAGGCCGGCGATTTTTTTTTTTTAATCCCCAGGGGGTCTCTGACCTGCAGAGTACCAGAAAAGGTACGGAGCGCAGCCTCTAGGGATCCCGAGGCAGCAGAGGGCCCGGACCTGGCCCGGACCGTCTGCCCCTGAGGCCCGTATTGGCTGGGGTTAAAGGGCAGACCCAGGGTCGAGGACACTGGCTCTTCTCTCCCGCACCAGCTGCTACCCAAATTATGCCCCTTAGGAAGCGAATGAATTGGTTCATTCTCCCAGCTCCCTGCTGCCCGCCCCAAACCAGACGACCCCGCATGGCGGGCGCCCCCACCTCACCTCCCAGAGACTAGTTCAGGGGCCTCAGTCCCCAGCCAGGAGGCAGTTTTAAAAATCGTGGCCCCGGAACCCTGACCTGGGTGTAGCGGGGAGCCGCTCCGCTCCTCTCCGGCTGCGCTAGAGGTGCCCTCCCCATCACCGCGGCGCAGGACCTTCGGGGCGAACGGTAGCCACGATGCTGCGGGCCCTGTGGGCTTCGAGCCACGGACAACCAAGTTCCCTCTAGGCTGGGATCGAGTTCCCTGGCTAGCGCAAGGAGAGTGGTAGAGGGGTCACGGAACGGGGGGAGCAGCCTTGGGCCCAGAAAGGCGGCGCTTCGGCCTTCGGGAAGCAAGGAGCATTTCTGCCACCCGAGTTGCCGTTTAATTAGGTCTGTGTGGGTTTGGGGAAGGGGTTGGCGCAGAGTCGGCCACCCGCGCCGAGGAGGAGCGCTGGTTAACGATGGAGTGAGCGGTGCGGTGGCTGCGCCCGGAGGGTCTCTCGCATCTCGATGGCCTCCGGCTACCCCCGAACAAACCACCTTTTCGAACACGCCACAAAAAATCCGCCCTGAGCCGCACGGAGGCCCGGCAGGCGCAGCTGCGGCCCGGGGAAGCCCGGCCCGGCGGGGGTGCGGAGCCCGCGCGCGCCTCCGGGGCTTGGGCCAGCCAGCTTCGTTCCGCCCCTTGCCGGGGTCGAGAAAAATCCTAGATGAACATTATTAAAATTCTTCCTGACCATCTAGTTACACAAAACCAAGGTCGGGGTCGTGGTATTCCGTCTTTCCCCTTGTCCCCTCCTTTGTTTACTCTTCCCAAGAAACCCCCGGGTGTTTCCCTCCCCCGCGTTCAAATTTCACATCTGCATCTTGGTGCGATACGTTCAATTTCCTCCCGATTGGTTTTAAGGCCGGTTTCCCGCGTCTCTTTCTCAGTCCAGTCTCCTGGGCGCCGCGTCTCTCCTCCGGGTCAGAGGTTCCGAGATTTTTCTTAGAAAATTGCTCTCTGGGCCTAGTTCTAGTCCAGCTGGCCCAGAGATGAAATTAAAGGTGTGAGAACAGCCTCCCCCATCCCCACCCCACCCCCACACACAGAGCCCGATCTTCACCCCCACCCCTAGACACACACGGGGCGCTTAGGTCTAGCAACCGGACGAACTGAGCCTGACTGGTTCCCAGGGAATTCGATCCGCAGGGTCAGTCTGGGTTTTGTACATGTAAAAAAGCAGCCCTCTCCGAAAACCTCTCTTCGGACGTGAATTTTCCAATTTGTTTACTTTAGTTGACACCTTTGATTTTTATTTGTCTGAGTAGAAATAGATTGGCTCACTCTGAACCCTGACAATATTTAGCTCACAATGCTTCGTAAAATAATTTTTTTTAATACCCAACTCCACTCCAGTTCAGATTTCAACTCTGCATCAGTTAAATATCCAAATCCACCAACTCCACTCCAAATTTCTTATTGAAATTGGACTTGAACGCTTCATAAATGAGAATTCCCCGGGGTGGGGGGAGGGGCAGGAACTACTGTATTCACGAATGTGCTACAAATATTTCAGGACTCCATCATAATACCAAACAGAGCCCTTTAAAGACAATTTGGTAAAAATTTAGATTCTCTTCTTGATTTATTTTTTCAGAGTGAAAGGGATTCCAGCGGGAACAGCTGCAGAAATACTGAGGCGACGAAAAACACTTTTTAGACACACGATGTGACACCCAGGCCAGTGAAAACGGACTGAGTCAGAGGGCTTTATCCTAACATTCGACAACTCCAGAAAGTCACTTCCTCTTTCTCTCCTCTTCTTTTTCTTCCTCTTCTTTTCTCTCCTGCTCTTTCACCCTCTTAGAAATACCCTTCCCTCTCATTCTCTTGTTCCGGCCGTGCCGAGCGAGCGATGGAGCCGAGTCAGAGACGCGGAAAGGTCAGCAGAACAAATTTTCGAAGCAGATGACGCGTTTGGACGTTTGGAGCGCAGACGTCGGAGCAGGGTCCACGGTGTGTGTGTGTGTGTTGGGGAACAGGTGATCCACAGAGAAAGAAGTGCCTGTTGCGGCCTCCACGCGCACCTGGGGACCCGATTTCCTGGGTGGATAGGGTGGCGTTTGCGTCAAGCCCGGGTTTGAGGCTGTGCTGGGGTAAGCCAGCCGTTTGCAACCCCTTTAGGAGGAAGCTGCGCACCAAGGCGGTGGCGTCTCCGTCACCTCGGAATTAAGGCGAATTGACCCGCATCAAGAGACCCAATCGAGCAAGTCTCCCGCAGAATAGGGCTGAAAGGAAGATACAAACGAACGCAGGCGGGACGTTTACCCAGCACTTCTGCGAAGCCAGGCACTTTCTCACCTTTAAACTTGACAGCCACACTTTAAGACGGACCTATTTGCCCCCACTTTACAGTTGAATGAAATGAGGATGGGAGGTGACAAGTGACATCTCAGTTGATAAGTAGGGAACAAAGACCCCTACTGATGTCCCACTTCTAAGGCAACACAATGGTGAGCAACTTAAGGCCTTAACACAGAAAAAGTTCAGTGGGACTCTTTCCGGCCCTTTTTTTTTTTTTTCGGCTTCTCGATTTAGTTGAGGGAGAAAGATAACATGTGCTCCTCCGAAGCGACCCTCGCTTCCCCCCGCCACCCGCGTCTTTTTCTAATGGTCCCAGCACCGCCCCCCTCTGCCAGCCGGCAGGGTAAAGCCCTCGAGACCCGCCAGCTCCCTCTCCGCTCGCTGCGGAGGTGTGAGCGATGTGTTGATTATTCATATTTTTGCCGAGCTTACCCTCCACCGCGGCCGCCGGGCCCCATCTCACACGTACACGCACGTACACACTTGTACACGCGCGCTCCGCGGCCCTGACCTCGCCCTGTGCTCTGCGCCCGCGGGCATCGCGACCCCCACTCCAGGGACCCCCTCCTCGATCTGGTGTGTGTGTGTGTGTGTGTGTGTGTGTGTGTGTTAGTCGCTCAGTCGTGTCCTACTCTTTGCGATCCCATGGACAGTAACCCACCAGGCTCTTCTGTCCATGGGATTCTCCCGGCAAGAGTACTGGAATGGGTAACTATTTTCTTCTCCAGGGCACCTTCCCGACCCAGGGATCGAACCGGAGTCTCCCGCATTGGGGTCAGAGCCATCTGGGAAGGGGACGGGTGAGCAAAAGGCTCCCACTCCCCACTCTGCACAAGTCACCTCTTCCTCCAACCTCCGAAACGCACACTTGGCTTCCGGATCCACCTTTCTTCCCCATAATACACTTGTCTTCCCAACTCCCCATCCCTACCCCCGCCACGGACTGCGTGTGAGGAGAGGGGGAGTGGGTACAGCTACAAACCTGTCACCAGTCAGAATATCATTCCAGTCGGCACCAGGCGATCTCCTCTCACACACACATCTCAGCGTCACCTCCACCCACACCACATACCTCCGTGACAAGAGACAAAATCGGGAAAAGGCAGTTGGGTACAAGGCATGCTTTCACGTTGTCTTTAACGGTGTAAATAGGACTTCTAGCTCTAGGATCTCCTCAAATGCTGCCCGAGGGCTAGAAATTCCCATTTCTGGCTAATGCGAACCCCTCCGCATCTCCCTGGAGGTGGACACGCATTTCAGGGCGGCGGGATTCATGGTTAGGAAACTTCAGAACAGGCTAGGAAAACAGCGAGCAGACCGGGCCGGGCAGCTCCGTCCCACCCTCGAAGGGGCGACAGAATTTCCACTTACTGTGGTTTCACGGAGGAAATCGAGCAGGGGTCAAGTTGCTTAGAGGGTGAGCAGCGGGGACTGTCTCGAGGGCCGGGAAGCGCCTGAACAGTATTATGAGCAATGGCAGCTGCGCCCGATAGGGGGCGCTGGACTAAAGGCAGTAATACCCTCTCGAGTGCCGCACTTTCTGCAGCTCTGACGCGGGGCGAGTTGGGGCGCTCCCAGGGACCGGGGAGCCTGGTAGGCTGCCCTCTATGGGGTTGCACAGAGTCGGACACGACTGAAGCGACTGAGCAGCAGCAGCAGCAGTGGTTTCTGTGGCTTCCCTGGTGGCTCAGTGGCTCAGCTGGTAAAGAACTTGCCTGCATTGCGGGAGACCTGGGTTCGACCCCTGGGTTGGGAAGATCCCTTGGAGAAGGGAATGGCTACCCACTCCAGTATTCCGGCCTGGAGAATTCCATGGACAGAAGAGCCTGGCGAGCTACAATCTATGGGGTCGCAAAGTGGTCCCTATGGGGGAAGCAGGGTGAAAAAGGAGAAACCCTTCTGGCTTTGGTGTCCTCAGACCCAGATTAGAGCCTCGCATTTGCTAGTGAGGTCTTGGGCATTTGATCCTTCTCCTAGGGGCCTCAGTTTCCTAATCCGTAAAATGGGAGTGTTATTCCTTTGAACCTCAGTTTCTTTATTGGTAAAATGGACCTATTTCTTTCCCCAGGGCTTCACTTGCCTTATCGACTAAAAGGTAGCTTAGGTGAAAGTAGCTGGCCCATAGTAGGTGTTCAATAAATGCCTTTTTCCCTTCGCCAACTTCATCGGTAAAATGTGCAGGATGATATTGGTTCATTGTACGTCACTAGGGCCTGTGAGTCTCCTGTGAGCGTGGTTTTCACCCACCACCCCTCCTGACCCCACCCTTCCTGTGAGCTCCTTGAGCAGGATTTCGGGCTTGCTTTTCTTAGTTCCTTGGCCCGCGCCGGCTGTTCCCTGCAGTGGGCGCTATTTTTGTTGCTGTTCGTTTGTTTGTTTAACATGGAATTATCTCTAGCAAAGTGCTTTGGAACCTATCTGGTGCCTCCGGGTGTCAGAGGGCCTGGAAGGCACTTTCCCCGGGGAGGGGCTGGGACTTCCTAGGAGTCTGCGATGGAGACCCTGCGCTGCCATTTCCGCAGCAGTGGGCAGGTCGCACCCCGAACGCGAGCGCGGTTGGCTATGGGGCCATTGCAAGCGGGCAGGCGTGCTGGAATCGCGAAAACCTCCAGAGAATTGAAGGAAAATGCAAGGAGTTCTGGAAAGGTCCTTCCGTCGGGGTGGCCATCACCAGCTGATTGATGGGGAGCCGGGAGCCCCTCCGCGCGCTGCGCGCTCCGCAGAGGACGCGGCTCTCCAAACGCTATGTGCTGGTCTCGGTCTCCGTGGAACTGAACTCCCGAATAGCGCTTCCTATAATCCGCGTTCAGCGAAGCTGACCAGGGAAGACAAGAGGCGAAAGAAACCAGACGCAGAGAGCAGAAAAGGAGGGGGTCCGGGGGAGGAAAGAGGTTCTGGAAGTTTTATATCCCATAGTACTAAAGCCTCCTAGAAGCTCCTTATTAACTGCACCTTTTATGCAAAAGCAATGCATGTTTAATGCAGAAAAAAAATATGCATAGAAACAAAAATAACAAAAGAAATTCAAAACCTCGCCTAATCAAACTAACAAAGATTGGTTGTTCATATTTGGGTGGGTTTTCTCTCACCTTTCTTTCTGATTTCTATATACTGATTTGTAACTTTTCTGCTCATTTAATATAGTATATTTTCCATACAACTAAATATTTTCCTACAGTAATATTTTCCTAGTAATATTGTCATACTATTTCATTTTCCAGAAAAGTTACACTATTAATTGTTCAACCAATTGCTATTGTTGAACATTTAAGTTATTTCTGATTTTTCACCATTATAAATAACACTGTGATGAACATCTTTGTAGATCTTGCTTTTCACATACTATGTGAGATAAAGTCCTAGAAGTAAAACTGCAAGATCAAGGGTTATGCATTTTTCTTAAACCTTGATACAGAGTGATAAATTGTCTTCTTGAAAGACAATATTTACTCTCTCCCTGCCCCCACATTCAGTCTTGCTCAATCCTGGAAGTTATTTTCTTATTTTAAAAATTTGTTAATTTGATAGATTGCAAATGTCTTTTGGTTCTTTTAATTTGAGATTTATTTATATTTCATGAATTTCCAATAAGGAGAAATTATATTTCATTCATTTTTTTGGCCACTGCATTTTGGGGGTGTTGCAATTTCCTATTTTATTAGGATGTTGCATTCTAATTCATCATATATGTTGCAAATATTTCCCCCAATCTTTGTTTGCCCTTCATTGTGTTTATGGTAATTTTTTGGTGGCAGATACAGATGTAGTTAAAATTTTTTAATGTGCAAGTAATAAAATAGCAGTAACCTAAGTTATAAAGACACTTAAATATCTGACATAACAAGAAATCTGAGGGTAGATGGCCCCAAGTTAGGTGGTAGTGTTGCTTAGTCACTAAATCGTGTCCAACCCTCTGCGACTCCATGGACTGTAGCCCACCAGGCTCCTCTGTCCATGGAATTTCCCAGGCAAGAATACTGGAGTGGGTTGCCATTTCCTTCTCCAGAGAATCTTTCTGACCCAGGGATGAAACCCATGTCCCCTGTATTCTTTACCACTGAGCCACCTGGGGTACCACTCACTAACGCCATTAACTACCTGATGTTTTTGCTCCTTATCTCGCTGTCGTTTGCATGTTGAGTTTTCAGTCTCGTGTTTACTGCTTTTTGGTAATGAGATGGTTCATACAGTAGCAGACTTCCATAGCAAAAATTCAAGGCAGGAAGCAAGAGGAACAGAGGTACCACAAGTTTCTGTCCCCTTAAAAGCTTTTCCAGAAACATCCTTTATGTCTCCTGTGTTAGAATTAAGTTAAATGATATCCATGGTCAGATAGGTAGCTGAGAAAGCAAGTACCCACTTTTCCATCCTCTGTGTGACAGGCCTCAGAGATGGGAGTTGAAAATGGCAGTCGGATTAGGCAATCAGTTGAGCCCACTACAAATAAAAGTGTCTTTAGATTATATGTAGTTTGGGACTTACGTGGTGGCCCAGTGGTTAAGACTCTGAGCTTCCACTGCCAGGGGCACAGGTTCAATCTACTCTGCCTACCCCAGGCCATGGCCTGAGTAAATAAATTGTATGTAGTTACATCCATCCTTTTTTTCCATTATAATAACCTCCTTTTCTCATTGCCAGGTAATCTTCCCCATTCTAAGATAATTTAAATATTGACCTATATTTTTATATAATTTCTTTTCCCATTAAAAATTTCCCTAAATAAGTAGATGTGTTTGTTGTGGTCTTGGTTCCACTTTCAACAATAAGGACCAAAATCTTAGAAGATGAATTTGAATATAAGTTTAGTTGTAGATATATTTAAATATTTAATTCACTCATTTTATTCAAAACATATTTGCTATCTATATATCAACTATATGCCATCTGGAATTTATTTTGGTGTACATTATGAGGGGGAAGTTAAACTTCTGTAACCAAATGGTTAGGTGTACCAATAGCATTTATTACATAATCCGTATTTTCCCCAAAATGTGAAACGTCACTATATCTTTAAATAAATATTGAGACTTTTAAATTGGAATGGAAATTAGATTGATATATCTAGAAACTAGGAATGCATATTTTACTTTCTCAGTTCTCTTTGCATAGTTGAATTTTGTGTTCCCGTTTGTCTTTATTCCTCACAACTATTTCGGCTTACGTCAACAGTGCACCAAAAACTTGGTATTATCTGATTTTCTAATGTTGGCTATGAAGTTTCATCTCACTGTTGTTGTAATATGCATTGCTTTGATTGCTCCTGCTGGCGAGCATCTTTTCAGATACTTTTTAACCATCTGGGTCTGCTCCAGCGGCTCCTTTTCCCACTGGGTTCTCAGCCTTGGTGATTGTTGTTGCTAATACTTCTTGCTGCTGCTATTGTTGATGTGGATGATTTGCAGGAATACCTTGTCTGCCGAGATGTTAATCCATCGTCAGTTTTAGATGTCAACAAATATTAACTCTGAATCTGTCATTGGTCATTATTGTCGCTGTTGTCCTGTTTTAAATAGGAATGCATCCATTTTGTGTTTTAGGGTCTTATTCAAGAGCTCTTTCTGACCCTTAAGTTCACAAAGACATACTCCTACATTTTGATTAGAGCTTTTGCTTTCCTATTTACATGCTTTAACAGGGTCTTTTTGCCTTTTCATACTGTTCATGAGGTTCTCAAGGCAAGAATGCTGAAGTGATTTGCCATTCCCTTCTCCAGTGGACCACGTTTTGTCAGAACTCTCCACCATGACCCGTCCGCCTTGGGTGGGTCCGTCATGCCTACATGGCACGGTCATAGTTTCATTGAGTTGTGTAAGGTAGTGATCCATGTGATCAGTTTGGTTAGTTTTCTGTGATTGTGGTTTTCATTCTGTCTGCCCTCTGATGGGTAAGGATAAGTGGCTTGTGGAAACTTCCTGATGGGAGGGACTAGCCATGGGGAAATCTGGGTCTTGCTTTGATGGGCGGAGCCATGCTCAATAAACCTTTAATCCAATTTTCTGTTGATGGGTGGGGCTGTGTCCCCTCCCTGAAGTTTGCCCAAACTATGGTAGGGGTAATGGTGGCAATGGTGACCTTCTTCAAAAGGACTTATGCCAGCATACCACGGCTCCCAGAACTGTTGTATTCAGTGCCCCTGACTCTGCGGGAGGCCACTGTCTAGCCACACCTCCGCCAGAGACTCCTGGACACTCACAGGCAAGTCTGGCTCAGTCTCTTGTGGGGTCACTGAATATTCATTGGAAGGACTATTGCTGAAGCTGAAGTTCCAACACTTTGGCCACCTGATGTGAAGAACTGACTCACTGGAAAAGTCCCTGATGCTGGGAAAGATTGAAGGCAGGAGGAGAAGGGGATGATGAGGATAAGATTGTTGGATGGCATCTCCGACTCGATGGACATGAGTTTGAGCAAGCGCCGGGAGTTGGTGATGGACAGGGAAGCCTGGCATGCTGCAGTCTGTGGGGTTGCAAAGAGCCGGACACACCACTGAGCAACTGAACTGAGCTGAACTGAACACAGTCTAGATTTTGTTCTCTCTGTTTAAGTGAGCCATGAAAATGTGATGGTTACATTGTAACATGGTAAGAAAGAAAAGTGTCCCAAATTATTTGGGACAGAGCTTCCTTTTTGTATGTGATATAATTTACAATTCCTTCCAGGAAATAATTAGCATTCTTGAGCAATTTTTGGAGAACTTTTACTGGAGGTCACGAGCACTTTCTAACTTGTGGACCTTGAGAGGAATCTGGTAATATTAACTGGCACCCCTTTATTACAGTACCCACCATTTTCTATCCCTTTCTCTGCCAAGAGACAAGCTTTTGAAGTGACTGGCTCAGGACACTATTCCCTCATGGCAGATTTGAAATACAACTTTGACATGGGCTGGTAATAATTTTTTACCAGTAAAGTTTCTTTAGCAATAGTTGATACAGTACTCACTTCAATAGCACATGCACTAAAATTGGAATGATACAGAGAAAATTAACATGGTCCCCGCTCAAGGAAAACAGTTGATACCATCTTCAGATCTTCATTTAGATACATTTCTCAGTTGACCAACCTATATCTTTGAGCAATTTTTGGGGGGGGAGGAAATCATATGTGGATTTTATCATTTTTGTAGTGATATCACTGGCACCATTACAGTTCAGTTTGATAATAATCCCCAAGTGTTGTTTAGAATCCTTTCACACAATGTGGATAGTAAGTGTTGACTTCCAGTACATTCTCTACTCTCATTGTGATGAGAGTTGTTTAAGTGTCATTTTCCCAGTGTCTTTACACTGGTTCATCCAATTTCTCTCTTTCTCTTTAACTACAAGTCCTCTTTAAATGTCTAAAGACGTTGCATAGCCAGTAATCACTCTTCTGACAAAGGGCAGTAGATTCAAGGATTCTGGACAAGCCTCTTCAGGTTTCTGTGCTTTAGTTTCTCCATCTTTTAGATGTGATAGTGATACATTTCAGCCATTTTTGTTATGTGTTCAGGTAATAGGCATTTATAATTTATTTATTATTATTTTGGTTGCACTGGGTCTTCATTGCTGTGCTGGTTTTTCTCTAATTGCGGTGAGCTACTCTTCAGCGTGGTGCATGGATTTCTCACGGCAACGGCTTCTCTCTCTGGCGAGCACAGGCTCTAGGCACATGGGCTTCAGTAGTTGCGGCACTTGGACTCAGTAGTTGTGGCTCAGGGGCTTAGTTGCTCATGGCATGCGGGATCTTTCTGGACCAGGGATTGAACCCGTGTCCTTTGCACTGACAGATGGATTCTTATCCACTGTACTGCTAAGGAAGTCCAAGGTGGAGTCCTGTCTGGACCTCAGCTCCTCCAGGACTCAGTGATGGAAGAAGTGAAACACTTAGAACGGTTGTACATTTAACTTTTCTAGATTTAAGCTCCAGGGGTCTATGGAGAATAGGCAGGCAGCTGCAGCTGGAGGCTGCTATACTAAAGAGCTTCATCCTTACGTCTGAGAGTTTTTTCATGTTTCTTACGACAATTCATGTTAACTGGGGTGGCGACCTTTAATATAGGGTCTCCTCTGCCATTCTCAGATGCCCACACCGTGTTTAGGATACAACCCCAAACAGATGAGCGCTGGAGTGGTGCCCCTGAAAATCTTGCTGTGCCCAGTGCATGGTGCTGGCACACAGGTAGAACCAGGAGTTCCCCCACATCATCTCCAGTCTCCCACTGCTCTGAATTAGGACACGCCAGTGGGGTGACTTCCACTGGTCCCTGGATAGTTCTTCATCTGAAGAAAATGTGTGAAACGAATGCAGAGGAAACACCTGTCTAGGCAGCCCCTCCCTTCAATCCAGTCTCACCTGTAATGTATCTTGGAGAAATTCCTTGAAGTTTATTGTATGAGAATGGCACCTTTTTCTGGTTTCCAGCTATAATGTGTCTTTTTATTATAATATTCTTTTGGCAATTTCAATAGGAATTTGGAGTCTGGTGCTCAGACGACTGGAATCTCTTACTCAGGTCTGTATTCCCAGCACCTAGTAAAATATAATAAGTGTAAAGAATGTGTGTGTGATGAATAAGAGATGAATTCAGTGAATTTTTATCACATCATGTAGAGTCTAAACCAGGACCCTTTTGAGAATTAAAGGAGACACTGACCAGGTGAGACACCAGATCAGCAGGAGTGAAATGGGACTCTTCCCATCAAACAAGGAGATATGGTCACTCTATGCATAAGGGAAATGGGAAAGAAAGAGGAAAAAAGAGTAGGATGAAAAAATGAGAGAAAAAATATTGTGCTTGGATTCGCACAGAAACCAATTCTGAGATGGAGAGTGGGATGCAGGAAACTGATTTAAGAATCTTGTCAACAATAAATGAGCGGGACTTCAGATGAGTTGGTCCAGTGGTTAAGAGTCTCCCTTGCAACGCAGGGGACATGGGTTCGATCCTTGATCTGGGAACTAAGATCCCACACACCTTGGAGCAACTAAGCCCACATGCCACCGCTACTGAGCCTGCACACTGCAGCGAAAGATCCCATATGATGCAACTGAGACCTGACGCAGCCAAATAAATGAATAAATATTTTTTAAAAATAGTAGATGGGGTTGAGTGGGAGAAGTAAGATTGGGCAGAGGGAAAAGTTGATGGGCCACAGGGAACTTTGAAGCTGGGACGGCCCTGCAGAGATGTCCCAGAACAAAGAAAGGAGCTTGTGCCTTTTCACTGCAGCATACTCTGCTCACAGAATGTATGCTAGCCATAGGAAGATAGTATGACCTTGGATGAGGCGGCTTCCTTCCATAAAGGTCGAATTCCTCCCAGAGATGTCGCTGTGGATCTTCATCAGCCAGCAAGGCCAGTAGTTAGAATATGCCTAGGGTGGGGTCCGGGTGACTTGCCACAGTGGCTGCTGCTGTCTACCCATGGTGCTGCTCCATCCCCTCCTTCATAGAGTAAGTTCAATCCTATCTGGAAAGTTCCAAGGGGACTCATTGGGACAAACTGCAGCTGGACTCAAGGCCATAGCTGATACTCATCATCTTCCTCTAGTACCCATTCAAGATTCCCCTCACCCTCAAGTAGCACTTCTGCTGGTCAGGGTGAACCTCATCCATGAGAACTTCGAGTCTCTGGCGACCATACCCCTCTCAGGCTATGGCTGTTGGATGTTTCCATTGCCATCAGAATTAGGGTTAGGGTTAGGATACCAAGAGTTCTCCTACTGCATCACTTGTGAGAAAGATCCATTCCCCTCTGTTCCCCTTAAGTAACAGCAGCCTCCCTTCTCCCAGTGATCAGGGTCAATTACCCACTAGACAGGATGGTGACCCCTTTCTTTGGCGGCTAGTCTCTTAGCACAGGGAGCTCCAAATGGCCAAGCAGTAGCCTCAGCTTAAAGTTTAAAGTTCCATAGTGAGGACTTCCCTGGTGGTCCAGTGGTTACGAGTCTGCCTGCCAATGCAGGAGACACAGGTTACAGCCCTGGTCTGAGAAGATCCCACATGCTGTGAAGCCACTGGGCTGGTGCACCACAACTTCTGAGCTCAAGCTCTAGAGCCTGTCCTCTGCAACAAGAGAAGCCACCGCAATGAGAAACCCATGCACTGCAACTGGAGAGAGTAGCCCCTGCTCACCGCAACTAGAGAAAGCCCATGGGCAGTGATGAAGACTCGGTGCAGCCAAAAATAAATTAATTTAAAATAGAGTTCTGTTGTGAAAGCATTCCCTTTCTGGAAACAAGGACCTCTAGGCACTTAGAGTGTCAAGGAAAAGAAACCTTAGTTCACTAAGTGGGTTGCTGGTAATAAAAAAAATATACACGGAGCCACTTCAACTTCCATACCATGTTTCGCCACCTTCTGTGTTCTGTCCATTGGGAGCACCGTGCCACAGAATAGCATTGCTGAATCCTGGAGATGGTACCCCAGCCTCATATGAGATCATCTGGGAGCTGGCACCTCAATCATTCTCACAGGGCAGCAGTTTCTGGGTGGTGGAATATATGATTGGGCCAACGGGTGCCCTGCTCATGTACCCATGTGCCCTGCTCAGTCCTGTGGTCTCATATGATGTTTTGCAGGATCCCATGTTGCCAGGGTAATACTGTGTAAACAGAGTTGTGATGGCTTCAGTATTCCAAACAGGAAAGGCAAACCTACATCCCAGTGATGAGTCCATCCTAGTCAGGATGAGACACTGGCCACTTTACACCAAGGGGTAGGTTGACCTACTTTCAGTATGTGTGTGTGTCTAGAGACTCAGCATTGATCTACGGCTGGCAGGCTGGACCCTGGGCAGTAGCAGTGGTCTGTCTTTGTGAATAGACACTCACGCTTTGGGCCCCTGCATCTCTGCCACCATGGCTATGCTGTTGCTGTGCTCCTTGGGTCAGCACTGTAGTGTCAGAAGTTGGCTGATGACAACTGGCTGAGTCATTGTGTTCACTTGGTTATTAAACACCGCTTCCCTGGTAGATGCTCTCTGGTGTGTATTAACATGTAACAGAGATCTTCACTCTTCAAACCCATTCCAATGGGTCCAGTGACCCAGGACAGAACTCCACACATTACCAGGCTCCCCTATGCCCCCCTCTATCAGGATGGGAGCATGATGACTCTTTGGGTTCCCAGGTATCAACTTAGAATATGTATCCAATAGTCCTTCAAATGTCTGAATTGTCACCATTCCCCTGGGAATAACTACTGAAATAAATGGCCCTAGATCTCTTTTGAGAAGGACACTGCAATGATTACAGACTTGCCACAGCATCGTAGGGCCCATTCTTCTGAGGACTCTTCCTCTGCTTTATTCAGTGGGTTCCAGGTCTGAAAGCTGCTCAGGTCTGGAAGGGCACAGAATCATGACCTTTATCCGGATGGCTGCCCTCAGCCTCCTGACCACAGCTCCTTGCTTCCTAGTTATTCCACAGACTGAGTGATACCCCTGCTGGCTGCTTATCTGTCTTGTCCCTCTGAATGCTTGTACCCAGTTGAAGGATGTGAGGGCTAAGCAAGAAAAAAGGCTTCCATAATGGCTCAGACAGTAAAGAGTCTGCCTGCAATGCAGGACACTTTGGTTCAATCCCCAGGTCAGGAAGATACCTTGGAGGAGGGCATGGCAACCCACTTCAGATGGAAAACCCCATGGACAGAGGAGCCTGGTGGGCTACAGTCCATGGGGTCGCAAAGAGTCAACAGGCCTGAAGCGACTAACACAGAAAAATATGTGACCACCAGGGGGCAGTAGCACACAACGCGCTTGCTTTGGGCAGGTGCTTTGATAGGCAGGGAGGCGGGAGTGCCTCCCACAGACCTCCTGGAGCCAGGGAGAGGGGAGAAAGGCAAGAGAACTCACAGGGGAGGGGGGACCCAGAGGGGGCTTAGGTGTGGGGAGATGTCACTCGGCAGCACGGCAGGGGGTCTCTGGGTCAGCAGAGCTCCAAAGGGCAACTGTGCTGGAGTGTTACAGTTCCAGGATTCGTCTTGTCTATGGCTGGCAGATGTGGACTTGGAATACTTGGCAGGGTATGCCAAGTGAGCAGGCTCTATGTAGCTAAAAATCTACTGGGGCTCTATTGAAAGCAATTGGATGCTTTCAATTTAGAATTTGGAGTTTGATGGGCTTTGGAGCTAATGGTCTCAGCATGTTATGAAGATGTGAACAACTTTGTGACAATATGCCGGGGCCCTCTGCCTCGCTGACATAATTCCATGCTCTCTTCATTATCTCTGTTGCTCCCCTGGGTCCGGCCCCCTGGGTGATGTCACCTCCAGCATCGCTGATGATGCTTCCAATGGCTACCTACCTCCATTTGGCCCCTACCCTTGAAGGATTTTTGCATCCCGGTTGCTATGGAAGCCCAGTCACCTAACAGCATCTCCTGCCATTTGCCCTGACCAATAGACAAAAGCCCTCCTGAATGTCTCAGTGATGTTGGCAGCCCTCGCACCAGCTCAGCCAGCTCATTTCTCATTGCCTTGATGAACAGCATGCCTTCCAGGTCCTCCCAGGGCACATGATGGGTTGGGGAGTCTTCTAGTCTTATGTAGCATGCCCTCTTCACTGAAGCTTTTTATAAACATTTATTAAATTTAGTTATTTATATATTAACTTTTGACTGCACTGGGTCTTCATTGCTGCCCGCAGGCTTTCTCTAGTTGCTGTGAATGGGGGCTACTCTCTAGTTGCAGCACATGGGCTTCTCATTGTGGTAGCTTCTCTTGTCACAGAACACAGGTTCCAGGGTGCAGAGGCATGTGAGATCTTCCTGCACCAGGGATCAAATCTGTGCCCCCTACATTGGCAGGCAGATTCTCAACCACTGGACTACCAGGGAAGTCCTTCACTGAAGCTTTTGATTCTGTCTTCCATTGTCTTATGCAAACTTCCCCCAAACCACCCTAAGTGTGTTAGCGGTATCTCTCATGATCCCCAAGTCCCAGGATTCCTGGGTCTTTGCCAAGGTATTAATACTGCAGTGTGCCTCCCAATTCAGACGCTCTCCTTTACCCTACTTCATGTTCTCCCCACCTTGATCCAGTGTCCTCAGACTCCATCCTCATATAAACTGTCGGGCTCTTCCTAGTACATGGTACCTGGGTCTTGCCGCTCCTTCCAGGCACAGTCCTTTTCCTTTCTTAGCAGACCCAGCTCTTCCCTGACCAAATTCTGTTGGGACCTGACCTTACTTATTTGCCTGCTGGCCAGGACTGGAGGTGGGGCTCGGTCCTGAGATGGGTGTGTGTGCTGCCTCGAAGAACTGAGACCTGTGCATTGTCTTAAGCAAATGGAAAGTACCAGCCCTTAACAAGGAGGAGTGGCCACTTCTATTGGCCCAGGATGTTCAAGGACCTCTGGAATTCAAGACGGTCAAATGTAGATGGCACCGTCCAACCTCTCAGAGTGCTATTCTCCCTGAAAAGAACCCTTGACTTCTGGAGCTATGGGGGTCTTTTTTTTTTTCTTTTTTAATGTGTTTACTTATTTATTTGGCTGCAGAGGGTCTTAGTTGCAGCATGCAGGATCTTTTCGTTGTGGCATGTAGAATATCGTTCCCCAACCAAGGATCGAACCCAGGCCTAGGGCATTGGGAGCTTAGAGGCTTGGCCATTGGACCACCAGAGAAGTTCTCTCAAGTTGTATTGATATTTGTGTTGCATCTTTTAATGTTTTCAAAGTGCTTTCTCATCTATAGGGTTGGCCCACAAGTTTGTTCAGGCTTTTCTGTCAGATGTTACCAAAACCCCAAATAAACTTTTTGGCCAACCCAATATTATCCCATATTTGACCTTACAACATCCATGTAAGAACAGGAAGGAGGATTATTCCCTTCTAGCAAAAGAAAAACTGGGTTATAATGAGTATGGTTATGTCAAAGCCAAACAAATAACAGAAACAAGGCTTAAAAAGTTGGACTTTTTTAATATCAAGGATACTATAGATCAACAGTGGGTCAGAAATGTTGTTTTAGGAAGCAGAGGCTGCCAGGAATTATGTTAAAATGTCTGTCCTTTCCTAATAAATGTCAGATAGGAAAGTAAGAGGACAACTGGTAGTTTTTCTAAATCAGTTATTCACCAAAAGTGTATTTGCTGTCTAAAAGACATACTTGGGACTTCCCTGCTGGTCCAGTGGATAAGAATCTATCTGAAAATGCAGAGGACATGGGTTCGATCCCTGGTCCAGGAATATCCCACATGCCATGGAGCAACTAAGCCTGTGCACCACAACCACTGAGCCTTTGTGCTGCAACAAGAAAAGCCACCACATTGAGAAGCCCATGCATCGCAACAAAGAGTGGCCCCCGCTGCTGCAACTAGAGAAAGACTGCATGTAGCCACAAAGACCCAGTGCAGCCAAAAATAAATAAATTTAAAAAATAAAAGATATAGCCAAGTAGGCTATATATATTGGCAAAGATATATCCCAAGTACTTAGGATTGGGAGTTTGGAATTAGCAGACGCAGACTGTTGAGTATAGAATGAATAAACAAAAAGTTCGTACTGTCTAGCACAGGGAACCATACTCAATATCTTGGGAAAACCATTAATGGAAAAGAAAAGGTATACCCAAGTCAGTTTTTAATTCCTAAACATTTATAAGCCTTTAATAGCCTTACGCATAAGATTTCTGTCTATAACAAATTTTGCTCACACCATGATGTTGGTCGTGTGGTTAACTGAACTGTGTTAGCTTTATCCTTGCAACTCCTTCCTGTAAATAAAAGGAAATGTGGTCACTGGGACTTCACAGAGTATACAAATCTATTTTGAGCCTTTTCCAAAGGTAATGGAGAAAACCAGCATTTCCTCAAACTGCCCCATCTGACTTGACTAAATAATAATCAACAGCCAAGAGGAATATGGACTGATGTTGAAGCGGAAGCTCCAATACTTTGCCTACCTGATGCAAAGAGCTGAATTATTGGAAAAGACCCTGATGCTGGGAAAGATTGAAGGCAGGAGGAGAAGGGGACGACAGAGGATGAGATGGTTGGATGGCATCACTGACTCGATGGACATGAATTTGAGCAAGCTCTGGGAGTTGTTGAAGGACAGGGAAGCCGTGTTGCACTCCATGAAGTCACAAAGAGTCAGACACGACTGAGCGACTGAACAACAAGAGAAATACTCCTTTGACCCAGAAGGAATCACAGAGATGATTCCCCTCATGGCAACCACACAAATAAACCCTAGCACACAATTCTATGTGCTGGATGAAATCAAGAAGTGGCATGGATGTAGTTTAACCACAGTTGAAACACTACACAGTGCTGCTGCTGCTGCTAAGTCGCTTCAGTCGTGTCCAACTCTGTGCGACCCCATAGATGGAAGCCCACCAGGCTCCCCCGTCCCTGGGATTCTCCTGGCAAGAACACTGGAGTGGGTTGCCATTTCCTTCTCCAATGCATGAAAGTGAAAAGTCAAAGGGAAGTCGCTCAGTCGTGTCTGACTCTTCGCGACCCCATGGACTGCAGCCCACCAGGCTCCTCCGTCCATGGGATTTTCCAGGCAAGAATACTGGAGTTGGGTGCATCGCCTTCTCCACTACACAGAACTAGTCGTGTATTTTTTCACCAAAGTGTCCTGGTAGCTATAGTAATGACTCCAGCAGACTACTGATATCACTAGTCAGCGACACTATGTTCAGAACCTTCAGCAAACCCTTCCTCACCTATGGTTAGGGTAACAGATGCCCAATTATTGGTGTGGATGAGGGGGTGGCTGTGGTAATAATCTCAGGCTGCTGCCACTCAAAATTTATTTAACAAGTATGAAAGAATCTGAAGGTCCTTGGGAGTAATATAAATTAAAAGCTCAAGAGAGTCAGGGGAGCAGGATTGGATGAACATGGTCAAAAGGTACAAACTTCCAATTACAAGATACATAAGTACTAGGGGCATAATGAGCAGGATGATAAATATAACTAACAGTATTGTATGTTATACATGAAAGTTAAGAGAGTGAGTCCTAAGAGTTCTCATCACAAGGGAAAAAAAATATTTTTCTGTTTCTTTAATTTGGTACTTATATGAGATGATGGATGTTGTTCACTAAATTTATTGCAATAATCACTTTATGAAATATTTAAATCAAATCTTTATACCTTAAACTTATTCAGGGCTGTATGCCAATTATATCTCAAAACTGAGAGAAAAAAGCAATACAAAAAATAATCATTAAAAATTAATTGATTTAGAGTTGGGTGATTACATTTGATAATAATAAATATCACAATGCCAGGATGGTAAGAATATCACACTCATGAAGACATGTGGATTTAACCCTTGTTACCCCTGTTAGCTTTCTTTCCTTTCATTATTTCTTACAACACCCCAGCCCTTCCAGTTGTCTGAAAATGCCCAAGGGTCTGGACAAGAGGCTGCGGAGAGGTCAAGACAAGCCATCAGGGTCCATTTCCCATTGGAAATGGTACCATCCCATACCAAAGAGAGCAGAGCTCAGAGTTCTTAATATTTTATAGCTATTATGGATAAAGACTCTATTTTACGAACTTATATCTTCCCTACCTAATCCACAAGGGGGACTAGAAGCAGAACAAAGAGGGCAAACACGTGTATTAAGGAGTAAAGAGTAAGCTGTGCAGTCCAATATGGCAGTCATCAGCCACATGTGGAAGTGTTGCTAGCATGGCTGAGAAACTGGATCTTCGATGATATTTCATTTTAATTAATTTACATTTAAATAGCCACATGTGGGGGGAGAGCACAGACTTAGAGGAAGAAAAATAACAGAACCAGCAAAATAATTCCTATTTCTCAGCAATCTTGGATGTTGAGTTTCTCATTTGAGTCCCATAACATTGCCCATTGGGCAGGATGTGCAGGTAATATTATCTGCATTTTAAGCAGACATAAAAAAGATAAACGGACTCATTTAGAGTCATCAGGTAGTTTATAATAGAAGCATGCCTCTTAAAATTTCTAACGACTAGCCCAGAGCTTTATCCTTGGTATCTGTAGAATGATGACAATAATACATTAACAACATAACTAATATTATGGACTGCTCGCTGTGTGCCAGGAAGCTCTTAACGTGTGCTTCCCAACAGTTAAACAACGTAGCACTCGAAGAAAATGATCATGCAGATATAGCACTCTGGGGGGGTACACCAGGATAAACTATACCCCTCCAGCGTGCTATCTGAAACAATCCATTACACTCAATTTCCATTTTATAATTAAGATTAAAAATAAAATGCAAAGTAAAAGGCTAGACATGAAATGTTGATTTTGTATCCAACTTCCAAATATGTCATGAGAAACTTGAGCCTGCCTCCTTGATCGTTTCTTTTTAATATTCAGGCTTGAAATGGCTATGCTCATTTCAAATTGCTGAGAAAAGAAGAGAAGCTAAAGGCAAAGGAGAAAAGGAAAGATATACCCATTTGAATGCAGAATTCCAAAGAATAGCAGGGAGAGATAAGAAATCATTCCTCATTGATCAATGTAAAGAAATAGAGGAAAACAACAGAATGGGAAAGACTAGAGATCTCTTCAAGAAAAGTAGACACCAAGAGAACATTTCATGCAAAGATGGGCTCAATAAAGGACAGAAATGGTATGGACCTAACAGAAGCAGAAGATATTAAGAAGAGATGGCAAGAATACACAGAAGAACTATACAAAAAAGATCTTCATGACCCAGATAACCACGATGCTGTGATCACTCATCTAGAGCCAGACATCCTGGAATGCGAAGTCATGTGTGCCTTAGGAAGCATCACTATGAACAGAGCTAGCGGAGGTGATGGAATACCAGTTGAACTATTTCAAATCCTAAAAGATGATGCTGTGAAAGTGCTGCACTCAGTGTGCCAACAAATTTGCAAAACTCAGCAGTGGCCACAGGATTGGAAAAGGTCAGTTTTCATCCCAATCTCAAAGAAAGGCAATGCCAAAGAATGCTCAAACTACCACACAATTGCACTCATCTCACACACTAGGAAAGTAATGATCAAAATTCTCCAAGTCAGGCTTCAACAGTACGTGAACCAAAAACTTCCAGATGTTCAAGCTGGATTTAGAAAAGGCAGAGGAACCAGAGATCAAATTGCCAACATCTGTTGAATCATCAAAAAAGCAGGAGAGTTCCAGAAGAACATCTACTTCTGTTTTATTGACTATGCCAAAGCCTTTGATTATGTGGATCACAACAAACTGTGGAAAATTCTTAAAGAGATGGGAATACCAGAGCACCTGATCTGCCTCCTGAGAAATCTGTATGCAGGTCAAGAAGCAACAGTTAGAAGTGGACATGGAACAACAGACTGGTTCAAAATCAGGAAAGGAGTATGTCAAGGCTGTATATTGTCACCCTGCTTATTTAACTTCTATGCCGAGTACATCATGAGAAATGCTGGGCTGGATGAAGCACAAGCTGGAATCCAGATTGCCAGGAAAAATATCAATAACCTTAGATATGCGGATGACACCACCCTTATGGCAGAAAGCAAAGAAGAACTAGAGTCTCCTGATTAAAGTGAAAGAGGAGAGTGAAAAAGTTGGCTTGAGACTCAACATTCATAAAACCAAGATCATGGCAAATAGATGGGGAAACAATGGAAACAGTGAGAGACTTTATTTTGGGGGGGCTCCAAAATCACTGCAGATGGTGGTGACTGCAGCCATGAAATTAAAAGATGCTTGCTCCTTGGAAGAAAAGGTATGACCAACCTAGACAGCATATTAAAAAGCAGAGACCTTACTTTGCTGACAGAGGTTCATCTAGTCAAAGCTATGGTTTTTCCAGTAGTCATGTACGGATGTGAGAGTTGGACTATAAAGACAGCTGAGTGCTGAAGAATTGATGTTTTTGAACTGTGGTGTTGCAGAAGACTCTTGAGAGTCCCTTGGACTGCAAGGAGATCCAACCAGCCAATCCTAAAGGAAATCAGTCCTGAATATTCATTGGAAGGACTGATGTTGAAGCTGAAACTCCAATACTTTGGCCACCTGATGCGAAGAACTGACTCACTGGAAAAGACCCTGATGCTGGGAAAGACTGAAGGCAGGAGAAGGGGACAACAGAGGATGAGATGGTTTGATAGCATCACCGACTTGATGGACATGAGTTTGAGTAAGCTTCAGAAGTTGGTGATGGACAGGGAAGCCTAGCGTGCTGCAGTTCATGGGGTTGCAAAAAGTCGGACACAACTGAGCGACTGACCTGAACTGAACTGGCTATGCTCAATTCCTGACCCAAACTTTTTAAAGATGATTTCTTGAATTCTTGATGTTCACCGTTGAAGAGACGAAGAGACATTTTGTTCACACAAGTACGTCATGAAAACATTCAATCTTTAAACTTCCCTGGTGATCCAGTGGTTGAGACTCTTCACTCTCAATGCAGGGAGCACAGGTTCAATCTCTGGTGGGGTAACTAAGATCCCACATGCTGTCAGTTCAGGTCAGTTGAGTCGTTCAGTCATGTCCAACTTTTTGAGTGACAAATGTAACATTGACATTGCTTATAATAATGTGAGTACTTTGAATCCAGTCAAACTTTTTCAAAATCATGATAAAATTTCAATGTGTAGGAGGCATGTGCTTTTTAAGAGCAATCGCTCTGCTTAGATGGTTCTGAATAGGGAGGGACAAACACGTCAGCCACAGAGAGATAGAAGCATCTCACTTTGATAAAGATGAAATTTTGATCCTCACCTGAAGCTGGGCACACCGAGAGCACCTGTGTCCCCTCCCAAGACACCTCCCACCAGCACAGTGGACACCACCATGGCCCTGGGGGCCCCTTGCCAGAGGAACATTCAGTGACCGGCTGCTACCATGAATTTGGATCTCAGGGGTTCTGAGCACGTGACCATCTGTTAGGAAAATTCAGTACATTGTCTTGCTTAGGCTTCAGAGACAAAGCAGAGCAGGCCTCCGGCCTTGCTTCTAACTTGCCTGGACGCTGCCCTGTCCTGTGAATGCCCTGACCGCCTGCTGTGAGTGCAAGCCTTGTGGCACCATAGGTAGATGAGGGATGAATCTTGAAATTGTTGAGCCCCTGGAGGGGCCCTGGCCAACTAAGCCCCAGGCTTAACAACATTCCAAGTTTTACACAACAAAGCAAACAGCGTTAACATGAAGCCAGAGCTAGTATTTGCTCACATATTGATGATGCTATCCGTTTGTATCCCTGGATTGTAAGTGGAACCAAACTGCAATCTCTGAAGTCTCATCCATGGAGTGGACATGCTGCCTGGTACCTTTTCCCAACTGGGACACCAGATGTGCTGTGACATGGAACTTCCCAGCACTGTTTGAGTCTGGTTGTTGGTCAAAACCCAGTTTGGTGATGTAGCCTCTGCTTTTTCCTATTTCTCTTTTCTTTTAATGTTAGTATATTGAAAGTAAGCTAGATAATTCTCTAATAAATATTGGTATTATTTGTATAGAATGAGTGGCTTGTTTTGTTAACAAATCCTTTGAACCTGAGACGAAAGTGAAACTTTCCGCAACACGCCATCCTCAGTACCTTGCAGTGGAACAGGTGCCCATGTCACTTAAACTTAGTCACTCACCGTGCTCAGTACCTGCAGGCAGGACCAGCTTCAGGACCATGTAGCCAGTGCCGGCGCTCAGGACCACTTGCTTGGAGGACTTCACACTTGGTTTAATGCTCTGCTGTCAGCGCTTTGAAATTCTTACTAATCTTTCTTTGATGGAGATGTCGGGAACCTAATAATTTTTTAACAGAAGATCCTGCATTTTTTTTTTCATGCTGGAACCCGTCGTCATACTGCCAGAGCTCTGGCACTGCTCATGACCCAGCAGGAGGCCCCCTGCTGCTTGGAGGACTTCAGAATCTCACAGGAAAGTGTACACAGGCACAATTGGAAAGTTTGGCAATATCTAATTTAATTTTTACAGCAATCCTACTTTGGCCACCTGATGCGAAGAGCCAACTCATTGGAAAAGACTCTGATGTTGGGAAGAGTTGAGGGCAAGAGGAGAAGGGGATGACAGAGGATGAGATGGTTGGATGGCATCACTGACTCAATGACATGAGTCTGAGCAAACTCTGGGAGATAGTGAAGGCCGGGGAAGCCAGATGTGCTGCAGTCCATGGGGTCACAAGGAGTCGGACATGACTCAGCAACAGAACAACAATAGGCCATTACTATTAGCATCCCCACTTATTTTTATGGCTGAGCCACATAGCTTGAGGGATCTTCGTTCCCTGACCAGGGATTGAACCCAGTCCCATGGCAGTGAAAGCGCCGAGTCCTAACCACTGGACCGCCTAGCATCCCCATTTTAGAGATGAGAAAATTAAGATTTAAGATGGCTAAGTAACCGCTCAAAGGCCAGGCAGCTCCAGGGAACAGCTCTATCCACATACAACCGTCTGGCTCAGAGACTGAATCTCTGAGTCTGCCAGTTTTTAGTCCTGGGCTTCATCCATTGAATCTCAACTATTAATAGTCTAAAAAAGCACCGAAGAGAACAGTGGAAGAAAAGATTCAGGGGGCTGCTCTGACAAGTATATTTTTAAAAGCCACCTTGATAGGATGAAACTCAAAAAGACTTTCCCAATTGTCACAAATATAAAATACAAAACTAGGATTGGGTCTGACACATTCAAGTATCTCTGAGATTTTCAACCATAAAAATAATGAGTAACTTGGACAATTTTAGGTTTATGAGCATGGAAATGCTGGCTCGGTAACCTTCCAAGGAAGTGACCGCAGGTCTCTGACCCACATAGGGCAACCCCCCTTCACATCTAACCCAGGGCACACACGCTGTCACCCACTGCCAGCCCTCAGCACTGGCATATGTCTGCCAGACACAAGCTTGGTGGCTTGATTGACTTGGCCAAAACCCTTTGAAGGCACAAGGCACGTGGACATGAACCTGCCCTCCAGCCATGACTATGTGAGTGTGCACACACACGCCTGTGTGTACAGGCTTCCCTGGGGGCTCAGATGGCAAAGAATCTGCCTGCAATGCAGGAGACCCAGGTTTGATCTCTAGGTCAGGAAGATCCCCTGGAGAAGGGATGGCAACTCGCTCTAGTATTCTTGCCTGGAGAATCCCACGGAGAGGGGAACCTGGCAGGCTACACTCGATGGGATCACAAACAATCAGACATGAGTGAGTGCCTAACACACCTGTATGCATGTGTGTCCATGTATATATACACTTGTATACACACACTTATCCATGTATACACAGGTGTGTACACATATACATGGGTACACATCATACATCCCTATATGCTCATGTGCATGTGAGTTCACATGTGCTGTAAGCTGTGCATACATGCATGTCCACATCCATGTACATGCACGTGCAATACAATGAATACACGCACATGCATCCACACATACACACATGTGTACACAGAGACACACATGCACATGTATACAATCCTCACGTGCATGTTTCCATTCACACACCTGTATACAGAGACACATGTACATAGTACACCTATGCCCTTGTATATACACATGCACACACAGATCTGGGACAGGCAGTCTTTCCTGCAGTCTGCTCAGCCTGACCCAGGAAGAACACAGCACTCTTTCATTGACTGTTGTTCTCTGTACAAAAACAAACTCCCAGCCAAGTTTGACTTTCTTTTGTGACTTGCATGCAACTTCCATCTGAGCACTGTTGGAAAGACTCTTGAACCCGACAGGCAAAGTGGAAGAAGCTGATGTCACTTCTATGAGTTGCTGCAGGCGGCCTGAGCAGGTCAACAGAAAGGGCCAGACCTCAGAGGCCAGAGCCCATGCCGAGGACTCTGTTCTCCACTACCCTGCCCCTAGAGCCTGCCTCCACTCTGTAAGCAGCCCCCTCCTTCCCTGGGCTCCATCCACAACCCCCAAACCCTCTCTTTCCTGAACCCCTAAACCTTGAGGAAGCAAAGACTTTTATGACAAGTTTTATTAATGATACGTCCTGTGCACACTCTCTGGGATAAGTCAGTGCTATTAACCTCATTTTACAGGGACGGGAAACAGATCCAGAGAGGGCAAATGCTTCACTCAAGGTCACCCACATACTGTGTGGGGCAGCAGTGGGACAATTAGCCGCAGACTGTCTGTTGGGCCAAGACACAAGGATTCATGATGCAAGGTTCTAGGGACTTCACACTGAAGGTCCTGGAACTCAGGCCTCAGGAGGCCAGAGACGGACACAGGGGCAACCTCCAAAATCTTCACTTCTGGGTAACGCTGCCCCACCCCCACTCCCCATCTGCCCCACCTCCCACCACCAGCTCCCACCTTCCTTTTGTTTCTCTAGCTGGATAAAATATTCCACTTGCCCAGACATAGCTAGGTAATGGCTTTTAAAGAACTTCAATAGCTACAGGACCTTGTGGCATCATCAGCTAGATCCCAAGGGAGAACAGAAAGACACTGGATTATAGATTGCCTTGATTTCTCTTCTCAGTTCAGTTCAGTGGCTCAGTCGAGTCTGACTCTTTGAGACCCCATGGACTGCAGCATGCCAGGCCTCCCTGTCCAACACCAACTCCTGGAGTTTACTCAGCCTCATGTCCATTGAGTCGGTGATGCCATTCAACCATCTCAACCTCTGTTGTCCTGTTGTCCCCTTCTCCTCCTGCCTTCAATCTTTCCCAGCATCAGGGTCTTTTCAAATGAGTCAGTTCTTCACATCAGGTGGCCAAAGTATTGGAGTTTCAGCTTCAGCATCAGTCCTTCCAATGAATACTCAGGACTGATTTCCTTTAGGATGGACTGGTTGGATCTTCTCACTGATACTGAAGTGCTCACTCCCGCCAGCCGCATCCCTGGTCCTTACAGCAAGGGGTGGGGGGGTAGCCTTGCCTGCCCTCTGCCCCCTAATCCCCCAGCACTTAGCACGTGGCTGGACATAAACAAAAGCTGGGTACCTACTTGTGAAAAGGAAATGAAGAAGGCAAGGTGGAGAATGACAGAGCTGCAAACTGGAAAAACACAAAAACCAAAGGCTACAAACCTCAGTGCAGAAAGTAGTTGCCCTCAGCCAAAGCCTTTGTTTATGCCTGGCTCACCCTGGGAGCTTTCCTACTGGCAAGGCAGCCAGCGTGCTGGTAGCGGGTGAGTCCTGGGACAGAGCCCAGACCCTCGGAGTGCGCTGCTGAGCTTGTGAATTCCGGCTGCCAGAAGCCCACACATTTGCTAGATCCAGCTTGGCCCTGCCAGTCGGGATTGGAGGTTCCTGAGACTATTCAGACCCTGCACACCCTGGCTTCTCATTGTGGATGGAGAGACCCTCCGCAGGGAGCCCTCAATATCCCACCACGTGCAAGACTGTTCTTCCTCATCCTCCAGGTTTTCTTCCTGAAGATCCTGCATCAGCAAAGCTTCACCCACTCTTTTTTAAATTGAGGTACAGTTGATTTACAACATTGTGTTAGTTTCAGGTGTGCAGCAAAGTGATTCAGTCATATATATATATATATATATATATACACACATATATATTCTTTTTCAGATTCTTTTCCCTTGTGTTGCATCCTCTTGTCCGACTCTTTGCAACCCCATGGACTGTAGCCCGCCAGGCTCCTCTGTCCATGGAATTCTCCAGGCAAGGATACTGGAGTGGGTTGCCATGCCCTCCTCCAGGGCATCTTCCCGACCCAGGGATCAAACCCACATCTCCTACATTGGCAGGTAGATTCTTTACCACTGAGCCACCAGGGAAGCCCCAAGAATTGAAAGGGTGGGGCACATCTCAGTCCACAGCAACTTCCTAGGAGTCTGAATGGGAGACAGTCTGATTTCCCCAATGGAAGCCGCAGAGGTCCCCCTCGCCAGGTTCGCCACTCTCCCTGCTGTTGGGCCAAGCATGAGACTCAGCGGAAGGATGTCCGGACCCAGGGCACTGGATCTGGAGAAGGAGAGGCAGGTGCAGCAACATAGAGGGCTCTGTCTCCCTTTGGCGCCGGAGCAGCACAGACCGTGTTCCTGGCGCCGAAGAACAGTCTGTGCTTCTGGCCCAGAACACAGCCCTGGAGGGCACAGCAGTACCCGGAGCTCGACTCGGCAAAGCAGGTTTCCAGTTTCCGCAGAATTGTTTAGGGCACGGTTCCTGACTGCTTAGCTTCAAACTCTGGTCCTCCAGGCTTCTCTGTGATTCTGTGAACTGCCTGATATGCTTTCTAGTAAGTTTCCTTTATGCTTAAAGCAACTAGCAACCGGATTCTGTTGCTTGTGATGTAGAATCCTAACTCCTATAGAGCCTTCCCAGGTGGCGCTAGTGGTAAAGAACCCACCTGTCAATGCAGGTAGACGTTAAGAGACCCAGGTTTGATCCCTGGGTCTGGAAGATCCCCTGGAGAAGGAAATGGCAACCCACTCCAGTGCTCTTGCCTAGAGAATCCCATGGATAGTGGAGCCTGGAGGGCTGCAGTCCATAGGGTCGCACAGAGTAGGACACAACTGAAGCGACTTAGCAACTCCTATAGAGGAAAAACTTTTCACTTTTGAGTCAGATCGCCATCTGACTTCAAATAAAGAAGAGAATCAACTTTCATGCAATTCAGGAATAATAAAAAACGAAAAAAGACTTTCGACATAACTGTTCGTTGAATTACATAAAACAATAGAAGTTTTACCTCCAGACCAATCCCATAAAACACTCTCCCTCAAGAACTGACGATGGCTCCCTAGCGTCAACAGTTTCAAGTTGAGCTCCTTTGTCTGGCTTTTAAGAAACCCCATAACATAATTACAGCCTGTCTGGCCCCTCCTATGCCCTACTGCTGAGGTCTTCTGCAGTCAGAATAGCCTCCTGCTTAGTGGGGAAGGACACAGGTTTTCTCATCAGACTGCTTGAGTTTGAATCCACCCCGGGGCCGCCTTCTGGAAATGTGAACATGGATATTTGAAATCTCTTAGGCTCTGCTTCCTTGTGTGTACAACAGAGATGGTGATGGTCCATGGAAGGCATTTTGATTGGCCTCTTACCAACTCTAAGCCAGGAGATGACTCTGACTCAAGCAAGTCTCAAGGACCAGCAGCAACAGCATCACCTGGGATTTTGTTATAACAGAAATGCCATCCCAGACCTGCAGCATGAGACGCTCTGGGGGCAGAGTCCAGTATTCTGTTTAACAAGCCATCCTGGGGGTTCTGATGTAGCTTGTGTAAGCACCACTGCTCTCAGCTACTACTGGTTCCAGCCTCAGTGCCATCAATTCTTTAAGAAGAGCCAAGACTGGACTTCCCTGGTGGTTCAGTGATTAAAAATCTGCCTGCCAGTGCAGGGGATGCAGGTTTGATCCCTGGTCTAGGAAGATCCCAGATGTTGCAGGGCAACTAAGCCCATGCACCACAACTACTGAGCCTGTGCTCTAGAGTCCACGCTCTGAAACAAGAGAAGCCCCTGCAATGAGAAGCCCATTCTCCACAACTAGAGTAACCCCTGCTTGCCACCATATCTAGAGGAAGCCTGTGTGCAGCAATGAAGACCCAGCACAACCAAAAATAGAATCAATTAGAAAAAAAAAAAAGCCAAGACTAATGCCAACAAGACTGGAAATAGTTGCTGCAGCTACGGGAAAACAAGCTTCTTGAGTCTTAGGAGAAAACCAGGATCCTCCTCTTTCCTCTTCCCCAGGACTATAGAGGAATAAGATGCAGTCAGGAGGGAGACTGAAGTTGTTACATGGCCAGGGCAGTCCTGGGAGGTGCACTGAGAGATGAGAAATGGATCCAGTGACGAAACTCTACCCACAACCCACCCTACTTCCAAATATCCAGTTCCATGAGCCAAGAAAATGCCTTATTTTCCAGCTGATTTGAGTAAGTTTTCTGTGACCTGCAGCCAAAAGAATCCTGATAATTTACCTCCTAGGATTGCTATGAGGTGAGATTACACACAATGTCTGATACCCTGGAAGCACTCAGAATATGTCTATCGGCATTATCATTCATATTCTATCACTCTGATTATTAAATACATTCCAGATGCACTCAAACTAACTCTATCTTGACCCATTCTATTTTTCCAGCCATGAACACACACTACTGTGTGCTTTAGTTTTCTAAATCCCACCTTCCCATTCCTTTTTTTTTTCCACCTTCCTATTTCAAGGTTCATCTCAAATGGAATCTCTTCAGAAGCCCTTAATTAGAGTATTTCCCAGCCTCTTCACTGAATTCCCATCATATATATTTCCATGCCTTCATCTTTCCTGGTTTGGTATATGTGCTTACTGTCCTGTACTCAGTGGCTCAGTCATGTCTGACTCTTTGTGACCCTATGAACTATAGCCCGCCAGGCTCCTCTGTCCATGGGATTCTCCAGGCAAGAATACTGGAGTGGGTTGCCATGCCCTCCTCCAGGGGATCTTCCAGATCCAGGGATCGAACTCACATCTCCTGTGTCTCCTGCATTGGCAGGTCAATTCTTCACCACTGTGCCACCTGGGAAGCTCAGTGTCATGTATAACTGTGATGTAATTGTGTCAACAAGGGCTGTTTATACAGTTGGACAGTTGGATACAACACAGTCTTCCCCACTATGGAGGGCAGGCCTGCGTGTCAAAGCTTTGCTTTCTCTTCCCAACTAGAATGTAAGTTTCCTGCAAGTACAGCCCAGGTGTTTTGTTTCTCTACAAGAGCTTGCATGATGCCAAGTGCTTCAGTGAGGAGAACTGATATTCATCAGAGACTCCACCAGATACCGTGAGAATGCTTTACCTGCATTACCGCATTGAACTTTTAAAAAAAAAACAAAACCCTATTTATGTATTTATTTGGTTGCATCGGGTCTGAGTTGCAGCCTATGGGATCTTTTGTTATGATGCAAGTGGGCTCAGTAGTTGCGGCATGTGGACTTAGTTGTGGCTAGAAAAATATTAATAGAATGGGTCAAGATGGAATTGATTTCAGTGTATCTTGAGTGTGTTAATATTTAATAATCAGAGTGATGATAATATGAATGATAATGACAATAGACATGTCCAGAGCTCGCAGGCTTCAGTAGTTGTGGTGAGTAGGCTTCGTTGCTCTGCAGCATGTGGGATCTTAGTTCCCTGATTAGGGATTGAACCCAAGTCCCCTGCATTGCAGGGCGGTTTCTTAACCAGTGGACCACCATAACAGTCCAACTAGGTAGTTACAGCTGTATTTCTCAGGCCCACAAGCATAGAGGGAAAAATAGCTGCAAATGGAATCTTTAAAGACCATTTTCTCTGGATTCAACCTTACTGGGAATTCTAGACTATTTGAGAGTCAAATTATTCTGATATTTTCCTAAACGTGTGGCTCACCTGGACTCTATAGACCATCCTTTTGGCTCACCCCTCCATCCACCTTTCACCCTTCCCCTAACTTCCAGGCTTCCCAGGTGGCTCAGATGGTAAAGACTCTGCCCACAGTGCCGGAGACCCAGGTTCAATCCCTGGGTCGGGAAGATACCCTGGACAAGGGCATGGCAACCCACTCTGGTATTCTTGCCCGAAGAATTCCATAGACAGAGGAGCCTGGCAGGCTATAGTCCATGGGGTCACAAAGAATCAGACACGACTGAGTGACTAGCACATACAACTTCACCCCCACGACCACACTGCTGCTGCCATGGCCAAGGTCTGAGAGTCACACGTGCTGGTGTCCCACATCCCTTCACCATGTCAGAGCCTGGGAAAGAGAACACCATCCAGTGATAACGCAGAAACCCCAGATACTCGTGTTGCAGATGGTCCAACACAGACCTACCCTCTCTCCCCTCCCCGCCTGTATGTGTGGGGTGGGGGTGACAGTCAGTCCAAAACACTAGTGGTGATAAATACGAGAAAAATAAATGTAAGAATGAGAGTGGGGATTCCCTAGCAGTCCAGTGGTTGGGACTCCTCACTTCCACTGCAAGGGACACGGGTTCGATCCCTGGTCAGGGAACTAAGATCTTGCATGCCAGGTGGCACAGCCAAAAACTAAAATAAAAAGAATGAGAATGAAGTCATGGGGCTGGGGTTTAGATGGGGTGATGAAGGAAGGCAGTGAATGGATGGTGAAAGGATCTTAAGGTTCAGCTGCTCCAAACCCCTCATTTTATAGACAATTGAAGTCTAGAAAAGATAAACATCAGTGTTTAGCACTTACAGCCTCTCACACTATACTTATGCTGGCCTTGTACTAGAAGACTTAGCTCCAATCATGTATTACAGAACAGTTTCAACATACACAAAACTAGGCACAATAGCATAATGAACGCTCACTCTTCTTCAAAACTTTTGCGTAGGTCATCTTTCATCCATCCCCCCCTATTCCACCTGGAATGTATTTTTAAAATATTTTAATTATTTATTTATTCATTTAGCCACACCAGGTCTTAGTTTGCAGCATGTGACATCTAGTTCCTCAACCAGGGATCAAACCTGGGTCTCCTGCATTGGGAGCTCCAAGTCTTAACCACTGGACCACCAGGGAAGTCCCTCCCCTGGAATAATTGAAAATGAATTCCGCATCTGACTTCACCAGCAAATATTCACCTGCATCACCAGCAAATAAAGAAGTTCTTGGTTTTCACTCTTGTTTTTGTCTTTTAAATGACCAGTAAAGTAAGTATTGTTATCCTCAGTGAAGACACTAAGTGCTCAAGCCCTGGCAAATGTCACATCTCTGAACGAACCAGGTCGCCAAACTGCCTCTTCCAACTCCCCATCCAGGCTTTTCTAGCACACAGCTGATGTACTGCCAATAGTGGGAATCACTGCCAATAATTTAAGAATCATTTCCTTAAGTGTGTAATGCAATGAATGAGTTTATACACATCTCGTCAGGAACACAAGTTAAACAAGTGTTTAACACTTGTTAAACAAGTGAGGGAACGTCAGTATTTCTTTTTTGCTTCCTGTTTTAAAAAAAAAGGCTGAGTATGGGGTGGCAGACAGAACGGAATTATTCGAGTGGAGATGGAATTATCTAGGTGAAGAATCAATAGGCATTGTGTTATTTTGCCTCTACGATATCATCATTAATACCAGGATCTGACTCCGTCCCAAAAATCTGGGGACCATTTACCAGGACTGGGGCGCCATCTAGTGGACTTTTCCACATCCGCCTTGGTACTGAGTCTAGTCCCACACTGAACACAAGATGGCCTGCTCGGTCTCGCCAAGTTTCCATGCGCACGGCCTTTGGGGTGAAAAACTGATTTTAAAAGGAAAAACCTATTCCAGTATTTCTTTTCTCTATTTCAAAGATGCATCTGCATAGCATTGACTATTTGTCTTGTCTTTTCTCAAAATTTCGATTGTAAGTTCTGATTCTTGCGTTTTCTGTTTTTTCATACAAAATCCCTGGTACAACAGTCGCCAGGCAAGCCTGTGTGTGTGTGTATGTGTGTGTGTGTGTGTGTCCGCGCGCACGCACACACACAGATTAGTGATACAGTGTGATGGGGAGTTTACACACCCAGGGCTGCTAGTGCAAAGGGGACCACCCCGAGACGGCCCCCCAGGAGGCAGGTGAGCACATGGAGCATGTGGGCTGTGATGCTGTGATGAAGAAGACTTTTCAAGCCAAGCCCAATGCATACTTACCTAGCTTGATCTTTTCCAGAGGTTCAGCATCCCCCGCAGCACCTGCATCACTTCTGGGACTGTTACCCCAGAGGTGTGTGACCTGGGAGGGAGGTTTCCTGGACACCTCCAGCCTATGGCGGCTGCTTAATATGACCTACTTTCCGGTCACTAGGAACAGGGAGGGTAGGTGATGCTTCCAGCTTGTCCATCACTTTGGCGAGTTTTATTAGCTCTTATCCATCTGGGAGAAGACAATGGCAACCCACTCCAATACTCTTGCCTGGAAAATCGCATGGACAGAGGAGCCTAGTAGGCTATAGTCCATGGGGTCGCAAAGAGTCAGACAAGACTGAGCAGGCACACAAGACATAGTACTAACTAGAGACTTTGAGACTTCACTTTCACTTTTCACTTTCATGCATTGGAGAAGGAAATGGCAACCCACTCCAGTGTTCTTGCCTGGAAAATCCCAGGGACGGGGGAGCCTGGTGGGCTGCAGTCTATGGGGTCACACAGAGTCGGACACGACTGAAGTGACTTAGCAGCAGCAGCAGTGTATATATTGGAGAAGGCAGTGACACCTCACTCCAGTATTCTTGCCTGGAAAATCCCCTGGATGGAGGAGCCAGCTAGGCTGCAGTCCCTGGTGTCGCTAAGAGCCGGACATGACTGAGCGACTTCACTTTCACTTTTCACTTTCATGCATTGGAGAAGGAAATGGCAACCCACTCCAGTGTTCTTGCCTGGAGAATCCCAGGGATGGCGGAGCCTGGTGGGCTGCTGTCTGTGGGGTCACACACAGTCAGACACGACTGAAGCGACTTAGTAGTATCCTCCATCTGGACTTCTTTTTGTACCTATAACCTTGGGAAGGGAGAAGCACTTTTTTAAGGTCCTCGAGAAACCGAGTGATCATTTATTTCCCTCTTTTAAAAAAAATCTAGATCTTAAGGAGTGATTGCATAAATAAAATAAGGATTTTTTTTTTCTCCAAAATCCTATTCACAGGAGTATATCCTGGTAAGGACGAAGTTTCTTAATTGCAGAGGTAAGGCAGTTATAATATAGTCTCAAAATCTTCCTTTTATTTTCTGATTAAAAAAAATATGAATCCTCCCTCTCTAGAAAAATATATCCCATATACAACATTGTGATTCACTGCCTCCAAAAAGGCCTTAAAACTTCATCCATAGAGGGACTTCCCTGGCAGTCCAGTGGTTAAGACTCTGCCCTTGCAATGCAACCAACACAGGTTCCATCCCTGGTTGGGAACTAAGATCTCACATGCTGCTTCACTGCTAAAACAAAACAGAAACAATTCCATCATTAGAGAAAGGGATTATATAATGCAGTGGTTCGTGGCCTTTTCAGCATCCAGAGTATCTTTTGGATTCAACTTAATTCAGTCGATCACTAGAGAGCTTGCCAGGTTACCAGGCACTGGGTCTGGGTGCTGAGTATTCTGAAAATACACACAAGCCAGGACTTTTTAAGAAATAGAACATTTCCTCACTGTCATGGCCTGAGTTCAATCCGTGGTTGGGGAACTGAGATCCCACAAGTTACTCAGCAAGGCCAAAGCAAAGTGTAAACATGGTTAGAGTTTTATCAAGGATAAACTCAAGGATAAACTAAAGTATAAACTGATTTCTGATAGGCCTTTTGAAATACTAAAACTAATCTGTGAACTCTTTGTTTAACCTGAGGACATCAATTGCCAAGAGCCACAAGCTAAAAACTCAGAATCTGCTGTCTTTGAAAAAACTCTTCCTGTTTTAAGAATTTCAGTTGTTCAATAGAAGTCCCGGAGATGTTTGGTTAACAAAAGGAATGTAAACATCAATTCTTTTTTTCATATCATGAGTCAAAACCAATTCTAGAAGAATTAAAGAATTAAATGTTTTAAAAAAGGGTGGGAAGATGGAAGGAAGGGAAGGAGTAAAAAAAGAAGATAGAAATGAATACAGATCCTCCTCAGCTTACAATGGAGTTGTGTCCTGATAAATCCTTTGTCGACTAAAAATATCATAAGGCAAAAATGCATTTATCAACAACAAAAAAGCAAACAACCCAATTGAAAGATGGGCAGAAGACCTTAATAGACAGTTTCTCCAAAGAAAACATACAGATGGCCAGTACACATATTACAGAATGCTCAGCAGCCCTCCTATACTGTTTATGGGACTGTATTAATAAATTCATCCAGTCACTATGGAGAAGAGTATGGAGGATCCTTAAAAACACTAAAAAGAAAGCTACCATATGATCCTGAAATCCCACTCCTGGGCATATATCCAGAGAAAAAGTAAAGTGAAGTCACTCAGTCGTGTCCAACTCTTTGCGACCCCATGGACTGTCCATGGAATTCTCCAGGTAGAATACTGGAGTGGGTAGCCGTTCCCTTCTCCAGGGGATCTTCCCAACCCAGGGATCAAATCCAGGTCTCCTACATTGCTGGCAGATTCTTTACCAGCTGATCCACTGGGCGGGGTGGGGGTGGGGGTGGGGGTGGGGGTGGGGGTGGGAAGAGGATTAGACAGAGTTTGGGGTTGGTAGATGCAAGCTATCACATTTATAAAACAAAGTTTTCAAAAAAAATTGTTACGTTTAGGATGGATAAACCACAAGGTCCTAATGTACAGAATAGGTCAGATCAGATCAGATCAGTCGCTCAATCGTGTCCGACTCCTTGGGACCCCATGAATCGCAGCACGCCAGGCCTCCCTGTCCATCACCAACTCCCGGAGCTCACTGAGACTCACGTACATCGAGTCAGTGATGTCATCCAGCCATCTCATCTTCTGTCGTTCCCTTCTCCTCCTGCCCCCAATCCCTCCCAGCATCAGAGTCTTTTAATACCCTGTGATAAGCCATAATGGAAAAGAATATTTAAAAGAATGTATATATGTGTATAACTGAGTCACTTTGTTGTACAGTGGTGATTGGCACATTGTAAATCAACTATACTTCAATTTAAGAAATGTATTTAATACACCTAACCTACCAAACATCCTGGGCTTCCCAGGCAGTGCTAGTGATAAAGAACCTGCTTACCAATGCAGGAGACACAAGAGATGCAGGTTCAATCCCTGGGTCAGGAAGAAACCCTGGAGGAGGGAATGACAACCTGCTCCAGTATTCTTGCCTGGAGAATTCCATGGACAGAGGAGCCTGGTGGGCTGCAGTCCGTGGGGTAGAAAACAGTCGGACACGACTCAAGCGACTTAAGCATGTACACACATCAAACATCCTAGCTTAGCCCAGCCTCACTTAAACACACTTAGAACATTTACATGAGCCTACAGTTGGGCATCACTGACTCAATGTACGTGAGTCTCAGTGAACTCCGGGAGTCGGTGTTGGACAGGGAGGCCTGGCGTGCTTCGATTCATGGGGTTGCAAAGAGTCGGACACGACTGAGCGACTGATCTGATCTGATCTGATCTGACAGTTGGGCAAATGACATTACACAAAGCCTATTTTATAATAATGTGCTGAAAATCTCATGTAATAGACTGAATATTACACTGAAAGTGAAAAACAGAGTGGTTGTCTGGGTGCAGAATGGTAGTAAGTGAATTAGCTGTTTACCTTTCTCATCACGTGGCTGACTGGGAGCCCCAGCCCACTGCTGCTGCCGCACACCAGAAGAGAGGATTGTGCCATATAAAACTAGCCTGAAAAAAAGATCAAAATTAAAAATCTGAAGTGTAGTTTCTACCAAGTGTATATCACTTTTGCACCATCGTGAAGCTGAAAAATCTTAAATAGAACCATCATGAAAGTGAAAGTGAAGTCGCTCAGTCGTGTCTGACTCTTTGCGACCCCGTGGACTACCAGGCTCCTCTGTCCATGGGATTCCCTAGGCAAGAGTACTGGAGTGGGTTGCCATTTCCTTCTCCAGGGGTTCTTCCCAACCCAGGGATCGAGCCCAGGTCTCTCGCATTGGAGGCAGATGCTTTAACCTCTGAGCCACCAGGGAAGCCAGTCAGGATCTGTCTGTATCCCTGATTTTTAAGTGGGAAGGGACTTTCTGCATAAAAATAAGGAAAAAAATCTTGTTTTTTAAATAAAAGCATATTATATCAAATAATATATCAAAGCATGTATATGTAGAATAGACAATCAAGCAAAGATGTCCATGTGAAGCAGACATGGAATCTTCACTCACCCAGCATGAACAGCACCTCCTCTGTCTCCTCCTGCATTACAGAGACCAGAAGGGTGAAAACTACATCTCTCTGACTCCCTTGCCTGAGGGTGTTCGTTTCAGACATATTGTCGTTGTTCAGTCTCTAAGTTGTGTCCAACTCTTTGCGACCACATGAACTGCAGCACACCAGGCTTCCCTGAACTTCACTATCTCCTGGAGTTTGCTCAAACTCATGTCCACTGAGTCAATGATGCCATCCAACCATTTCATCTTTTGTCATCCCCTTCTCCCGCCTTCAGTCTTTCCCAGCATCAGGGTCTTTTCCAATGAGTTGGCATATATATATATATATATATATATATATATATACACACACACACACACACACAAGTGTGTGTGTGTGTGTGTGTGTGTGTGTGTATACACTGAGCAAGACCAAGGAACTCTCTTAGACTCTAAACATCTCCCTTTCCTGGGCCCATATTGGTTTGGGCACAATTCAACATGGCATTTCATAATATTATGAAGCCTTGATTAGTTGATGTTCTTCTCTTTCAAAATAATTCCTTCCTAAGCACCTAGCACTACTACTTGTAAGGTGTGTACTCAGGTACTGAGTGCAATGTGTTCCCAGGTTTCTGGCTAGGAGATCTGGTCAAGAAAAGTGTGATAGGGACTTCCCTGGTGATCCAGTGATTAAGAATCCATCTGCCAGTGCAGGGGGCCATGGGTTCAATCCCTGATCCATAAAGATCTCACATGCCAGAGAACAGTGGAACCTCTGTGCAGCAACTCCTGAAGTCTGTGAGCCTAGAGCCCATGCTCCACAACAAGAGAAGCCACTGAGATGAGAAGCCCATGCACCACAGTGAAGAGTAGCCCCCGGCTCACTGCAACTAGAGAAAGCCCACATGCAGCAACGAAGATGCAATGCAGCCAAAAAATTTATTAATTTTTTTAAAAGTATGATAGTAGGTACTCTGACCCACAGCAGTCCTGAAACAGGATGTCTGCCTGGCCCATTTGCTTGGGTTTCTGCCTCAATTCTAAGTTCCCATGCCTTTTAACTCATTTGCTCCCAGGGCCCATGTCCTGCACTGAACCTAGCCTGCATGGCTGTGTTCCCATCGCTTCTGTCAGCTCTCACGAATTCCCCTGGGTGCCAAAGTCCACTGCCTATTTCTTTCCTTCCCCAGCCTTTTCAGGGCTTGGGGGCAGGAGTGGGGAAGGGAGGAGTATTGTCATAAATGCACATGTATTTCTCTAGCTGAAGCTACATGGTTGCCTGACGTCTAGAATCTCTAGTTGTCATACAACACTCACCGAATTGGACATCCAAGCTTTGATTCTTAGCAGAATCAAGCCTGAGCTACCCATGCATCTGGGATGTTCTACCTTATACTGTGTGTCTGTGTTTGATGCAAGGACCTCTACAATTGGGGGGGGTGCTCCTACCCGAATGATAACCTATACCTGAGGAAATGGAGCATCGTCAGTACAAGCTCACCTCCACCTCTGCTCTCTGGCCTCCATGTTCTAGAACCTTTGTTCTGGACCTCATTCAACTTATGATAGTACAAGGATTATACTCAGATAAATGGTCTTCCTTAAAACAAACAAAAAATGTATATTCTTTCCAGTTTTGTAGTCATTTCTGAGGATAAAAATTACCCTTAGAGTAATAAATGCAATTGATAGAGCTGTGAGGTGGTTTTTTTAAGATGGATGCACTCTTAAAGGCAACTAAGCCCAGTGCATTAGCTAGAGAGCGCCACCTGGTGGGGAAATAAGCTGCCTCTTATGAAGGTGCCAAAAATGGAGCTAAAATAAAATGATAACCTCAATGGCACCCCACTCCAGTACTCTTGCCTGGAAAATCCCATGGACGGAGGAGCCTGGTGGGCTGCAGTCCATGGGGTCACTAAGAGTCAGACACGACTGAGTGACTTCACTTTCACTCTTCACTTTCATGCATTGGAGAAGAAAATGGCAACTCACTCCAGTGTTCTTGCCTTGAGAATCCCAGGGACGGGGGAGCCTGATGGGCTGCCGTCTATGGGGTCGCACAGAGTCAGACATGACTGAAGCAACTTAGCAGCAGCAGCATGATTGACACTGGGCTTCCCGGGTGGCTCAGCGGTAAAGAATTCACCTGCCAGCAACGTAGGAGACTCGAGTTTGATCCTCGGGTCAGGAAGATCCCCTGGAGAGGGAAATGGCAACCCACTCCAGTATTCTTGCCTAGAAGATTCCATGGACAAAGGAGCCTGAGGGGTTACAGTACATGGAGTCACAAAGAGTGGGACACAACTTAGCGACTGAACAACAGCAAATGATTGACGTTAGAAATGTTTGGAACCCCATAAGGACAAATCACTCAGTTAAAAACAGGAAAGAAGGAAAATCTCTTAAAGATACAAAATCATTCCAGTAAAGCTATTTTGGTACCTTTTCAGAATGAATATATGAATATATTTTCAGGTGGAAAACTCTATACATTTTTAGGATATTATATAATTGAACTTTATATTTTTCTATTTTTAGGCAGATATGCAAACAAGTTAAAGTTTATAATAGCTTTTTACTGAAAGAAGTTATGTCCAATATATCAGAGAATCAGAACAATTTACACTCGACCTCCTACTTTCTATACCTTCTGAACAGTAAGTGTGGATGCTCACATTGATGACCCTAAAGCAGTGGTTCCCAAGTAACATATGTAAGAGCCACATTTTTTAGCACGGGGTTGTGGGAAATAAAGCCCAGCGGCCGAAACCCAAGGAATGGACTTGGAGACACAAGATCCAGCTAGGAGCCAGGCTGTGATGACAGTCTCGCAAGAACGGGTGTCTGGTGGGCAGACACCCCCAGAGCCATCACAATGGGGGTTTTACCCCATTTCCCCATTGGCTGAGTACTATGGGGTTAACAATCTCCCCAAAAAGTCACCTGGATTTCTCTCTCTTTCCCTTGCAAGTATCCTAACAGCTATTACACCAGCAGATTCTAGGCTAGTTGTCCTTGAAAATGGACCATTTTAAGTTTTTATTTCTTACAGGGGGATTTTGTTTTAAAATCCAAATTTCTGGGAGAACTTCTCTGGCGATCCAGCAGTTAAAATTCCACGCTTCCAATGCAGAGGGCACAGATGAAATCCCTGGTCAGGAAGCTAAGATCCCACATGCTGCGCAGTGCGGACAACAAGTCGAAACTTCTGATTTGTAAATGCCAGTGACTGATTCACTGGTCTGGATTGGGGCACCTAAATCTGCATTTTTAACTAAGTGATCCTAATCCACATGGTGTCTTAACAGATCTGGAGACATAATTTATGACACTGTAAGATGCCACGCTCCCTTCTGAATCATTAATGAATAATGAAATTATGTATATTCAAATGTTATCTTAATGCTTCAAAAGCTAGTAACCCCAGATGAGTCACATGTAATAGCTCTCGGCAATCATCATACCTGGTGATACAAACAATTCAATGCCTGAGCCCACTGAGAGGCAGGTAACTCACCCTGGGTGTCAGAAGTAAGGTTCTAGATTCAATACCCCACTGGGAAACAGAGACACAGGAAGACTTGCTACTCGCCTGCTATCTTGTTGTTGTTCAGTCACTCAGACACGTCCCAGTCTTTGCAACCCCATGGGCTACAGCGCACCAGCCTCCCCTGTCCTTCACTAGCTGCCAGAGTTTGCTCAAACTCATGTCCATTGAGCTGGTGATGCCATCCAAGCATCTCATCCTCTGTCACCCTCTTCTCCTTTTACCATCAATCTTTCCCAGTCTTTTTCAATGAATTTGCTCTTCAGCTTCAGTATCAGTGCTTCCAGTTAATACTCAGGATTGATTTCCTTAAGGATTGACTGGTTCCAGGAGTGGGTAGCCATTCCCTTCTAAAGGGGATCTTCCTGACCCAGGGATTTAACCAAGGTCTCCTACATTGCAGGCAGATTCTTTAAAAGAATATAAAAAAAGAATGTATATATGTGTATAACTGAATCACTTTGTTGTACAGCAGAGATCAGCACAGTAGTATAAATCAACTACACTTCAATAAGATAAAAATCAAGCCTTTAAACATAATAAACTAATTAAAATAAAGATGAATAACTCCTGTAATGCAAACCTTTTAGATGCAGAAAATCATGACTTGGGTTTCAAAACTATGAAAATGTCTATTTTCTTGGACTATGCACCTCTCCCTAGAGCAGGGGTCTCCACCTTCTAGGATCTAATGCCTGATGATCTGAAGTGGAACTGATGAAATAATAATAGAAATAAAGTGCATAATGAGTGTAATGTACTTGAATCATCCCGAAACCATCTCCCTCCTGATTAGTGGAAAAACTGTCTTGCACGAAACTGTTTCCCCAGGCCCAAAAGGTTGGGGACCGCTGCCCTAGAGGATGGGCTTCTCAGGTGGCCTTAGTAGTAAAAAACCCACCTGCCAATGAAAGAGACATGGGTTCTATCCCTAGGTCCGGAAGATCCCCTGGAGGAGGGCATGGCAACCCACTCCAGTATTCTTGCCCAGAGAATCCCATGGACAGAGGAGCCTGGAGGCATATAGCCCATTGGGTAGCAAAAAGTTGGACATGACTGAAGCAACTTAGCATGCATGCATGCCCTAGAGGATATAGAAAAAATGCTTTTTTTCCTAATTACCTTAGCTCAGAGTTCCAAACATGTAAAATAAAGCCTATTTTAGCTACAATGTATCATTATTGGTTATTAAGTGATCATAACAATTGTTGTTATTCAGTTGCTAAGTTGCAACCCCATGGACTACAGCACACCAAGGTTCCTTGTCCTTCACTATCTCCCGGAGTTTGCTCACATTCATGTCCATTGAGTCAGTGATGCTATCTAACCATCTCATCCTCTATGATCCCCTTCTCCTCCAGCTCTCAATCTTTCCCAGCATCAGGGTCTTTTCCAATGAGTTGACTCTTCACATCAGGTGGCCAAAGTATTAGAGCTTCAGCTTCAGCATCAGACCTTCCAATGAATATTCCAGGTTGATTTCCTTTAGGATTGACTGGTTTTATCTCCATACCAGCAATAACAAAATAAAACAGATTAACCATGGGTAGGAGAACAGGAAGCAACAACCCCATTTCCTGGGTCTGGGAAGGAATTTTTGAAGCGAAGGAAGAGTAGCTGAGTGAAGACCTGGCATGTTGAGTTTTATCCTCAGGCTGCACATTGCCCTGAAAGCTTGCAGTCCCTAAGGGTTTCTGAGTTTGAGCCCAAACCAAGAAGTTTCTTCACCTGGAGTTTTTTTTAGGATGATTCACCTGTGCTTGAATTCTTAATTTTGATTTACCTTTAAATTGACAATATGAAGCAATTTTTCTCAAGAAGAATGCATAGATATATTGTATGAGCTCTGCATAGCAAAGAATATCTAGTGTGACTTTCTCACTATGAACTTTACTACATTAAAAATTCTCAGAAGAATACTATTAATGTAATTGCTGACACTGTATTTTTCTGACAGTTTTGCAAAAGAAAAGTCTGGTTTTATTCTCTTTCAGGACACCAGTTTTATTTTTTTATTTCTTAAATAAACTATTTATTTTAATTGGAGGCTAATTACTTTACAATATTGTAGTGGTTTTTGCCATACATTCACATGAATCATCCATGGGTGTATATGAGGACACCAATTTTGAAGCCCAAATTATTATAGAATATATTTTTCTTTACCCTTTTACCCTTCTCGTTCAGTTTTTCCAGGAAGTGAGATGCTGTTTTCAGAGCCTCAGTTTGAAACACGGTGATTCTTTTCTATTTACAAACAGTGCTTTTTTTTTTTTCAGAAAGATTTTCTCAGTGTCATCCTTGATCTTTGGTTCTGTTTCTTAAAGAGCCCTCGTCAACCTTGAGCTGTATCAAACTCTATCGTCCATATCTATTATTTTAATAATCCCTCACGCCTATGTTTTTTTTTTTTTTCTGTTTCCCTACATCTTTTCAGGTTTGTTTCTCATGTTATTGATTTAGCTTATTCAGTATGTCAGCTCTATTCTTTGCAGCTTCAGATGATGGTTCCAATGTTGCTCCGATTACCTTCCTCATCTCAGAAGTCATCATCTACTCTGTCTCTGTTGGACTTAACTCGAATCCTCTCCCACCTCCACTGCCTATTTCTTTGATTTAATTACCCATTGAAATTCATGAAAAGATGTAATCATGGAGACCTGCCTGCAGGACTTCCCGTCTCTGACTTTGCTAATGGTATTTCCTTGAAGGAATTGATCGATTGTTCTTTCCATGATGTATCAGAATGCAAGGTAGGTTCTTCTCAGCATCATCTCTCTATCCCTCTGTCCCTCTCTCTTCCTGTTCATCTCTGGAAGCTGCAGGCACAGTATGGATGTACTCTGAACTACAGTGATACCCAGCAAAGACTGAGAGAGTGGAATGGTCCTCATGTTGTAACTGCCTCCAAAAACAGCCTTACAGAAATGACTTCACCTTTCACTGGCTGGGTTAAGTCTTGAGTTTCTGATCCAAGTTGAGGAATAAAGAGGCACATGCCCTAATCTCACTGAAGCTGGCAGTAGGCGGAGCAGCCTGCTCATTCATTTACTTTCAACCTGATTCCCTTGCCCCTGATCTTATTAGATGCTTCTTCCAAATGCAGACATTGGGTTGATTGCACTGGTTTATGATGATTAGCAAGTTTTGATTTTTTTCTGTGTCTCTGTAGATACAGGTATTTTTTTTAATATTTTTGATATGGACCATTTTTAAAGTCTTTATTGAATTTGTTACAATATTGCTTCTGTTCAATGTTTCGGTGTTTTGGCCCAGAGGAGAGGTCTTAGCTCCCCAACCAGGGACGGAACCCAAACCCCCTTCATTGCAAGGTGAAATCTGAACCACTGGACCACTAGGGAAGTCCCAAGATATCTTTCTCTGAACTTGCACTAATCAGAAAATAAGGCTACTTTTTGAAAAAATTGTCACCCAAAATCCACTATCAAAATCTGAAGTCATGGTGGGAGATGCCTGTGGGGGAAAGCCAGGCAGCTTTGGAAGCAAGGCAATATTGCTGAGTCGCATGGAGGGGGTGGAGCCATCACCATAGCCTCTCTCTCTCCCCACAGGCCAGCATCCGGCAGCTGAACAATAGAGACGCTGGGCCATCAAACACCTGACATACTGAACTACAAAGCAGGACCCCACCCAGGGTGCTCCTTTAAGTGCCTGATGCACTGATCTACAGAGTAAGACCCAGCTGGCTGGTGGAGGTGGTGGGGGGTGGGGGGGAGGGGCCTCTCTATATGCCTGACTTGCCAAACAACAGAGAAGGACCCCAGGCAAGGGAGCCCTCTGAGTGCCTGAACAGGCGGAGGTACAGAGAAAGACTGGCCAAAGAGGCCTTCTGATCGCCAGCAAGAAGAGGCTCGAAAAAAGACTCTGATAGGGCCGTAACACCTATATAGCATATTCAAAAGCAGAGACATTACTTTGCCAAAAAAGGTCTGTCTAATTAAGGCTATGGTTTTTCCACTGGTCGTGTATGGATGTGAGAGTTGGACTATAAAGAAAGCTGAGTGCCAAAGAATTGATGCTTTTGAACTGTGGTGTTAGAGAAGACTTTTGAGAGTCCCTTGGACTGCAAGAAGATCCAACCAGTCCACCCTAAAGGAGGTCAGTCCTGAATGTTCCTTGGAAGGACTGATGTTGAAGCTGAAACTCCAATACTTTGGCCACCTGATGAGAAGAGCTGACTCATTGGAAAAGACCCTGATGCTGGGAAAGATTGAAGGCAGGAGAAGAAGGGGGCGTCAGAGGATGAGATGGCTGGATGGCATCACTGACTCAATGGACATGAGTTTGGGTAAACTCCGGGAGTTGGTGATAGACAGGGAGGCCTGGCATGCTGCAGTTCATGGGGTTGCAAAGAGTCAGACATGACTGAGTGACTGAACTGACTGAACTGAAGGGTCATAATTCCTGCGGTGGAGGCAGTCTGTGTCCCTGCACACTTGGCACTGCCAGGGTCCCCGCAAGCCAAGCAGCTGCACCACCTTCATGCTCAATTCTCACTGGGGCAGAGCTGCCACAGGCAAAAAAAAGTCTTGCATCTGCATGTGCAGGGTCGCTTTGGTAGTGTCTGACTCTGCAACCCTGTAGACTGTGGCCTGCCAGGCTTCTCTGTCACGGAGGAGGGTTCTCCAGGCAACAATACTGGAGTATATTGGCCTATACTGGTTGCCATACCCTTCTAGAGCACTATATTTCCTGCTGCCCTAGCCGCCAACTCCCCTGAGTACCTGGTGCTGCCAGAACCCCTGCGACCCAGCAGCTGCACCACCTCCACACCTGGCCCTCACAGGGGCAAACCCAAGTCCTCCACAGCAGCATTGGGAGCAAACCCCAGTGGATGACCCACATGCAGAGGTGGAAATAAAACCACAATTGAAACCTAGGGTTTCAATTTGGGCTAAGGAAGACCCAAAACCTTCTCATCTGCTGTACAAGTTGCAGATTAAATCCACACAATTAACTAGGCAGACTCTGTGTCTATGGAATATATAAAAGATCATTGAGAGCTCCCACAAAGGAAAACACACTAGTTTTGATAGCTGTGGACACTGGAGGCAAGAACACATAGAAGCAGGACCAGATTAGAAACTGAGCTGCCCCCAGAGCAGGTTCAGAGATCAGCACAGTGTTGGAAGGCATCCTAGGAGGTGAGGTGGACTGTGACTCCCAGTGAGGGAAAGGACTCTGACAGCAGTGACTCCAGAAAAACATTTATTATTCTTATGTTTTGACTTGTTCTGTAGATTCTTTTGGATTTTTTTCTTTTTTCCCCCTTCTGCTGTAGTTGTCAATTTTATTGTCAATATGAAATCTAATTAAGCTTTTGAGCTTCTTTTTCTCAGTCACATTTTTAATTGTTGTTATAAATCTCTGCCTCTATGTTGGGCTTTTGCAGTTCTCTGGAGTTTTCCTTTTTTCTCTCTCTCTCTCTTTTTTTAATTTCACTTTTTTAATTTTTTAAACCTATTATTATTTTTTACATTTATTCCTTTGTTTGCTTTTCCTACTGTTCTTTTCCCCTTGCAGTTAATCTTTAATGTATATAAATCTTTTTATCTACTTCTATTTAACTTTGCACATCTATTCTTTCTTTCCTTTCCTCTCAACATTTTGTTAGTTTTATTTTCATTGCTTTATTCCCCACTTGGCACCTTGCTTTAGTTTTGTTTTCCAGTTTGTGCTTTAGTTAGTTTTTTCTTAACTGGTAAGTATAATTTTTGATTTCCTTTGTTCACCGGGTCAATTTAGTGCATTTTATTTTTGTTAGACTGTTTTGACTTTGCTCATGGGTGTATATGTATATGTGTATACTATATTATTTTAATTATTATGTGTCTGATTTTGTAACTGCCATTTGTCTGGGATTCATCTTTGGTTTCTTGTTTTTGGATATTTGTTTTAATCTCACTTAATACCATAACAAACCACTTGTGGAATCTTCGTTCCTGGCCAGAGATCAAGCCCTGAGCCTTTGGAGTGGGAGCACTGACTCCAAGACCCTAGACTACCAGAGAACTAACCCTGCTGCTGCTGCTAAGTCACTTCAGTCGTGTCCAACTCTGTGTGACCCCATAGACGGCAGCCCACCAGGCTCCCCTGTCCCTGGGATTCTCCAGGCAAGAACACTGGAGTGGGTTGCCATTTCCTTCTCCAATGTATGAAAGTGAAAAGTGAAAGTGAAGTCACTCAGTCATGTCAGACCCTCAGCAACCCCATGGACTGCAGCCTTCCAGGCTCCTCCGTCCATGGGGATTTTCCAGACAAGAGTACTGGCGTAGGGCGCCATTGCCTTCTCCAGAGAACTAACCCTGCTGCTGCTAAGTTGTTTCAGTCGTATCTGACTCTGTGCGACCCCATAGACGGCAGCCCACCAGGCTCTCCGTCCCTGGGATTCTCCAGGCAAGAATACTGGAGTGGGTTGCCATTTCCTTCTCCAATGCATGAAAGTGAAAAGTGAAAGTGAAGTCGCTCAGTCGTGTCTGACTCCTAGCAACCCCATGGACTGCAGCCTACCAGGCCCCTCTGTCCATGGGATTTTCCAGGCAAGAGTACTGGAGTGGGTTGCCACTGCCTTCTCCGAACTAACCCTAGGCAGTATCAAATAGTGAGAACTCACACAAAGGAAAGCATTTGAATACAAGACCCAGCATCACCCAACTACCAGTAGCACCCTGTGCAAGATGCCTCATCTAAACAACAAACAAAACAAAAACAGAAACCCAGTCTTCAGCAGACAGGATTACCACCTCACTCAGCCTTGCTCATCAAAGGAAAAACAAGCAAACAAACAAAAACTGAGCACAAATCTCACACTATATGAAGCTTACACAAACCACTGGACCAACCTTAGAAGGGCAGAAACCAAAAGGAAGAAAGAGCTCAACCATGAAGCCTGGGAAAAGGAGACCTCAAACACAATAAAGTAAAAAATAATAATAATGAAAAGGCAGAGAAATACTACACAAATGAAGGAACAAGCTAGGAACCCAGAAGTCCAAATAAATGAAGAGGAAATAGGCAAACTACCTGAAAAAGAATTCAGAATAATGATAGTAAAGATGATCAAAAACCTTGAAAATAAAGTGGAGAAAATGCAAGAATCAATTAACAAAGACCTAGAAGAATTAAAGAATAAACATACAGAGACAAACAACACAATTACTTAAATTAAAAATACCCTAGAAGGAATCAGTAGCAGCATATCTGAAGCAGAAGAACAACTCGGTGAGCTGAAAGATAAAATGGTGGAAATAACTTCTGAAGAGCAGAATAAAGTAAAAAGAATGAAAAGAACTGGGGATAGTTTCAGAGACCTCTGGAACAATATCAAATGCACCAACATTCGAATTATAGGGGTCTCAGAAGAAGAAGAGAAAAAGAAATGGTATGAGAAAATTTTTGAAGAGATTATAGTTGAAAATTTCCCCCAAATGGAAAAGGAAATAGTCAATCAAGTCCAAGAGGCACAAAGAGTCCCATACAGGGTACACCCAAGGAGAAGCACACCAAGACACATACTAATCAAACAAACAAAGGCTAAACACAAAGAAAGAATATTAAAAACAGCAAGGGAGAAGCAACAAGTAACATATAAGGGAAACCCCATATGCTTAACAGCTTATCTTTCAGCAGAAACTCTGAGGGCCAGAAGGAAACGGCAAGATATATTTAAAGTACTGAAAGGGAAAAATCTACAACCAAGATTACTGTACCCGGCAAGGAGTTCATTCAAAATTGATGGAGAAATAAGTTTTCAGACAAGCAAAATTTAAGAGAATTCAGTACCACCAAACCGGCTTTACAACAAATGTTAAAGGAACTAATATAGTCAAGAAATACAAAAGAAGAAGAAAGATTTACAAAATCAACCCCAAACAATTAAGAAAATGGCAATAGGAACATATATTTCAATAATTACTTTAAATGTAAATGGATTAAATGCTCCAACCAAAAGACACAGACTGGCTGAATGGATACAAAACAAGACCCATACATATGCTGTCTACAAGAAACCTACTTCAGACCTCAAGACACATATAGACTGAAAGTGAAAGGATGGAAAAATATATTCCTTGCAAATGGGAAGCAAAAGAAAGCTGGAGTAGCAATCCTCATATCAGACAAAATAGACCTTAAAAACAATTACAAGAGATAAGGAAGGATGCTACATAATGATCAAGGGGTCAATCTAAGAGGAAGACATAACAATCGTAAATATCTCTGCACCCAACATAGGAGCACCTCAATACATAAGACAAACACTAACAGACATAAAAGGAGAAATTGACAGTGACACAATAATAGTAGGAGACTTTAACACCCACTCACACCAATGGACAGATCATCAAAACAGAAAACTAATAAGGAAACACAAGTCTTAAATGATACATTAGATGAGATGGATCTCATTGATATCTTCAAGACATTCCATCCAAATGGAGAAGAATACACTTTCTTCTCAAGTGCACATGGAACATTCTCCAGGATAGACCACACCTTGGGTCACAAATCAAATCTCAGTAAATTTAAGAAAATTGAAATTGTATCAAGCATCTTCTCCAACCACAAATCTATGAGACTAGATATCAATTACAAGAAAAATGCTGTATGAAACACAAACACATGGAGATTGAACAACACGATTCTAAATAACCAACAGGTTACTTAAGAAATCAAAATAGAAATCAAAACATTTCTAGAAACAAATGACAATGAAAACACGACAACTCAAAACCTATGGGATGCAGCAAAAGTAGTTCTAAGGGGGAAGTTCATAGCAATACAATCCTACCTCAAGAAACAAAAAAAACATCAAATAGACAATCTAGCTTTACACCTAAAACAACTGGAAAAAGAAGAACAAAAAAACCCCAAAATTAGTAGAAGGAAAGAAATCATAAAGATCCAAGAAGAAATAAATGAAAAAGAAATGAAAGAAACAATCAGATCAGATCAGTTGCTCAGTCGTGTCCGACTCTTTGCAACCCCGTGAATCACAGCACGCCATAAATAGTAAAGAGAAACAATAGTAAAGATTAATAAAACTAAAAGATGGTTCTTTGAGAAGATAAACAAAATTGACAAGCCTTTAGCCAGACTCATCAAGAAAAAAAGAGAATAATCAAATCAACAAAATTAGAAATGAAAAAGGAGAGGTTACAACAGGCAATGCAGAAATACAAAGGATTATAAGAGATTCTTATGAACAACGGGCAATACATGGCAATAAAATGGATAACCTGGAAGAAATGGACAGATTCTTAAAAAAGTTAAATCTTCCAAGACTGAACCAGGAAGAATTAGAAATTATGAACAACCCAATCACAAGCACTGAAATTGAAGCTGTGATCAAAAACATCCCAAAAAACAAAAGCCCAGGACCAGATGACTTCACAGGGGAATTCTATCAAACATTTAGAGAATAGCTAATGCCAATCCTTCTAAAACTCTTTCAAAATATTGCAGAGGAAGGAACACTTCCAAATTCATTCTACGAGGCCACCATCACCCTGACAACTAAACCAGACAAAGACAACACAAAAAAAGAAAACTACAGACCAATATCACTGATGAACATAGATGCAAAAGTCCTCAACAAAATTTTGGCAAACAGAATTCAGCAACATCAAAAAGCTCATACACCATAATCAAGTTGAGTTTATTCCAAGAATGCAAGGATTCTTCAGTACTCACAAATCAATCGATGTGATACACCATGTTAACAAATTGAAAGATAAAAACCATATGATAATCTCAATAGATGCAGAAAAAGCCTTTGACAAAATTCAGCACCCATTTGTGATTAAAACTCTTCAAAAAAAAATGGGCATAGAAGGAACCTACCTCAACATAGTAAAGGTCATATATGATAAGCCTACAGCAAACATTATTCTCAATGGTGAAAAACTGAAAGCATTCCCCTTAAGATCAGGAACGAGACAAGGGTGTCCACTTTCACCACTACTATTCAACATAGTTCTGGAAGTCCTAACTACAGCAATCAGAGGAGAAAACAGAAATAAAAGGAATCCAGATTGGAAAAGAAGAAGTAAAGCTTTCACTGTTTGCAGATGACATAATACTGTATACAGAAAATCCTAAACATAGTATCAGAAAATTACTAGAGCCAATCAGTGAATTTAGAAAAGTTGCATGATAAAAAAAAAGAAAAGTTGCAGGATACAGAATCTATACACAGAAATCACTTGCATTTCTATATACTAACAGTGAAAAATCAGAAAGAGAAATTAAGGAATCAATCCCATTCACCATTGCAACAAAAACAAATATCTAGGAATAAACTTACCTAAGGAGACAAAAGAACTATACACAGAAAATTATAAGACACTAATGAAAGAAATCAAAGATGACATAAACAGATGGAGAGATATTCCATGCTCTTGGGTAGGAAGAATCAATATTGTGAAAATGACTATACTACCAAACGCAATCCACAGATCCAACGCAATCCCTATCAAATTACCAATGGCATTTTTCACAGAACTAGAACAAAAACTTTCACAATTCATATGGAAACACAAAAGACCCCAAATAGCCTTGAGAAAGTCTTGAGAAAGAACAGAGCTGGAGGAATCAACCTTCCTGACTTCAGATTATACTACAAAGCTACAGTCATCAAGACAGTATGGTACTGGCACAAAACCAGAAATACAGGCCAATTGAACTAGCTAGAAAGCCCTTGTTTTTGACAAAGGAGGCAAGAATATACAATGGAGCAAAGACAGCCTCTTCAATAAATGGTGCTGGGAAAACTGGACAGCTACATGGAAAAGAATGAAATTAGAACACTTCCTAACACCATATACAAAGATAAACTCAAAATGGATTAAAGACCTAAATATAAGACCAGAAACTATAAAACTCTTAGAGGAAAACATGGGCAGAACACTCAATGACATAAATCAAAGCAAGATGCTCTGTGGCCAACCTCCTAGTGTAATGGAAATAAAAACAAAAGTAAACAAGTGGGACCTGATTAAACTTAAAAGCTTTGCACAGAAAAGGAAACTAAGCAAGGTGAAAAGACAACCCTTAGAATGGGAAAAACTAATAGCAAATGAAACAACTGACAAAGGATTAATTTCTAAAATATACAAGCAGCTCATACAACTCAATGCCAGAAAAACAAACAACCCAATCAAAAAGTAGGAAAAAGACCTAAACAGATATTTTTCCAAAGAAGACAAAACAGATGGCTAACAAATACATGAAAAGATGCTCAACATCACTCGTTATTAGAGAAATGCAAATCAAAACTACAATGAGATATCACCTCACACCAGTCAGAATGGCCATCATCAAAAAGTCTACAAACAATAAATGCTGGAGAGGGTGTGGAGAAAAGGGAACTCTCTTGCACTGTTGGTGGGAATGTAAATTGATACAGCCACTATGGAAGATAGTATGGAGATTACTTTAAAGACTAGGAATAAAAACACCATATGACCCAGCAATCCCACTCCTAGGCATATACCCTGAGGAAACCAATATTGAAAAAGACATATGTATCCCACTGTTCATTGCAACACTATTTACAATAGCTAAAACATGGAAGCCACCTAGATGTCCAAAGACAGATGAATGGATAAAGAAGTTGTGATACATATACACAATGGAATATTACCCAGCCATAAAAAAGAATGCATTTGAGTCAGTTCTGATGAGGTGGATGAACCTAGAACCTATTATACAGAGTGAAGTGAGTCAGAATGAGAAAGATTAATGTCAGATGCATGTTTACCAAATCTAGAAAAATGGTACTGAAGAATTTATTTATAGGAGAGTAATGGAAAAACAGACATTGAGAATAGACTTATGGACATCGGGAGACGGGAGGAGAGGGTGAGATGTAGGGAAAGAGTAACATGGCAACTTACATTACCATGTGTAAAATAAATAGCCAATGGGAATTTGCTGTATGGCTCAGGGAACTCAAACAGGGGATCTGTATCAATCTAGAGGGATGGAATGGGGCGGGAGATGAAAGGGATGTTCAAAAGAGAGGGCATATATTTATACCTATGGCTGATTCATGTCGAGGTTTGACAGAAAACAACAAAATTCTATAAAGCAATTATCCTTCAATAAAAAAAATTTATTAAAAAAAAATCTGAAGTCTACTGCAAGAAATTTGTATGCCTAAAATAAGCACACTAAGTACCCTTAACCAGGCTAGGAGGTATAGAGGGCTGTCATCTTCCCCACCCTGTCCTAGGGATGAAGCCCTTCGTGATTTCCATGTTAGGATCCCCAGGGTACCTGGGGGCACTAACAACCTGAGTCCAATGTCCGACTCTCTGTGACCCCATGGACTATAGCCAGCAAGACTACTCTGTCTATGGGATTCTCCAGGTAAGAATACTGGAGTGAGTTGCCATTTCCTTCTCTAGTGAATCTTCCTGACCCAGTGATCATACCCAAGTCTCCTGCATTGGCAGGTGGATTCTTTACCACTAGCACCACCTGGGAAGCATTTAATGCCTTGACTTATTATTTCATTATTAACTCACATTGCTGGATATGTCCACTCCATGGTGTCAATGGAAAACATAATTGTAACTGATATGACTGGGAGATACTGTATATGTTGCACAAAAAAACTCACTAATGAATTCATTGTTATGTAATTGAGGCTTCAGAATGCTTTATTTTTTCCAAAAATTCTTACGTTTTTATGCTAAGAGAATTATAGTGTTTTCTTTTTAATTTTCAGGAAAAAAAGATAGTTTTAAGTGAAGCATTATCATTTTTTCCACTTAAAAAAAATGTTTCCCACTCATCAAAAAAAATGTCATTTAGCACATTTTCAGGAAAGAGTGAGTTTTAGATATCATCAAGGAATGATTATTTCAATGGGAAGTTAGAACTAGGTCAGCATTCCTACCCAATGGCATTTTCCTGTCCCTGCTTTAAAAAAATATATTTCTTATTTTATATCAGAGTATATATAGCCAATAAACAATGTTGTGATATGATAGTTTCTGGTGGACAGCAAAGGGACTCAACCATAGGTATACATGTATCCATTCTCCCCCAAACTCTCCTTCCATCCAAGCTGCCACATAATATTGGGCAGAGTTCCTGAGCTACACAGTAGGTCCTTGTTGGTTATCCATTTTAAATACAGCACTGTGTACATGTCCATCCCAAACTCCCTAACTATCCCTTCCCCACAACTTTCGCCAATAACCGTAAGTTCATTCTCCAAGTCTGTGAGTTTGCTTCTGTTTTGTAAATAAGTTCATTTGTGTCATTTCTTTTCGGATTCCCTGTATAAGGGATGTCATATGATATTTCTTCTGTTCCCATCCCTTCTGGATCTGCTCTGCTCTCCTCTCCCTTTCTGGCCATTGCAGGTGGATGGGCCCCTGTTGTTATCTCTGTAATACCTTGGAACTCTGGGGCTATGTTACTGTCAACCTTGTCTGTAATGACTGACCCCAGTGGCTAATGTTACTTCCAGGGGAGGCATTTGCAGGCCAAGTATGAGTAATAATAATGTCAGCCGGCAGACTGCACAGTGAAGAATTGATGCAAAGCAAAGATTGGGTCACTGCTTGTAGGAAAGGGCAAAACACCCCTGCACTTGCCCCACCTCTTCTTCCCTCCCTCTCTCCCTCCCGCACCTCTCTATCACACACACACACACACACACACACACGCACACGCACATGTGCCTTTCATGCTACAAACTGCAGCATAAGGAGTTAAATAACATCAAAGAAACCAATCCATTTCCCCCTTTTCACATCCTCGAGACCTGGCAGCTAGTAAAGATTGCTCTCACAAGCATCATGTGTCAGTGATAACTCAAATGATCTCATTATTTCCTCATCAAAATAGCATTTTCTAACCTCACTATTGGCAGAAACAGGCTTTTAAAAAAAAAAGGGCGGTGGGGGTAGGGGGGAATTGTACAAATCCAACAGTATCTGATTTATTTCTTTTAATGAAATAGCCTGGCTTAGACCAAAAGTGATTACAGCTTTTTGCATCCCCTTTCTCCTCCACCCCCAAATCCTGCCATCTTCTTTTTGATAAATTAGGGAGGTAGTAAACTGCACTTGTTTCTATATAGAATATTTGTAGTTACTTGTTAACCCAGGAATTGGCCAACACAGGGCAAATTCAGTCCACTGACTGATTTTGTACAACCTGTAAGCTAAAAATAGTTTTTAATTTAAAAAAAATTTTCTGGGGGACTTCCTTGAGGGTCCAGGGGTTAAGACTCCACATGGCCGCTGCAGGGGGTGAGGGTTCAATCCCTGGTCTGGGAACTAAGATCCTACCTGCCTAGTGGCACAGCAAAAAAAAAGGAAAAAGAAAGATTCTGGGGAAAAAAAAATTTTTAATGTCTTGTGACATGCAAATTATGTAAAATTCTGATTTTGAAAAAAAAATTCAGATTTTGATGTCTATATGTAACATTTCATACAAACAGCTATGCTTATGACATATTGTTTATGGCTGTTTCTGCACAACAAGAGCAAAATTGAATAGTTGACTGAAATTGAGCGGCCTGTAAAGCCTAAAATATTTACAGTCTGGTCCTTAGAAAAACTCTTCTATCTCCTATGTTAGCCCATTAAAACAAACAAACCAAAAAAAAAAGTATTGTTTGAATGATATTATTAGGATATATGACATTATTAGGACAGTAACTGCATACTGCAGAACATAAACAATCTTAAATCAAGAATCCAGGGAACTTAGCCATAAAAAGGAATGAAATTGAGTCAGTTTTAGTGATGTGGATGAACCCAGAGTCTGCCACACTGAGTGAAGTAAGTCCATTAATATCATGTATTAATGCACACATATGGAATCTAGGAAAATGGTACTGATGAACCCATTTGCAGGGCAGGAATAGGGATGCAGACGTAGTGAATGGATGTGTGGACACAGTGGGGGAAGGAGAGAGTAGGGCAAATTGGAGATTAGCACTGACATATATATACAGTGCTGCTGCTGAGTCACTTCAGCCGTGTCCAACTCTGTGCGACCCCACAGACGGCAGCCCACCAGGCTCCCCCATCCCTGGGATTCTCCAGGCAAGAACATTGGAGTGGGTTGCGATTTCCTTCTCCAATGCATGAAAGTGAAAAGTGAAAATGAAGTCGCTCAGTCGTGTCCAACTATTAGCGACCCCAGGGACTGCAGCCTAGCAAGCTTCTCCATCCAGGGGATTTTCCAGGCAAGAGTACTGGAGTGGGGTGCCATTGCCTTCTCCAATATATACACTACCATGTGTAAAATAGACAGCTAATGGGAAGCTGCTGGATAGCACAGGGAGCTCAGCTTTGTGCTCTGTGATGACCTAGAGGGGTGGGTTGGCGGGTTATTTCTCTTTTGAAATAACCTGAGTTCTCTCTACCTTGGGTTTATGTGTCAAAATGCGAGCCCAACTCCCCAGACACAAAGGGAGCTTTTAAAATTCAGAAAATAAACATTTTCTCTCTCTCCACAAAGCCTGGCTTTGAAAACTGTAATTTCAATATAGAATCAACAAAGTCAGCTTTTGAAAATCAGTGTCCATCAGTGACCTTTTTATTCCAAGCACTTCCTACCCTCACCTGTCCTGGAGTTTACAGCTTAGCATTCATAGTTCAATACTGGGAGAGGGGATATGATAGACAGGGGTATGAAAAACATATCAACTTGATATTTCAAAATAGTATTCCTGTTACCTTTGCTAAGTGAAAATCCTTGGTAAATAATTTTATTCTTTTAAAAACAATTAAAGGGACTTCCTTGGAGGTCCAGGGGTTAGGACTCCATGCTCCCAATGCAGGGGACACGGGTTTGATTCCAGGCTGGGGAACTAAGAACCCACATGTCACACAGCACAGCCAAAAAAATATTAAATAAATCATACTACACCTCAGTAGAATGCTTTGAACTCAGCTGTTGCATTAGTTTGGTCAGGCTACCATAACAAAATACCCTAGTCTGGGTGGCTTAAAGAACACAGATTTATTTCCTAACAACCCTGGAGGTTGGAAGTCAAAGATGTGGGCAGGGTTGGCGTCTCCCGAGGCCTCTCTGACAGAGATATGATTCTGGGATGTGGCCAGCGTCTCGGAGAAGTTCTTGCAGAAGGCCACCCTGTGTCCTCACATGGCCTTCCTTCTGTGTGCGCTTATATCTGTGTCTCAATCTCCTGTCATAAAGTAGCCTGTCACAGTGGATTTAGGACCCACCCTAGTGACTTTGTTTTAATTTAGTTTTTGTATTTAAAGGCCTCATCTCTAAACACAGTCACACTGGGGGTCAGGGCTTCAACGTATGAATGGAGGCCAGGGTTAGGGTTAGGACTGAGGCGGCGGGATGCAGGGGCAATTCCATCCATAACAGTTGTCAAAGCCAGTATCTCTACTCACCATAGTCTTCCCAGGCCTTCTTTTCTTTCTTTTTTTTTTTTTTTTTTTGCTATGAAGATCTTATATCCCTGACCAGGAATCAAACCCGGGCCCTTAGCTGTGAAAGCACAGAGTCCTAACCACTGGACTGGCCAGGAAATTTACAGACCTCCTTTTCTGAGCCCCTGTGACCAACCCACACTCCATAGTTCTTCTGAGAAAACATCCACCAGCCTGCATTGTCATCTTTTGTTTGCTCGTCCATCTCTCATATGAGACTGCAGACTCCTGGCCAGAGATCTTAGTCATCTTTGTTGGCATTGGTTCCAGGCACAGAGCTAGAAAGCAGCTGAGCGATGGAATACTGGCATGAGGAGGAAATGTTAGGATTGCATTGTCCGTGGGTCACATTATATTCTTCTCATTCAGAGTGCAACAGCAGACATCGCCAAGGCTGCTTCACATCATATATATGTAATGACCCCTTGGGGCTTGGCCAAACCTTCAGATATATGGGCTCCTGATATTGAGCTTTTTACTTTTCTGACATCTTCATTATTTATTTATTTAGCTGTGTCAGGCCTTAGTTGCAGCACTTGGGATCTTTTTGTTGCGGTGTGTGGACTCTCTAGTTGTGGTGCCTAGTCTCGGTAGTTGCCCTGCAATCATAATGCTTTAACTTGGGAGTAAAAAGAAATGTAAAATATAATAAAATAAAATGTATTTCAACATGTGAATGTTTGCACATAATTACATTAGAAAGCATATATTAAGGTGTCAAATGCTTGCAGCCATGTTCAATGTTACAAATGCAGGCTGATGCATATAAATTTTATTTACGATTCAAATACCATGCATGGCCTCATCTCTGGTGATGGTAATTTTCCCATATGATGAAAAACCCTTGGTAAAGTTTTTGATGAAACAAAGAACAGGTATTGTGTGATTCACTTATATGAGGTACCTCCTGCTGCTGCTGCTAAGTCACTTCAGTCATGTCCAACTCTGTGCGACCCCATAGATGGAAGCCCACCAGGCTCCCCCATCCCTGGGATTCTCCAGGCAAGAACACTGGAGTGGGTTGCCATTTCCTTCTCCAATGCATGAAAGTGAAAAGTGAAAGTGAAGTCATTCAGTCATGTCCGACTCTTAGCGACCCCATGGACTGCAGCCCACCAGGCTCCTCCATCCATGGGATTTTCCAGGCAAGAGTACTGGAGTGGGGTGCCATTGCCTTCTCTGATGAAGTACCTAGAACAGGTGAATTCACTGAGACAGAAAGTAGATTAGAGGTTATTAAGGGCTGGGCATGGGCTTCCCAGGTGGCTCAGTGGTAAAGAATCTGCCTGCTAAATGCAGGAGATGTGGGTTCAATCCATGGGTCAGGAAGATCCCCTGGAGAAGGAAATGGCAAGCCACTCCAGTGTCCTTGTCTGGGGAAATCCCATGGACAGAAGAGCCTGGTGGGCTATAGTCCATGGGGTCACAAAGAGTCGGACACAATTTAGCGACTAAACAACAACAAAAAGGGCTGGGGGCAGGGAAAAGAGGGAACAATTGGTTAATGGTAAGAGAGCTTCCATTTAGGGTTTTGAAAAAGGTTTGGAATTATACTGCAGCCACCTTGCATGACATTGCAAATGTACTAGAATTGTGTCCTTTAAAAATGGTTAAAATGGTAAATTTTATGTTGTGTCTATCTTACCACAATAATTTTTTTTTCCGGTCTTACAAACAAGAGCATTTTGTTTATACACAAACTGGGCTAGATGCTGGTTCAGCTAATTAAGAATAAATGGCCTTTCCTAACATGTATGTCCTGTGGGACATCTGAAAGTCATGCCACACAGTTCTTTGTTGTTCAGGACTGTTCCACACTTTGAAGGGCATCTGGCATCACTGGCAAACCCACTAAATGCCAGCAGGGCTCCCCTAAATGCTCCCACCACATTGCAATAGCCCCTCATGAGAACCACTGAGATTCGGGCAGTGAAATCCAGGTAGTTGGTCTGGGATGGGGCTCAGCTGGCAACTGCAGTCCTCGTGGGCACTAGAAGCCAACAGAAATCCAGTTGTTTGGTGGACCAACCTGAAGCACCGGGAGCAAGGGGAAGAAGGAGGCGGGAACGTTCTGCTGTTCTGCTCAGGGTTCTGCACACCGGCTCCCGGTTGCTCCGGCAGCAGGAAGATTGCAGTTCCCTCCCAGACCAGGGAGAGAAAGAACCTGGAGCGTCAAGGTCCAGGGTTAAGGTGGGCGCGGAGTCGCGCTGGGCTGAATCAGCCATCGTCGGATGATGCGCAGAGCTGCTGACTGCGAGCGCGGCGGTGACAGCTACTACTTATTGAATAGTTAGCAAGTTCGTGACCACACTTCTCAGGTGACTGTAACAATCTCTTTGTTAAGGCGAGAAAACAAGCTCCCAGAGCCGCAAGGCGCTCGGGAAGTCGAGAGTTGTTGAAACGGGGCAGAGACACTGTCGCGGAGATTACTACTGGGCAGACCCAAACCTGCTTGTTCCGAGTCTCCCAGGCAGACCTCCAAGCCGGGCTGGTGCCAAACTCCATCTCCCCTCCCTGCGCCTGGCTGGGACTTGTTCCCAGCGGGCAGAGGACCACAGTGCCCTTTTCTCCCCTATTTCTCTCAGCAGGTGATCTGAGTGACAGAGGGGCGCTTAGCCCTCCTGCCGCCACGCGTGATGCCATCTCCAGGGTGTAAAGACCTGGGAAGCAGTGCCTTCTCCCAAGACGCACGGAGATCCTAGCGCTGAAAAGTTTGTGGTTGATGGACAGCTGCGTATGGAGCCAGCTTCTTTCCCGGACTCGATGCCAGCCTGTTTGCCAGCAAAGGCTCCTCCCCACGGTCCAGTTTGGGATCTGGGACACAGACGAGACTGAATGTCCCTATTGTTACCCCTACCGCCACCCCTCTACAGGGAGCCAGAAGAGCCCTCTAATGTCAGTTGCTCATCCACAGAGGATCCTTTGATGTGCACCCTTAACTTCAGCCCTCTCTCTGCCATCTTCCCCGACCCCAGCACTTAGCAAATGGGACTGGCCTGTCCAGTAGGGCCAGTCTTCCATGTTTTGTTCTTTAAGATAGATTTTTTTTTTAATTTATCTGTTTATTTATTTATTTTTGGTTGTGCTGGGTCTTTATTCCTGCACAGGCTTTTCTCTAGTTGCGGTGCACAGGGCTTCCATTTCAATGGCTCCTCTTGTTGCAGAGCAGGGGGCTCTAGGACATACGGGCTCAGTAGCTGCATCTCCTGAGCTCTAAAGCACAGGCTCAATAGTTGTGGTGCAGGGGTTTAGTTGCCCCCAGGCACGTGGGATCTTCCCGGGTCAGGGATGGAACCCGTGTCACCTGCATTGGCAAGCAGATTCTTTACCACTGAGCCATCAGGGAAGCCCTTCTGTGTTCTTTTAACCCTAACCCATGCTCCATTGTAATTCATAAAATCATTAGTTACACAGCACTAATAATTCAGGCAACTGTCTCTTTTTACTTTTTTTTTTTAACATTTTCACACACCTGATTTGATCCTCACAACAAACCTTTTTAGGAGGTGTTGTTGTTATTCCCATTCTACAGATGAGGAAATGTGAGGCCCAAGTCACTCGCCTGGAATGTGGCAGAACTGGTCTTGAGTCAAGTCCGCTCATGGTAAAGCCAGTGCCCTCAACAAGGGTTCATGCACCTGCTGGCAGGTCCTCTCAGTGAGTCTCTGGAGAAGTCATTCTGCTTGAGAGCACAGTGTCCAAAGTTCTTCAGCAGCTCCTTCATAAAGTAGCAGGACTTGTTCTTTCTTTGAAACTGTTTAACTAACTTCACCGCCATGAACCTGTTGGAGGCTCTGGAATTTCCGTAAGACTCACAGAGCGGGTGTGATGTTCCCTGTTTCCTGAGGCAAAAGCAGAGAGGACCATCATTATCCACAAGTCAGTGATATCGTGGTTATAACAAGCAATATATATATTTGACCTTTGACCCATTCCTAGCACCAAGCTCCTAGTAATGCAAGCCCTAAATGTTTCTTTTGTTATGTTAATGAGGTGGCTTTTAGAGAGCCTTGGCTTCCTTCTGAAGTGACAGAACATACACACATAACCTAACCTAAGGGTGGGGACTGGTCGACAGGGGAGCCAGCCACATGATTAGAGGATTAGAGGGTTGGAACTTTTGGTCCCACCCTCTGATTTCCAAGGAGGAAAGAGGGACTGGAGGTTGAGTCAGTTACCAATGACCACTGATTTAATCAATCATGTCTATATAATGGATCCTCCAAAAAAAAAAAAAAGAACAGGGTTCAAAGAGCATCCAGGCTGGTGAACATCTGGCAGTGTGGGAAGAATGGCCTCAGAGAGAGCATGGAAGTTCACATCCCTTCCCACATACCTTGCCCTGGGCATCTCTTCAATCTGGCTGTTCCTGCGTGATGCTCTTTCATAATAAACCAGTGAGCTCATGAGTCAAAGGGTTTCCCAAGTTCTGTAGCAAAACTTGGACTTGCAGTAATCAAGCCCAAGGAGGAGGCCAGGTTTCCCAGGTGGCACTAGTGGTAAAGAATCCACCTGCCAATGCAGGAGACATAAGAGACTCAGGTTTGATCCCTGGGTCTGGAAGATCCCCTGGAGGAGGGCATGGCAACCCACCCCAGTATTCTTGCCTGGAGAATCCCATGGTGAGAGGAGCCTAGCGGGCTACAGACCAGGAGTTGCAAAGAGTCAGACACTGAGTGAGTAACATATATTTTTATATCTATAGGACTTCCTCGAGTCAGGGGCCTCAATTTGGGAGTTAGGCTCCAGGTGGACGGAATTCAGTGTTCTCAGGATCCAAGCCAGCTTGGCTCCCCATCCTGCTATTCAGGTCTTGTTGTGTCAAAATAGAGGGACAAGACCACCAGCTTCATCCCTCAGAGCAATGTACCTAGCTGGGAGAAAGGTTACAATGAATCATGAGTCCACAGGGGCAGGTAGGCAAAAAAACCCAGAATGAAGGCCAACCAAAGGGGAAGCAGAGTCAATTCTTCATGGGGTAAGGCCTTGATAACCAGCCCTGTGGGTCAGTAGTTTTAGTCGCTGACAGATTGGAGCACGACACACTACAAATAGCTGTGAGCACCCACAGAAGAGCTCTAATCTCTTGACAACCAGCCAGATTGCTCTTCTCTATTAGACCCCCTCCAGTTGCAGTCAGAGGACCTTTTTTTAATATTTATTTATTTGACTGTGTCTGGTCTTTCTTGTGTCATGTGACATTTTTGTTGCTCTTGGGCTTAGTTGCTCAGAAATTGAACCAGGGTCCCCTGCATTGGCTATTTCCCTGGTGGTTCGGTTGGTAAAGGGTCTACCTGCAATGCGGGAAACCTGGGTTCAATCCCTGGATCCAATCCCTGGTTCGGGAAGAGAGGAGGAAGTTCTTCCCTAGAAGAGGAAATGGCAACCTGCTCCAGTATTCTTGCCTGGAGAATTCCATGGACAGAGGAGCCTGGTAGGCTACAGTCCATGGGTCACAAAGAGTCCCTTGCATTGGAAGGTGGATTCTTTAACCACTGGACCAGCAGGGAAGTCCCAGAAGACCCAGAGGATTGTGAGGAAGGCAACTATCAGAATGTTCATGTTCTGATTGGTCTCTAGTGTTTCCTCTTGAAATGTTATTATTGTTCCTCCTGAAGTCATGGGATTACACGTTGCCAGTATAGATAAGAAAGTTTTTCAGACAGCTTCTAGAATTTCAAGCAGAAAATGCCCCCGGGGAGGAGATTGGTAAAGTTGAGCTACTCTTCTGAAGCCTATATGAAAATTGAGGTATGTACAAAGCATATCTCAAAGTGGGATCCAGCATTGTATTCATTTTTTCTAATAACTTATCTTTTTAGGCTGCACCTTGAGGCATATGGGATCTTAGTTCCCCAACCAGGGACTGAACCCATGTCCTCTGCATTTCAAGCACAGAGTCTTAACCACTGGACCACCAGGGAAGTCCCCACAATGGTTATTCTTTATCAAATAAATGACATTAGTGATAAATTAATAGAACACTGAGTACAGAGAAAAAAAACGCACCTACACTATTAACACTCCAAGTTGAATTGATTTTCATTTGTTCAAATTTCTTTTCTATTCATTTCATGGGCATGTATCATTTTTATGGAGCTGAAATCATAGTAGTGGGTATTCTTTTTATCACTTAAAATTAAATCATAAGCACATTTTTTATGTTGTTACAGAGTCTTCATAATTGTTATTGGCTCTGTATAACTCACAAGAGGTTACACTCTATCACTTATCCAATTATCCCTCTACTACTGTTTTTTCAGATTACTTTCAGCTTTTCACTATTATGCCTAATATTGTGTGTGTGCTCAGTCGTGTCAGACTCTTTGCAACCCCATGACTGTAACACACCAGGCTCCTCTGTCCATGGGATTTTTTTAAGGCAAGAATACTGGAGTGGGTTGCCATTTCTTCCTCCAGGGGATCTTACGGACCCAGGGATGGAAGCCGTGTTTCCCACATGTCCTGCACTGGCAGCAGGATTCTTTACCACTAGTGCTGCCTGGAAAGCCCAATACCTAATATTACAATGAATATGTAAGTGTTTTACTCAGAGCCTAAGGGAAGATTGTGGGTGAGGTGCAGGCACTTTTCAGGCAACTGTTAGCAAGAGATGACATGCAATGCAGAGCAGGCCTGCATTGGCCTAGAGGGGAGAGATGGAGAGTCAAGAAAATGGAAAATGAGTGTTTATTTTCCTCTTTTGAAAAGAGGAGGTGAAGAGAAAACTGTCTTTTATTTATTTTTTAATGTTTATTTATTTAATTGGCTGCACTGGGCCTAAAGCAAAGGGCCACCCTCCGTGGTCTGCAGGCTGAGGACTTCCGCAACAGGCATGAGCAGAACAGAAGCACATCTGGTCCTTAGCATGCTCGAGCCCCTTGCAGGGGACTCTGAGACCTGATTCACCGGCTCTAAGCCAAAGACTTAAGGTCACCCAGTTCTGCATGTGGGCCAGGATGCCAAGGACCACAGACATCCCTATGAATGGATCCCTGTCTGTACCCACAGGCCTGAGAGGCTGGGAAAAGTCAAGGGGTTTAGATATTTTTTCTTTTGGATTATTTTCCTAGGAGAGCTTTCTAGAAGTAGGATGACTGGGTCAAAGGGCACCAAAGCTTTTTTCCCTGTGGGATTCCCAGAGCCAGTTCCCAGGCCCAGCTGCCATGTTCTTCTTTTCCAACCCGCCTCAGTCCCAGGGACTCAGGGACTCATTTTTGCTTCGTGCCCCCACTCCACTCTACCCCATGGAGCTGCTCCTCGTCCAAGACCTCCCCACACCCCCACACCCCCCACACACATCTTCCTCCTTTCTCATTGCCTCTGAAGACAAACTCCTGGGGCCATCTCATTTTCATCTAGGGACTTCCCTAGTGGTCCTGTAGTTGAGACTTTGCCTTCCAACCCAGGGGGTGCAGGTTTGATCCCTGGTCAAGGAGCTAAGATCCCATATGCCTCATGGCCAAAAATAAAATAAAGTAGAAACAATATTGTAACAAATTCAATAAAGACCTAAAAAAAAATGGTCCACATCAAAAAAATTTTTAGGGACTTCCTGTTGGCCCAGTGGCTAAGACGTCACCCTTCCAATGCAGAAGGCCCCAGTTTGATCCCTGATGGAGGAACAAGATCCCACATGCCACAGATAAGAGCTCTCATAGCACAACTAGGACCCAGCACAGCCAGATAAATAAATAAAAATAATTTTTAAAAAATCTTTAAAAAAGAAAAAGCATCTAATGGAAGAATATGGTAAGGGAACAACCAAGACATTCAAACAGCCGAAAGGGTATAAAAACTTGTTTGGATAGTCATAAATTCTCACTTATAATCCTTGATTTTTTGTTAATTACTAGATATCTATTTAAGACATCAGATACTCTCTTTTTTGGTTTTTATTGAAGTAGAGTTGATTTATGATGTGTTAATTTTTGCTATACAACAGTGATTCAGTTTTACACATATTTCCATTCTTTTTCATTTTCTTTTCCATTATGGTTAATCACAGAATATTGAATATAGTTCCCTGTGCTATTACAGAAGGACCTTGTTGTTTGCTAAACTCAAACTCCCACTCCCACCCTATCCCACACCGCATCCCCCTTGGCAACCACCAGTCTTTTCTCTGTTTCTGATTTTGTTTGTTTCATGCTATGCTGTGCTTAGTCACTCAGTCATATCCGACTCTCTGCAACACCGTGGACGGTAGCCCACCAGGCTCCTCTGTCCATGGGGATTCTCCAGGCAAGAATACTGGAGTAGGTTGCCATGCCCTCTTCCAGGGGATCTTTCTAACCCAGGGGTTGAACCCAAGTCTCCTGCATTGCAGGAGGATTCTTTACTGTCTGAGCCACCAGGGAAGCCCTTCTATTTCATAGATAGGCTATTCTGTGTCATATTTTAGATTCCACATGTAAGTTTGTTTCCACCTTTCTTTGTCTTGGATGTGATTCTTATTCCAACACAAGCATGAAGGAAGGGTGTGATAGCAGCAGCGCTTGGACCCCAGCCTTCTTGGGTATAATGAGTTGGAACCCACGACTGCTTCTTTCCTGGTCCTCCACTGATAATAAGGAGGCTTACCTTTCCCATCCTTCCAGGACTCAATATGGGTCCAGGCACATCCACAAAGGGCTTCTTACTCCGTCATGCCCTATGTTTAGCTTGAAGCTCTGCTGGTGCCATCTTAAAGTTCTAAACAATTTTGAGCAATGTTCTAAGTCGCTTCAGTCATATCCAACTCTGCAACCCTATGAACTGTAGCCTGCTGGGCTCCTCTGTCCATGAGATTCTCCAGGCAAGAATACTGGAGTGGGTTGTCATGACCTCCTCCAGGAGATCTTCCCAACCCCTGAATTGAACCCATGTCTCTTACATCTCCTTCACTGGCAGGCACATCCTTTACCACTAGTGCCACCTGGGAAGCCCTTTTGAGCAAGGGCTCTTCCAGTTTTACCTGGCACTAAGGCCCAGAAGTGGTGTGGCCAGTCCTGTTCCCAAGAAATGTGCAGGCTGGTCTCTAGAGTTCCAAACATTTAGGGAATGACAGAGACTGTACCTTCATTTCTTACATGAATTGATCATTCATTTCTGCTATTTAATAAAATCCAAGCCTCCTCTATTGGCTTCTCCCAATAGTTCAAATAACAGTTTATTTTTCTATCCAAGGAAAGAAGAAACAGATGAAGGAAGCAGACTTTTATGTATATTCAAATATCCCTGGTCTCTTGACATCTTAAAAGTGTTAGTCACAAACCAGTCAATCCTAAAGGAAATCAACCATGAATATTCATTAAAGTACTGATGCTGAAGACTAAGCTCCAATACTTTGGCCACCTGATATGAAGAGCTGACTCAATGGAAAAGATCATGATGCTGGGAAAGACTGAAGGCAAGAGGAGAAGTGGACAGCAGAGGATGAGATGGTTAGATAGTACCACTGATTCAATGGACATGAATTTGAGCAAACTCCGGAAGATAATGAAGGACAGGGAAGCCTGGAGTGCCACAGTCCATTGCTTGTAAAGAGACTGACATGATATAGTAACTGAATAACAACTTGACATCTTCTAAATGAGAAAATAGATAAAGCATTTTTAAAAAGTGATATTTGATATCAATCCCAAGTGTATGGCAGATCAGAAAATTAAGACTTCTCTACAACCCCTACGTTGTCTGGGATTTGCTTGGCTTATTTTTTTTTTTTTTTTTTTACTAATTTATTTATTTATTTGGCTGCTCCAGGCCTTTGTTAGAGCAAGTGGGATCTAGTTCCCTGACCAGGGATGGAACCCGGACCCCCTGAATTGGGAGCGCAGAGTCTTAGCCATTGGATCAACAGGGGAGTTTTTGCTTGGCTTTCATTACCTTGTTTTTTCTAACATTTCTGATTGGAGGTGCTATCAAAGTCCCAGAAGCATTCTGGGTATTTATGGTTCTGTCCCTGAGTATATGGTTTAAAGACCTCAAATGTGCACTGTCCTTGGAAAGACCAGCCCCCAAGCCTGCAGCAGCCCGGGAAACTGAGTCCTTCCTTCCTGCATCTGAACTTGGGTGAAAGGACAGTGGAGAGATACCCAGAGAGAATCTTTAAAGCTTTAAAAAAAACAAACAGCCTTTGTATCAGTTCACTGGTTACTTCCACACATAAATGGATTGCCAGCTAAGGGATCAAGTAGCCAAGCAGCAGTACTTTCCTCCTTGTGAATCAGAGACTGGTTACCTAAAACTCATCACCGACTCAACAGCCATGAATTTGAGCAAACTCTGGGAGACAGTGAAGGACAGGGAAGCCTGGCGGGCTGCAGTCCATGGGGTCTCAAAGAGTCACTGAACGGATGAACAACAACAACCTATAACGCAGTTGTCAGACTTGGAGGTTGGGTAGAGTCATCCAGGAAATTCACGGGGCACTGAGGATTCCTCGGGCTGGACTCTGATGCTGTGAGTTTGTTTTTTTTTTTTTTCCTAACTTCCTGGACTTGTAGGCTCCTCACCTAATCACTCAAAATCAGATTTGGGGGAGCATGCTGGTGGCTAGAGGGTAAAGAAAGGTTTTCTCTAGTTGTGCTAAGTAGGGGCTTCTCATTGTGCTGGCTTCTCTTGTTGCAGAGCATGGGCTATAGGGCATCCAGGCTTTAGTAGTTGCAGCCCATGGCTCTAGATGCTCCTTGGCATGTGGGATCTTCTTGGACCAGGGATAGAACCTGTGTCCCTTGCATTGGCAGGATGATTTTTATCCACTGTGTCACCAGGGATATCAGTCCTTGTGTTTTGGGGTGTTCTAAATATTTCTCTGCTGGACCATGATCAATAAAGTTAGATAAACCCCACTGACCCTGGTGGATTAATTTCAAATGTGTTTAGTGTTCTTTATGTGAGACAGCCTGGAAGATTAGAAATGACATGGGCTTTGGAGTTGAACAGACCTGATTTGGAATCTTTTTTTTTTTTGGAATCTTTTTTTTTAAGGGCTTTATTTATTTATTCTAACTTACCGTGAAGGAAGATCCAGTGCAGCCAAAAATAAATTAATTATTTTAAAACAGAACACACATACACACACAAGAAATCCCACAGTACTAAGAGACTGGAAGTCCAAGGTCAAGGTGTCAGCAGGGTTATTTTCTTCTGAGGACCATGAAGGAAGGATCTGCTCCAGACCTCTTTCCCTGGTTGGTACCTGGTCATCTTCTTCCTGTGTCTTCTCATCACCTTCCCTATGTACCATGTCTCTGTCCAAATGTCCTCCTCCTCTGAAGACACCAGTCACACTGCTGCTGCTAAGTCACTTCAGTCGTGTCCGACTCTGTGTGACCCCATAGACCGCAGCCCACCAGGCTCCCCCGTCCGTGGGATTCTCCAGGCAAGAACACTGGAGTGGGCTGCCATTTCCTTCTCCAATGCATGAAAGTGAAAAGTGAAAGTGAAGTCGCTCAAGTCGTGTCCAACCCTCAGCGACCCCATGGACTGCAGCCCACCAGCCTCCTCCATCCATGGGATTTTTCCAGGCAGGAGTACTGGAATGGGGTGTGTTTTAACCTAATTGCCTCCTTAAAGATCCTATTTCCAAATGCAGTCCCATCATGAATCCCAGGAATTAGGATTTCAACATATGAATTTTGGGAGGACACGATTTGGCCTGGAACGAGTATCGGGGGAATGATGGGGCATTACATGAGCAATGTACTCTCAGATGGTTCAAGGAAAACAACTTCTCTGTATTTCCGACTCTTCTGTAAACTTGTTTTTGTTTAAAATAAAGGGGAAAGAAATGTACCTAAAGGCTGTTCTTATATTCGTTCTATAATATTTTATATGACAACATATTTTTAGCAGAACCCAGGATGTGGGTGTGCTCAGCTTCTCAGTCATGTCTGACTCTTTACAACCCTATGGACTGTAGCCCACCAGGTTTCTCTGCCCAAGGAATTTTCCAGTCAAGAAGACTGGAGTGGGTTGCCATTTCCTCCTCCAGGAGATCTTCCCGACCCAGGGATCGAACCCATGTCTTCTGCACTGGCAGGTGGATTCTTTACCACTGCACCAACAGTCTAACACAAAATGAAGATAAGAGAGTGATCATGTTTTATAAAGATTCTAATAAAAGAAAAATGTTAATTTTATCCCTGATATGATAACCTTCAGTTATTTTGAAAATGTGCTTCACTGGAAAACTTCATGCCTTGGAGACACCGGATATGTGACATATGGTAAAAACAGATCTACATTAATGCCAAACAACATAGTCACAATGGACACGTCTGTTTCGGGTCTCTGCTGGATCTCTTTTACAGAGTTAAGCTCAGGCATTTTGCAGGATCAATGTGTTTATTTCTGGAGTGGCTTCTTACATCATTTTATGGCTCCTTCCACAGGCTACCAGCTGTGTGAGCCTCCCACAGAACCGCAAAGACTATTAACTGGGAACAGAAGGAAAGGGAAGAGATGGGGCAGGGTAAAGGAGAGTTTAATTTCATTTTAACTGGCTTTTGCCAAATTATAACATCATGCCATATGGTGTGTGTGTGATGGTACTGGATCTGGAAAAAGCAGGTGGACTTAAAGGAAGAAGATGGGAAAGGACACAAATAGAAGACTGGCACAAAAAGCAATCAGGGAGAAATGCAGCCCATGGGGGAAACCAGGATGGGATGTACAGTTGGGATTTCTCTGATGGTACAGTGGTTAAGACTTCACATTCCAATGCAGGGGGTGTGGGTTCAATTCCCTAGTCGGGGAGTTAATATTCCACAAGCCTTGTAGTTCCCAAACCCCAAAACAGAAAAAAACAGAAGCAGCAGTATAACAAATTCAATAAAGGCAAAAGAGAAAGATGTAGAGCCATCAATCGCTCCACAGGCCTTGGTCTGCAGCCTCTCATCCCTGCTCCCCAAACACACATCCCTAGACAGAAATCCTCTTCAGTGCTCACTTACCCACTGTGATTCTGTGCTCCAACAAGGTTCCTTGGTCAAAAGCATGTTCCTTATAAGCACCTTGCTCAGATAAACTGTAAAAAAGCAATCCCAATAAGTAAATCATTGGGTTTTTAAAGTTTTTCCTTTCAAGATGTAGCTACACATTCGGCCCTCCAGGTCTGTGGGCTCCACAACGCAGGTTCAAACAAACTCATTTTTTTTTGAAGTTATGTATTCATTTTTGGCCGCGCTGGGTCCTCGTTGCTGTGAGCAGGATTCTCTAGTCGCGGGGAGGGTCGGGGGGCAGGGCGCGGCAGCTACTCTTTGCTATGGTGCGAGGGCTTCTCACTGCGGTGCCTTCTGTATTACAGAGCACAGGCGCTTCAATAGTTGTATTGCGTGGGCTCAGTAATTGCAGCGTGCAGGCAAGGGCTTAGCTGCTCCATGGCATGTGGAATCCTCCCGGCCCAGGGATTGAACCTGTGTCCCCTGTATTGGCAGGCAGATTCCTATCCCCTGGGAGAAGTCTCAGCCAAACTTACTTTGATCTGTGGTTGGTTGAATCCAAGGATGCAGAACCCAAGAATTCAGAAAGTTGGCTGTACCACACCCTTTACTACAAGAGAGTAGAGCATTCTCTGATTTTGGTATCCGAGGGAGGTCCTGGAACCAACTTCTCATGAACCGAGGGACCAGTGTATTTCAGGAAGAGCAGTGAATTAAGGCTTTCTCTTTCAAGTCTGCAGGGGAGTTGCCTGAAATCAATTAAGTCTAAGAGAAAATGGAAGGGAAGAGGAATCCCGTTTAATAAGAGCAGAGACTGGTTCAGGTGTCCATTCTTTCCCGTTCTCTCAGTGGCTATGGTCTCCCTCACACCAATGGTCAGGGAGGTGGGATTAGGCACCATTTCACCAGGATCCTCTGTGTTTTCCAAGTCTGAACTTATTCTCTTTTGTCCATCTGGATTTCCATCCTGCTCACAATCCCCAATTCAGCTAAGATTTTTATCTGCCCTTTAAAATCCAACTAAAATGTCATTTGATCTATGAAGTCCTCTGCCATCCTCCCAGGTTAACCTCCTTTCTTCTCTCCTCTGTCAGCACCTGATTCTGGCATTTATCTGTGTATTTGTCAGATTAGATAAGCAGATTGCAAACTCCTTTAGGGCAGACACCTCTTTCTCCTCTTCCATTTCTGACTCCTACTACACTGCCTGGATCACACCCCTTTAACAAACATTTGCTGGATTAAATAGACACAGAGTTAATGAGACTTTTGATTTTCCAGGGGCCTATTTACACATTCTCTTCACACTTCCATGTAGGAAGGCATCGAACCAAAAATGCATGGGAACAAACCTCTTCGTGCAGTAAAATAAGTCCCCAAAGTATGAATTAAAAAGCACTTCCCATTAAAAGGAAAGCACAGATTTAAGAGTAGTAGCTCCAGCCTCACATACCTAGTTAAAATGCCTCCGCCTTTGTGCCCTGGATTTGAAAGTCATGAACTTGAAAATCAGTTCCCCTTTGCTTTGTGAGCTCTGAATTGTGTTTCCTTCCCATTTGATTAACATCAGTGACACCCAGAACAAAGGCAGGAAGGGCTCTGGAGGTGCCCGTGATGTTATCAGTGGCAGCAGGGGGGCCAACTTGGGAGCCTGAGCTGGGGCCTGACCAGAAAAGAAAGCACAGTTCGGAGGACTGACTGTATCATTCTTATTTGTCATTTGAATCCAGCTCTGAAAGGTTTGTTTCTGTACTGAAGAGATTTTCAAATCCATACAGTAGAATTTACAAATCCAAATGAGCCCTCTCCCCCGCTATAGCACAGATAATTAGGAATATGCCCACAATGCAGAAGACCGGGGTTCGATCCCTGGGTTCGGAAGATTTCCTGAAGAAGCGAATGACTACCCACTCCAGTATTCTATTCTTGCCTGGAGAATTCCATGGACAGAGGAGACTGGTGGGCTACAGTCCATGGGGTCACAAAGAGTCAGACACAACTGAGTGACTACCACTCTGCTCCCTGAGATCCATAGGCTTATTTCCCTGACGTTGTCTTTGTTGATAATGTATTTGGAATTTCTCCCTGGGAATCACCTCTGATTTGAGCCGTTTAAGACTTGCTTTTGAATCTAAAATGGCATTCTCAAGTTGGGTCACTTACTTCCTTTTATCAGACTTCACTCCACATGATTTGGAGCTGGTTTCAAAAATGAAATCTGGGGATTCCCCTGGTGGTCCAGTGAAGAATCCACCCTGCGATGCAGAGGACTCGGGCTCAAGTCCTGTTCGGGGAACTAAGATCCCACAGGCCTCAAGGCCAGTGAGGCGGCGCACCACCACGGCTGAGCTTCCACGCCACAGCTAGAACGTCCATGAGCCTCAGCGACACAAGAAGATCCTGCGAGCCACAACTAAGACCGACACAGCCAAATAAATAATTTAAAAAAAACCTGAAATCTGCTCTAAAATGACAGTGTTATGACCACTGAGGATGTACAAGGAACGCACCTCTGACACTGACGCCCACAAACAGGCGCCTTTGGAACGAGCCTGGAGAGTGCCACGCTGATGCCGCAAGAGGATGCTCATTCAGACACATCAAATCCGGCAGGTTTATTTAAAGGGCAGGTTCCTCGCCTTTATCCGTGATGATGAGCCTATCTGTAGGAAAAAAAAACAATGATTTGCAGGGGGGAAACAGTAATTATGTGAGATGATGGAGGTGATAACTAATCTTATTGCAGTCATCATTTCACAATATATAGGTGTATCATATCATCAGGTGTACACCTTAAATTTATACACTGCTATGTACCAATTATATCTCAGTAAAGTTAGGGGAAAAGCAATGTAGGCTATTTTTAAAAAACAAAAGGAAGAATGGAAGAGAGAGAGGGAAATTTGGGTTCAAGTCATAAGAAAAATTTTAGCTATGAACGTATGACCAAAGAAAAAGAAAGATCTTTTTTTTTTAACAATATATGAATGGACCCAAGAGCAGGCAACTGAGCCACTCTTGCAACATTAGAAAGATATATTGATTATCAACGTTTCCTATGGAAAGATTTTCACTTAAGAGGGGAAAATGATGGAAGAAAATTTCACATACTGAGGTATGGGGAAGTCATTCTGGGTTATACAGGATTTAATTTGAAGTTTAGGGTAACCAAAACAATTTACAATTGCCAAGATGTGGAAAGAAACCTAAATGTTCATTAACAGGTGATTGGAATAAGAAGATGAGGTATTCATATACAATGGCATATTACTCAGCCATAAAAAGGAATGAAATTGGCCATTTGCAGCAACATGGATGGACTTATAGAGTATTATGCTAACTGAAATAAGTCAAACAGTGAAAGGCAAATGTTGTATGATATCACTTATACATGGAATCTAAAAACTACAACAAACTAGTGAATATAACAAAAAGAAGACTCACAGACAGAGAACAAACTAGTGGTTGCCAGTGGGGAGGGGGACACAGAGGTAGGGGATTAGGAGTTACAACCTGTTATATATAAAATAAACTACAAGTCTTTGTCATACAAAGCAGGGAATATAGCCAATATTATATGATAACTATAAACAGAATATAACCTTTAACATTGTAAACCACTATGTTGTATGCCTCTAACTTATATAATATTGTACACCAACTCTACTTCAATAAATTAAAAAAAAAAAACAGATGCTAAAAGATGACCAAGCATAGGCATAGGAAAGTTTATTGAAAGATTAAAAGTAAAATAAGATATGTTTTGGCACAAATATTTACTATTGAAATTCTGTTTACAGTCATCACTAAGACTTTTAATCACTTGTCCAATAGATATTTTTAAGTTTATAAGAAAGAAGTTGCATCATCATTATTCTTTAATTTCACAGCATTATAAGAAAAGTTCACAAAATACAATTCTGAAAATCAGATGTATAAGTAATCATTGCCTATTTTAAAAAAGCGGGGAAGCATGCACAGAGGAGCCATGGGAGCTCATAGGAAGGACGCTGACCCTGGAAGTGTCCTCTTATGTGTGGGGGATGGGCCAAGAGGAGCAGAATGAAGCATGTGGAGAAAGGAAAACTCATTTTGTAAATATGACAGGTAGCTTGCTTTAAGGCAGATCACACTGCAACATCCTCATCCAAGGTAAAATATATTCTAACACTCCAGAAAGACCATATAGCTTCCCAGGTGGCGCAGGTGGTAAAGAACCTGCCTGCCAATGCAGGAGACGTAAGAGATATGGGTTTGATCCCTGGGTCTGGAAGATCCCCTGGAAGAGGAAATGGCAACCCACTCCAGTATTCTGGCCTGGGAAATCCCATGAACAGAGGAGCCTCGAGGGCTATGGTCTGTGGGGTTGCAAAGAGTCAGACACGACTGCATGCACATGCACACACTAAGTCTATACATTTTTAAAGACCTTTCCGGAAAATGAATCCACGATGTTTCTTCGTGGCCTACACTGACACAGCAGAGAGAACCTGTAAAGCTAGTTAACTGAATCAATTTAGTCAGTACAAACTGAACTACCTTTGCATTTCCTCAGTGAGGACTAAGCAAAATCAAAGCCAGAGCTGCAAAGCGCTATTTGCACAGACCCTTCTTTTTCCCACATGGCTGTCATTGAGTTCACATCGCTGTTAATTCCTGGTCATTTATTTCTCCCTGAGCACTTCGACTTGGATTCATTTTCATAAACTTAAAGCTGCCATTTGGGGGACTTGCTTATGTTAATCCAAATGGATGCAGTTCGCAGTGGACTACACTTGGCTGCATCTTTCTAAAAGGAGAGTGCCCATTTATCTTGACTGAGCCTAAGTGCAGTACTCTCTGAGTGGAGGGGGTTGGGCTGCAGAGTTTAAGGAGGCTCTTCAAAGCCCAAATTCTGTGATTCCTTTCTCTAATTTTACATCCCATTCCTCATGTATTTCCAATGCGTTCAGAGACCTATGTGTTCAGTTGCTCAGTTGTGTCCGACTCTTTATGACCGCACGGACCATAGTCCACCAGGCTCCTCTGTCCATTGGATTTCCCAGGCAAGAATACTGGAGTGGGTTGCCATTTCATCCTCCAGGGGATCTCCTCCACCCAAGAACTGAACCTGAGTGTCCTGCGTGCGCCACCCGGAAAGCCCTCAAAGGCACAGAGAATAAATGTCTGTGCGCTTAGTCGCTCAGTCGTGTCTGACTCTCTGTAACCCTGTGGACTCTAGCCTGTCCATGGAATTCTCCAGGCAAGAATACTAAGAAAGAAAGAAAGAGAGGGAGGGAGAGAGGAAAAGGGAGGGAGGAAAAGGAAGAAAAAGGAAAAGAGAGTTTAAAAAAAAAAGAAAGAAACCTCTGATTTTTCTTCTATCTCATTCCTCACTACTTCCTATCCCTTATTCATTAAAAAAAAAAAAAAAAAAAGATGGAGGTGGGGAGATTGAAGTTGTGAGGCCAGGAGGTCCTGGCAGCAAAATGAGAATCCTGTTTTCAGGCTTATGAGGCTAGATTCTATTCAAATTTGCCCCTAATGGACAAGTCACAACAATTTGGTCTGTTCTCCCAGCTATAAAATGGGATAATAATGTCTGTAAACCTTTTCTTCCATTCTTAGATTGCCCCAAAGATGAATTTTAATCCTATAAAAATCTACTTTGAACACCAAAGTGGAAAGAGCTGCACAGACAAAATGACATAATTACAGAGCTGCTTGGTGAAACAGCTCTTGCCTTCTGACTACTGTGAACCCAGACGACAAATTTTATTGGATTTTCCCGCTTTGTTTCACCACCACTTAATATATGATGCATCCGGTTTCCCACTGAAAGGACCTCGAACTCCTTGGAGAAGTCTGATGTCCTATCTGGGGCTTCCCTGGTGGTCCAGCAGCTGAGACTCTGCGTTCCCAATGCAGGAGGCCTGGGTTCCATCCTTGGTTGGGGAACTAGATCCCACAGGCCAAAACTAAGACCTGGTAAAACCAAATAAGTGAATAAATAAAAATGTAAATATTCTTTTAAAAGACAGCAAAGAAATTAACAAAGACAATAAGGACATTTCAAAAGGACCACAGGAGCTTCAAATAAGCTCCCATTGTTAAAAAATGGGACCGTCTTAGCTTCAAAAAGAATATTAATGAAAACAGTCAAAAATATCAACATTTAAATTTATCAGCTTATAAAATACTTTAAAAGCCTGATTCATGAGTAATATGTTCATTTTCATAATTCTGACAGTTTCACAGGTATATACATTTGTGAAAACCCATCAAGGTAAACACTTTAATATATGTAGTTTATGTCAATTATTTTGTTTGTTGCTGTTATTTAGTCACCAAGTTGTGTCTGCTCTTTGGTGACCCCATGGACTGTAGCCCACCAGTCTCCTCTGTCCATGGGATTTCCCAGACAAGAATACTAGAGTGAGTTGCCATTTCCTTCTCCAGGGGATCTTCCTGATCCAGGTAGCAAACCCACATCTCCTGCATTGCATGTGGGCTCCTTACACCTCAATATTAATATATTAAATAATCAAATTGTGTACTGTTGGATGATGCTAAAAACCAACTCATTATTTTGAAAATTAGTAAACAAAGGGGGAAAATCAGCATTTTTCTTTCCAATGCAAACTGTACTGAGAATAACCAAATAGTGGATGAAGTTCCTCCCTATACATTCCCATTAATAAATAATGAAGGGATCCCTAATACACTAATGACTGTAGACATAAATCATCAACAACTGCTAACATCACAAAAGACAACCAGACATTATCTGTCTTTTGATGGGTGAAAACATCATCACCTTTAAACTTGTGAAGTCGAATCCAGTTCTGATGTAGGCCTCTAGGTCCAACTATCAATTTATAGGAAGGACAGAAGAAAAGAGAAGAGACAGTGGGAATTCCACAGGACAAAGCCTGATTTCTTTACACGTGTTTATAATCTTATCTATTTATCTTTTATATTTATTTTTGGCTGTGCTGGGTCTTCCTTGATGTGCAGGCTTCTCTCTAGTTGTGGTGAGCGGGGCTCCTCTGCAGTTGCAATGCACAGGCTTCTCACTGCAGTGAGCACTCTTGTGGAGCACAGGCTCTAGGGTTTGGGGGCTTCAGCAGTTGCGCTCCTGGGCTCTGGAGCACAGGCTCAATAGTTGTGGCTTATGGGCTCAGTTGCTTCGAGGCATATGGGGTCTTCCCAGATCAGTGATCAAACCCATATCTCCTGCATTGGCAGGTGGATTCTACACCATTGAGCCACCAGGGAAGCTCCAAAGTCTGATTTCTTTACCAAATAAATGACAAGAGAGAAGAACCTGTACATTTAAAAGAAATGTAAAAGACATACCAGGGACTTCTCTGGTCTTCCAGTGATTAAGTCTCTGTGCTTCCAGTGCAGTGGGTATGGGTTCAGTCCCTGGTGGGAGAACTAAGGTCCCACATGCCACATGTCAAGTGGTACGGCAAAAAGCAAATAAATTAACAACAAAATAGAGGCATATCACCCAACATAGTATGTGAGCCATTTTTAGATCTTAACTCAAAGTCACAAAATTTATGAAATTTATAGAACAATTGAAAATTAAAAATGGATTGGGAATTCCCTGGTGGTCCAGAGGTTAGGAGTCCGCACTTCCACTGCAGGGGGCGTGAGTTCAATCCCTGGTCAGGGAACTAAGATCCCACATGCCATGTGGTAAGGCCAAAAATATAATAAAAAATAAAAATTTTAAAAGTGGATTAAATACTTGGTAGTTGGAAATTATTGTTTATTGTCTATGGTGTAATACTGTTATCATGGTTATGGGTTTGTTTTTTTTGCACAATCCTTATCTTTTGGAGATGAAATATTTATGATGAAAATGTATGATACCTGAAGTTTGCATCAATATGACATGGGAAAGTAGAAATGGGTAAGGTTGGCCATCAATTCATGGTTAAATAGTATGTACATTGACATTCATTGTAGTATTCTCCTTATTTCTCTGTTCAAAATATTCTATAATAAAAATATTTTTGAAAAAAAGTAATCATCTCTACATCTTCTTGCCATGTTAGCTAACTCTCCATCATACCATCACCCAGCAGAGAAATGGACCTAGTAACATTAACCCCCTGGGGCAATTCACACCTGTTAATATTTAGAAAATACTTTGAAGCTTAAAGATGAAAGATACCACATAATTGTAAGGTATTATTACTGTATTAAAATTAAATAAAAGACTCTGTAAATTTGAAAACCCAAATATGATCACTACCTACCTTAAGGTTTGGCTCACATGGAGAATGAGCTTCCTGAGAAATGCCCATAAAAAGCCAATGATCAAAGGTTGCTTCTAAAAGCATTCTTTTCCAGAGGCAACACTCCCCCTAGGCAGAGCAAATCTGAAGCAAAATTACTAAGGAAATTGAGTTCCCCTCAGTGTTCCCCCATCTTCCTGTTCAACATACATCTTCTGCTACTCCTATTCCCTCCTCTCTGCCTCTAATGAACCCATGCTACATCTGAGCCCTCAAAAGTACCCTGCCAATCAAAACTTCATCCATGTTATTGAACAAACATTGATTGTCTATTCTGTGCTGGCAACACAGATATGAATTAAGTTCATATGGTATGGACAAAGTGCCAGCAGAAGAGAGGGAATAACTAACTCTCTATGGGAGGATCTGTAAGAGTGTCACCAGGCCAGTGACATTTATCCTGCCTTATGAAGGATACGGAGCCTTCAGGTGGAGTCAAAGGAGAAAGGTACTCACGGTGTATGAGCTAGGTTCTCCAGAATCTGAACCAGTAGGATGTAGAGAGATAGGTGTGTGCATGCTCAGTCATGTCTGACTCTTTATGACCCCATGACTGTAGCCCACCAGGCTCCTCTGTCCTTGGGATTTCCCAGGCAAGAATACTGGAGTAGGTTGCCATCTCCTCCTCCAGGGGATCTTCCCAATCTGGGGATTGAACCCACATCTCCTGCATCGACAGAAGGCTTCTTTACCGGTGAGCCACCTGGAAAGCCCATAGAGATACATGGAAAAGGAAACTGATTCTAGGAATTGGCTCATGTGGTTATGGAAGCCCAGAAGTCCCACCATCTGCCCTCTGCAAGCTGGAGGCCCAGGAGAGCCAGGGGTGTAACTCAGGCCAAGTCCTGAAGCTCCAGAACAGGTACAGGAGGATATGGAGGTCCCAGCTCATCAGGGAGAATGAATTTGCCTCATTTTGCTCTGTTTGAGCTCTCAGCAGATTAGAGGCTGCCACCCACCTTGGGGAGGGCACCTGCTTCACTTAGTCTCCTAATTCAGATACTAGTCTCTTCCAGAAACATCTCACAGACATGCCCAGAAATAATATTTTACCACCTTTCGAGGCATCCCTTAGCCTGGTCAAATTGGTACCTAAAATAAACCATCGCACAAAGCAAAGACAGTAACACAAAAACATCATAAGATGTGGAGACAGCTTACTTGCAGATGGAGGAGATGCTTTTGGAAAGCTGGGTGGATCAGGTCTTGAAAAACCGTACAGGGACTTCCCCGGCGGTCCATTGGTATGGACTCCAAGCTTCCACTGCAGGGTTTGATCCCTGGTCGGAGAACTAATATCCAATAAGCCATGTAGTGTAGCCAAACAAAGCAAAAGAAAAGAAAGAAAAAGAAAAGTTCCATACACTGTGCTGGAAACTTTATCCTGAGGGCCCCTGGAAGCTTTTTAAGGGAAAAAAAAATGCTTTGTTGGAATCTGTGTTAGGCTGAACATTTGGCTGAACATTTACTCGTCTTTGGTACCTGTGAGATTATAAATTTCTTGCCTGGGCTTGTTCTCTCTTGTAACCCCAGTTCCCAGGACAAAGTCTGACTCTTACAAGGGTCAGACTTAAAGTCAGTCATTTCCCTTTTTTTTTTTTAAAGACACAATAGCTACAAACAATGCTTTGGAAAGGAGCCTGAGGGAGAAAACAATAAAAGAGGCCTCTTTCCCTTAAAATAATTCTAACCTAGCAACAGGAGTTAGTGTGACATTCATTCCCACTTTAGGATGCTAGGATGTCTCTTCTCTAAAGTGTCCCTTAGAAGAAACTGAAAAGGGACTTAGAGGTCAGAGGTCACATCACCACACATAAGTATTAAGGTTCTTGTACAAAGGGGAAGAGAAAAATGTAGAGACTTTCCCAGTGATTCAGTGGTTAAGGCCCTCCCATTGCAGGGGACCCAGGTTCCATCCCTGGTCAGGGTACTAGACCCTACATACCAGCAGAGCCAAGTAAATGAAAACTCTTTAAAAGAAGAAGAACCTGCGTCCTCCCTGGGAAATTAGGTCAGAGGAGGTGCATCACTGGTGCAGCTCAGAGCAGTATTTTCCAAGGAAGTTAGTTTCAGTCTGTGGCAAACTGGGGTGGTTAGACATCTGAAAGGGCTTTCCTGGTGGCTCAGTGGTAAAGAATCTGCCTGCAGTGCAGGAGACACAGGAGACGAAGGTTCAATCCCTGGGTTGGAAAGATCCCCTGGAGGAGGGTATGGCAAGCCACTCCAGTATTCTTGTCTAGAAAATTCCATGGACAGAGGAGCCTGGTGGGCTACCATCCATGGGGTCACAGAGTCAGACATGACTGAAGCAACTGACCACAGCACACAGTGCACAAACATCTGAAACATCAAGAGTACCACTGGGAATTTGCAAAGAGTTGTTAACTCTCAGAGAGCTCAGGGGTTTCGACTGTCCATAGACCACAGGGAGGAAGTCTCGGTTGGAGGTCCCAAGTTTTGTTTCTCCAAGATAATCTACTTAGGTCCCTTGACGTAACTTGATTCCTATTTTCTGCATTTTTATCCTCCTTATTCACAGACATTTTGAGAACTTTTGTGATGTTATTAATTTATTAGAAATTACTAGCCATGGATAATTCTTTTTTTTTCCCTATTGTTCCACCATTGACAGCCTGTCATCTGCAGCAACTATAGTTTAGTGACTATGGTGTGTTTGACCAACTTGGACTTTTTCATTGGTTGAATCTGTTTGTGGTTCAGTTGATCTAAACATCGATCATGATGCACAATTGGCATGGTAATCTCTCATAAGTTACAGTCACGCTGCACAAAGCTTATAGCACCTTTACTAATTCTGTTGCAAATATACTGGAGTATCTATTGTATTTGTCTGTGCTTGTTTTTTAAATTTTTAATTTAGAAGTCCAGGACTTCCATGGTGGGCCAGTGGTTGAGAGTCTGCCTGCCAATGCAAGGGACGTGGATTTGATCCCTGGTCCGGGAAGATCCCATATGTCACAGGGCAACTAAGCCCACAGGCCACAACTACTGAGCCCACGCACCCTAGAGAGCCTGTGCTCTGCAACCAGAGAAGCCACCACAATGAGAAGCCCACACAACACAAGAAAGAGTTGCCCCCGCTCACTGCAACTAGAGAAAGCCTGCGTGCAGCAACAAAGACTCAGTGCAGCCAAAAATAAAATAAATAAATAACTTTAAAAAAATAATAAAATAAAAGTCAAAAGTACTGCTCAAATAGTAAAGCAATGGTTTGTTTTTCCTCCTCATTTGAGGAGGAGGAAAATGAAATAGGAGAAGCCTCCACTTGCCTGCCAGCATCCCCCCCAAACTTGCCCAGATATCAGCCTATATCAAGCTTTGGCCCCATGACATCTGATCCCCGCCTCTCAGCCAGTCAGGTTACTCTCCTGCCTTCCCTCCCCACACACCTCGTTTACCTCTGTTTCCACGCTGCTCCAGTCCCCAGCTCCAGGGCCACTACAGCTCCAGAGCCCATCCTGACAGAGCCAAAAGGGGCAAAGAAGACTTTAGTGGCTGCAGCAGCACAAAGAATACCTCCTATTGTGTGGGTTGGTAGTGTTTCAGGGCTAAGGAAAAGTGAAAGTGAAAATCGATCAGTTATGTTTGACTCTTTGCAACCCTGTGGACTACACAGTGCATGGAATTCTCCAGGCCAGAATATAAAGCCCCGGCTAAGGAAGATCCAAATCATACCTTCTGGTGATGGTTTTCATCCTGCATCTGAATTCTCATGATGCTGTGCTCCCCACTTCCACCCCTGGTTCCTACCTAAGCACCCTGACCTATTAGATCAAGCAACGCTTTGCTGCTCCAGGTCTCCAGCCAGGGCGTGGACTCTTGCTGAGCGTCCTGGAGGGAGACGTGCTAGACCCCCCTGTACTGCCCACCTGCTTAATTTTCAAGTGGAGTCTGCTTCCTGAATCCCCCAGGGCAGCTTAGAACAGCTTGCTTGGGACTTCCTATGTCCACTGCTGGGCCACACTGCCTACTGCTGTCCCTGGACAGACGTCCTCAGGTTCCTTATCTAACCCTCTGCCAAGCCTTCCAACATGGGCCCCCAAAGAATCACAGATGAAGACTGTTCCCTCCCCAGGACTTCCCTGGTGGTCCAGTGGTTAAGAATCTGCCTTGCAATGCAGAGGATGCGGGTTCAATCCTAGGTTGGGGAACTAAGATTCTGCATGCTGTGGGGCAAACCACAGCTGGAGTCTGGGCAGTTCACAACAGAAGATGCCAGGTGCCACAACTAAGACCCAAGGCAGTCAAGTAAATAACTATTAAAAAAATAAAGTAAAAAGACTGTGTCCTTCCCTTGGTGGGAATGTAAAATAGTGCAGCCATAGAGAAAACAATATGGAGGTTCCTCCCAAAATTAAAAATAGAACTGCTTTCTGATTCAACAATCTCACTTCTGGGGATATATTCAAAAGAAACTATGCCAGTATCTCAAAGAGATATCTGAACTCTCATGTTCATGGCAATATTGTTTACAATAGCCAAGGCATAGAAACAACCTAAGTGTTCATCACTGGATGAATGGACAAAGAAAATGTGGTCTAGACACGAAAAGCTTCCCTGATGGCTCAGTGGTAAAGGATCAGCCTGCCAATGCAAGGAGATGCAAGTCCGATCCTGGGTCAGGAAGATCCCCTGGAGAAGAAAATAGCAACCCACTCCAGTATTCTTGCCTGGGAAATCCCATGGGCAGAGAAGCCTGGTTGGCTACAGTCCATAAAGTTGCAAAGAGTCCGACACAACTGAGCATACAGCGCATACACACAATAGAATATTGTTCTGCCTTTAAAAAGATGGAAATCCTACCATTTGTGACAACATGGATCCTGGGGGACGTATGTTAATTAAACAAAATTAAGAAAAATACTGCATGAACTAGAGGGTAGACAGGAAGTTTTCTCATCACTCACACGTAAATAACTATGTGAAGTGATGGATATGTTAATTAACTTAAGTGTGGCAATTATTTTACAATGTATAGGTATTTCAAAACATCCAGGGAATTACCCAGCAACCCAGTGGTTAGGACTCCATGCCCTCACTGCCAAGAGCCTGGTTTCCATCCCTGGTTGGGAAACTAAAGTCCCACAAGCTGCACAATGCAGAAAAAAAAAAAATCCAATTATATGCCTTAAATATATACAATTTTTTATCAATTGTACCTCAATAAAGCCAGGGGGAAAATAAAATTTTCTTGTTCTAATTGCTTTCCTCCCTTCTAGTCCAAACCTACCCATCTTCCCTTGACTGTCCCCTACCATGAAAATCTCTCCTTCCCTCAAGTCCTCCTACGCTGAAAAACAGAACTACAGTTTAGTACATAATTATGTCCTTCCTTTATTTGCTCCCTGCCTTGTGTGTGTCACCTCTCACCAGCTAATTTGTAAACGCATTAAGTGCAGAGACCAAGCCTCTCTATGATGTCTCGTTCCTATTAGGCTGACTTATTCATTAATTCATCAGATATCTTAGGGGTTACTCGGTCCCAGGCATTGTTGTTCTAGATACTGAGATGCAGGAGGCAAGGTGGCAAAATATACAGGATTCCTGCTCTCAGGATGAGAAGACAGACAACCAAATACTTACACAAATCAATGTAAAATTACGCCAGAGAGCCACTGTGAAAAACAGTATGGCAGTTCCTCAAAATATTAATAAGCGAATTATCAGATGACCCAGCAATTGCACCCCTGGGTGCTTTGTCAGAAGAACTGAAAGCGGGGCTCAAAAACATATTTGTACACCCATGTTCACAGCAGCATTATTCACAGTGACCTAAAGGTGGAAGTGATCCAGGTATCTGTCAACAGACGAATGCATAAACAAAACGTGGTCTGTCTATACAATGCAATATCGTTATTCAACCTCAAAAAGGAAGGAAATTCTGACACATGCAACAACATGGATGAATCCTGAGGACATTGTACTAAGTGAAATAAGCTGGTTGGACCATAACGAATGCTGAGCATCGAAGAATTGATGCTTTTGAACTGAGGTGTTGGAGAAGACTCTTGAGAGTCCCTTGGACTGCAAGGAGATCCAACCAGTCCATCCTAAAGGAAATCAGCCCTGAATATTCATTGGAAGGACTGATGGTGAAGCTGAAACTCCAATACTTTGTCTACCTGATGCAAAGACCTGACTCATTGGAAAAGACCCTGATGCTGGGAAAGATTGAGGGCAGGAGGAGAAGGGGATGACAGAGGATGAGATGGTTGGATGGCATCACTGACTCAATGGACATGAGTTTGAGCAAGCTCTGGGAGTTGGTGATGGACAGGGAAGTCTGTCGTACTGCAGTCCATGGGGTCGCAAAGAGTCAGACACGACTGAGCGACTGAACAACAGTTGTCAAACTCACAAAGACAATGTAGAAGGGTGGTTGCCAAGAGCTGAGGGGAGATGAAGTGGAGATCTGCTTTGTGAATGAAAGATTTGAGATGAAAAGAATTCTGGAGCTGGATGGAGGTGACGGTTGCACAACCACGTGAATGTACTAACACTACTGAATCCTGCACTTGAAACTGGTTCAGACAGTCAATTGTATGTTATGTATATTTTGGCACAATTAAAAATAAATTTTTAAATGACCAAACCAAAAACCTTACAATCAGACACGAGAGCAACAAAAGCAAGACCAGGATGCCCTGAGGAAGTGATGCCAGAACTGAGTTATATGTGGAATCTAAAAACAGGATACAAATGAACTTATACACTAAACAGAAATAGAGTTACAGATATAACAAACAAGCTTATGGTTACCAAGGTGTCAGGGGGGTGGGGAGGAGGAAGATTGGGATTGACATACATACATTGTGTGCTCAGTCTCTCAGTCATGTCCCACTCTTTTCGACCCCATGAACTGCAGCTCTGCCAGGCTCCTCTGTCCATGGGATTTTCCAGGCAAGAATACTAGAGTGGGTTGCCATTTGCTACTTCAGGGGACCTTCCCAACCCAAGGATCGAACCGGAGTCTCCTACAAGTCACCTGCAGTGGCAGGCGGATACTTTACCACTGCGCCACCTAGGAAGCATGTCATGTACACACTGCTACTGCTGCTGCTGCTGCTAAGTTGCTTCAGTCGTGTCTGACTCTGTGTGACCCCATAGACGGCAGCTCACCAGGCTCCCCCGTCCCTGGGATTCTCCAGGCAAGAACACTGGAGTGGGTTGCCATTTCCTTCTCGAATGCAGGAAAGTGAAAAGTGAAAGTGAAGTCGCTCAGTCGTGTCCGACTCTTAGTGACCCCATGGACTGCAGCCTACCAGGCTCCTGCGTCCATGGGATTTTCCAGGCAAGAGTACTGTATATGAAATAAAAATCAATAAGGGCCTACTGTATAACACAGAAAATTCTCTACCCAATACCCTATAGTGACCTATGTGGGAAAAGAATATAAAAAAGAGTGGATATATGTAAATGTATGGGCTTCCCAGGTGGTGCTAGTGGTAAAGAACCCGTTTGCCAGTGCAGGAGATGTAATAGACACAGGTTTGATCCCAGGTTGGGAAGATCCCCTGGAAGAGGGCATGTCAACCCATTCCAATATTCTTGCCTTGAGAATCTCATGGACAGAGGGGCCTGGCGGGCTACAGTTCATGGGGTTGCAAAGAGTCGGAAACGACTGAAGCGATTTAGCATGTATGCATGTAAATATATAACTGATTCACTTAGCTGCACACCTGAAACTAACACAACATTGTAAATCAACTCTACTCCAATAAAATTTTAAAAAATAAATTAATAATAATAATAAATTAAAACAACAACAGCAAAGTGCAGCGCCTCTGCTGAGATGGGAGATACGGTTAGCTCGGTAAGATGGCCAAAGTGAGACCTGGCTTTTAGCTTGTCAAGGCTATGGTTTTTCCTGTGGTCATGTATGGATGTGAGAGTTGGACTGTGAAGAAAGCTGAGCACTGAAGAATTGATGTTTTTGAACTGTGGTGTTGGAGAAGACTCTTGAGAGTCCCTTGGACTGCAAGGAGATCCAACCAGTCCATTCTGAAGGAGATCAGCCCTGGGATTTCTTTGGAAGGAATGATGCTAAAGCTGAAACTCCAGTACTTTGGCCACCTCATTCGAAGAGTTGACTCATTGGAAAAGACTCTGATGCTGGGAGGGATTGGGGGCAGGAGGAGACAGAGGATGAGATGGCTGGATGGCATCACTGACTCGATGGAGGTGAGTCTGAGTGAACTCCGGGAGTTGGTGATGGACAGGGAGGCCTGGCTGCTGCGATTCATGAGGTCGCAAAGAGTAGGACACGACTGAGGGACTGAACTGAACTGAACTAACTGCCCAAAGGGTTCCTTGGTGGCTCAGAGGTTAAAGCGTCTGCCTCCAATTCAGGAGGCCCAGGTTCGATCCCTGGGTCGGGAAGATCCCCTGGAGAAGGAAATGGCAACCCACTCCAGTATTCTTGCCTGGAGAATCCCATGGACGGAGGAGCCTGGTAGGCTACAGTCCACGGGTTCAGAAAGAGTCGGACACGACTGAGATACTTCACTTTCACTTTCACTGCCCAAGGGGAGAGGAAGCCTTTGTTATGGTAATGAACGGGGAGTCCTCTGCAGGAATCCGAACTCCACCCGACGCTGGGCACCCCGGCCATAGGAAAGGGCAGGGCGGGAGGCTGAGTTCCCTCCCTAGCTCTGTAGGTGGCAGTGCGCTTGCATCCTTGAGGCGGGATGCAGGCGTGGCCACCCTGGCGCCTTGCTCCAGCCGAGACCACATCTACCCCCGTCCGCGCTCCAGGAGAAAACGGATCTCTGCAACCATCTCGTACGCTTTCCAGCCGCCCATCCACCGGCCTCTCCTCCTTCAGTCAGCCTGCAAACCTAGAGGCCCGTTTGCAAAAAAAAAAAAAAAAAAATACAGCGTGGAAAAGCCTCCACCGAGTTCGTACAAAGCCCTAGCTCTCTGAATGGATTCTTTGGTTTGTTTTTACTTTAACTGATATCAGCCTTTGGTCCTGCGCAAACCGCTCTGCTGCTGAGAGATTTAAAGGAAAGGTTCTGCGCCTTTAAGAACTCAATTCAGCTGCTCCACGGACTGCAGCACGCCAAGCCTCCCTGTCCTTCACCATCTCCCGGAGCTTGCTCGGACTCCTGTCCATTGAACCTTAAGGACTCCAGGTCAGGCTAATTCTTCCTCAGCATGTTTGTCATTCAAGCTGAAGTCTCTTTTTGGCTCATGTCACCTGACCCCATTCCTCCCAACCAGATGATTTGAGGCTTAGTGGTGACTTGTGCTCTCAGGGTCACTCCATGAGTTATCTCCAGTTGTTCAGTCTCTCAGTCATGTCCCACTCTTTGAGACCCCATAGACTGCAGCACGCCAGGCTTCCCTGTCCTTCACTATCATCGGGAGTTTGTTCAAACTCATCTCCATTAAATTCGTGATGCCATCCACCCATCTCATACTTTGTCGCCCCCTTCTCTTGCCTTCAATCTTTCCCAGAGTCAGGGTCTTTTCTGATGAGTCAGCGCTTTGCATCAGGTGGCCAAAGTATTGGAGCTTCAGCATCAGTCCCCTTCCAATGAATATTCAGGGTTGATTTCCTTTGGGATTGACTGGTTTGATCTCCTTGCTGCCTGGCCCTTCTGAAAAGGAGTTAGTTCAGAGGCTTAGGGTCCCAGCTGCCTTTGAAGAAGGTAGAGTGTCCTGCTCCTCAATTAGACACTGGTTCCACAAAACCAAGCAGTTGCCTGAAGTCTTATGAAAAGAAGCACAGAGAGTTGGGGTTCTGGGCTCAAGTTCCCTCTCAACCATTTACCAGAATAAATGCTGGGCTCTTTTGAGTTACAGTCTGCAATGTGGCCCTTCCCCAGGGGTATAATGAGAGGATAGCAGTGCCAGACCCAAACCAAAGAAAAAAATCACTAACACGGATATCTTGTCTTTATTTAAAATCTTGATATTTTCTCTTTATGCACCACCCCCGCCCCCTTTTTTTTAAAGATTTTTTTGGCCACTCTATAGCATGTGAGATCTAGTTCCCTGACCAGGGATCAAACCCAAACCATCTGCATTGGGCGCTCAGAGTCTTAGGCACTAGACCACCAGGGAGGTCCCCTCAGAGGGTGATTTTTATTTGTTTTTTATTTGTTTTAATTGAATGAAAAATTCTTTAAAGTTTATAGTGCTTTACAATTTTCAATAGTTGCACACACATGATGTCATCTAATCCCATAGTAACCCTATTTTTTTTTTGGCCCCTGCCCCAAGGTTGTGCCTCCTCCTACCCTCTCCCCACTGACAACCACTAATTTGTTCTCCATATCTATGAGTCTGCTTATTGTTAGTTTTATTCACTAGTTTGTTGTATTTGTTAGATTCCACATATAAGTGATATCAAACAGTACTTGTCTTCCTCTGTCTGACTTTATTTCACTTAGCCTTATGCCCAAAGAGCAGTTTTAACATGAGTTCTGTGCATATAGATGGTGGAAGAAAGAAAGAGAATGAAACAACATGTGAGAAGAGCATGAGCGTGTAGGTGGAAGAATGATCCCATTTCTTCTTTCCTTTTGGCCCAGGATGAAGCACAGTAGCATCATCACTTCTGTTTCCCTCAGTTATTAATGACAGTTTCTGTGTAGGGTGGGAGAAACACAGAAGGGAAAAACAGCTAGCTATGTGTCTTCTCCAGAATGAAAGAGATGAGAGCAATGGCAGTTTGCCCCCCTTAAACCTCCCACCTCCCTTTCCACCTTTGTGTTAGAATTCTAGTTTTTAGCTGAGCACATACTGCCCACCCTAGAGGCTTCATTTTCCAGATTGTCTTACAGAGGCGTGGCTGTGTGTCTAATTTCCCACTGAAGAAATGTGGGACTTTTTAAAAGGGAGAGGATGTTCTTATCTTCTCCCTATTCTTCCATCTTGCTGCCTGGAATATGGATGTGATGACTGGAGCATTAGCAGCCACTGTGGAGCAAGAGGCCACCCTACAGGTAGAGATGGAAGGGGCATGAGTCTCTGATGGTTTTGTGAAGCTGTCCTAGAAGTCCTAGAATGCCTAACTCTATTCTTTTACATGAAAAATAAATGTTATCTTATTGAAGACTAAATTAGAGGAGGGGGGTGAGGAGTCTTTCTACTTTATGCAAGTGAACCTAATCCTAACTGATAAGATAATTTATGTCAAAACAACATAATCCATTTTGCTGGGAACTTTCTTTTCTCAATGTACAGCAAGAGACCATGGCCGGAACTAGAAAAGTTCTAGGATGTATCTAACCTTTCCTGCATTATTAAAATGTCACATTCATTCCAGAGACCAAAGCAACTGATAATGTGCCAGGCCTGGAAAAGACCCCACCCAGGGAAGTCTTCCTCTTCCTGTTTCACAGTAACTGAATGAACCAAGTTGTGGTATCAACATTTGAGAAGCTCCCCCATTGCCTCCCCAGCACTGCAACAGAGAAGTAAAATAATCAACTGTCACAGTGCTGACTGGGGGGTGGGGGAGCGTGTTAAGTGACATTAGTATGTGCCAAGTTTTCATGTCCTCACCCTCTTTTAACTTTATGTCAACCTGGTAACAGGTGTTATTGTCCTCTGTTGATACACGTGTAAACTGAAATGCACAGAGATGGACCTGCTGACCCTTAGACAGTGAATACTTGGGATCCTGCTCCACAAATTCATGTTGAAAGAATGAATGAAAGCCCATGATTTATTCACTACCTTGCCGAGCATAGATACAAAAGACAGATGTAAAAAAAAAATCTGATGAATAACATCCTCCTTCCTAATATATCTTTGAATGCCTGAATGAGAATGACTGTGGGTGACATCCCTATCCCTGGGTCAGGAAGATGCCCTGGAGAAGGAAATGGCAACCCACTCCAGTATTCTTGCCTGGAGAATCCCATGGACAGATGGGCCTGGCAGGCTACAGTGCATGGGGTCTCAGAATCAGACAACTCTGAAGCGATTTAGTATGTACAGTGGTGTGGTGAATGTATAGCATGCTGTCCAGTCCCTGGAGTCCCAGATTTGGAGACGTGAAAGCACTCCAGCCTGGATCACCACCCATCAGCACCACCTTCCTGTTGGATTTCTGTTCATCTATCAGCTTCTGAATCTCCTGGTGTCACAGGGCGGTACCTTCTCCAAGTGCCCTCCTGCTCTTGAAAGTTAGTGGTATCCCCAGAGTGACTCCTTTCCAGGTCCCTGGCACTTCCTAGACCATGAGAGCTCAGGAAGAGGGGATGCAACTCCCCCTCAGAGCTAGAGTCCCCTTTTCTTGTCCAGCTCCCGCAAACTATCATGGTTTCTATGCATGAGACGGTTGGATGGCATCACCAACTCAATGGACATGAGTTCGAGGAAACTCTGGGAGATAGTGACAGTCAGGGAAGCCTGGCATGTTGCAGTCCATCAGATCATAAAGAGTCGGACACGACTGAGCGACTGAATAACAACAGCCAGTCCTCACTCCCCAAAAGCCTAATTTTACTTCTGTTTTTCAAATGATAGGTTTCCATGGCCTATAGCAGAAGACGTTAGGACAGAATCCAAACCCTCAGTAACACGACATGGAAAATACAGATTTGAGAAACAGATGGTCTTACTTCCCAATAAGGGGGAAAAAAATGATTTTACGCAGGTTGGAGTGGAACCAGCGAAGACTTGCCACTGTAGGTAACATTCCAACAAAACTTTGAGGCTATGAGTTATTCTCAGATAAGAAGCAACTTCTAACATTTTTATTTTTAGCAATTCCAGCAGTATGTGCCAGTCACATACTTTACAGTGAAGCGCTTGAACCCTCCCTCCAACAACCCTACCATGGAATCTATTATTAACTGCACTTGATAGATTTGAAAACAGTCACGTGGGCTTTCTGGGGGCTCAGTGGTAAAGAATCCACCTGCCAATGCAGGAGACACGGGTTCAATCCCTGGTCCAGGAAGATCCCACATGCCATGGGACAGCTAAGCCAGTGTGCTACGGCTACTGAGCCTGAGCTCTGGAGCCAGCAAGCCACAGCTGCTGAGCCCGCAGGCCCTAGAGCCTGTGTGCCACGAGAAAAGCCACTGAGATGAGAAGCCTGAGCACTGCAACTATAGAGTAACCGCCCCGCTCGCTGCGACTAGAGAAAAGCCTGCTTGCAGCAACGAAGACCCAGCACAGCCATAAACAAATAAATAAAATTGTATTTTTAAAAAAGAAAACCGAGTCAAGTAACTTTCCCAAGATTGAGTCCCACTGTTTTGACTCCAGGGCCCACACTTCTAACCATTATTGTAGATTAGATTATGAAACTTTTATCTGTTGCTATGAGGATTCAACCAGATGCTCTTTCCTCTATTTATTTATTTTTTCCCTCTGTTTACAATGCCCTCCAGCAACCCAGTGGTCTAACCAGCCCCTACTTACTCAGGGGCCCAGGGCTCAGGGTTAGTCTACTTTGGCTGCTGTAACAAAATACCATAGACTCAGTGGGCTGAACAGCAGAGAGCTATGTTCTCACAGTTCTGGAGGCTGGAAGTTCATGATCAAGGTGCTGGCAGGGTTGGCTCTCCTTGGCTTCGGGAAAGCTGCCTTCCCACTATGTCCTCACGTGGGCTTTCCTCTATGTCCACATTCCCCTGGAGCTTCACTGGTGTCTCAAACAGTAAAGAATCTGCCTGCAATGCAGGAAACTCAGGTTTGATCCCTGGGTCAGGAAGATCCCCTGGAGAAGGGAATGGCAACCCACTCCAATATTCTTGCCTGGAAAATCCCATGGACAGAGGAGCCTGGCGGGCTACAGTCCATGGGGTCACAAACAGCTGGACAGGACTGAGTGACTATCACTTTCATTTTCACTTTCTTAACATCACCCTCAACTAAAAACACTTGCCTTCCCAAACTCCCTGGTGCCTGGGAGTTGGGTTCTCTGCTGCTTGCAGCCTAGAGGCATTTCTAAGTGCTTTATCTAAACAATCACTACGGGAAACTGAAAGCCACTGCTTCTGGGGATAGCAGATAAGCACTAGGGAAGGAGAAAACATTCACAAAGAAGTGAACCTGGATGCCCACAAGTCATCTTAACTGCGTGTTAAAATCTCAGTTTTCAGGAATCAGAAAAACTGTAAAAACCAGAAATGTGGGACTTCCCTGGTGATCCATTGGTTAAGATTTTGCCTTCCAGTGAAGGATATGTGGGTTCAACTCCTGGTTGAGAAGCTAAGATCCAACATTGCCTCAAGGCCAAAAAAACCAAAGCATAAAACAAAAGCAAAGTTGTAACAAATTCAATAAAGACTTAAAAAATGGCTGACTTCAAATTAAAAAAAAAAAAACCTTTATATAAAGGGTGAGATAGAAGTTGGAATTTGCAATATTAAACTAAGGGAAATAAATTTTTTATGCCTCATACTATTATATAGCCAAGGCAAATGTATACACTGAGTCCAAACCAAAATACAAAACCAATTTATTCAGTGGCTCAGTCATGTCTGACTCTGCAACCCCATGGACTGCAACATTAGTCTTCCCTGTCCTTCACCATCTCCCAGAGTTTGCCCAAGTTCATGCCCATTGAGTAGGTAATGCCATCCAACCATCTCACCCTCTGTTCCCATTTTCCTCCTGCCTTCCATCTTTCTCAGAATCAGGGTCTTTTCTAATGAGTCAGCTCTTCGCATCAGGTTGCCAAAGTATTGGAGCTTCAGTTTGAGCATCAGTCCTTGCAATGAATATTCAGGACTAATTTCCTTTAGGATTGACTGGTTTGATCTCCTTGTTGTCCAAGGGACTCTCGAGAGTCTTCTCCAGCACCATAATTCAAATGCATCAAGTCTTTGGCACTCAGCCTTCTTTGGGGTCAAACTCTCACATCCATACATGCCTACTGGAAAAACCATAGTTTTGACTATACAGACCTTGGTCTGCAAAGTGATGTCTCTGCTTTTTATTATGCTGTCTAGGTTTTAGTACTTAAATTAACACCATCATTTTAATATGCTAGATTGTGTTTTACAAGATTAACTCACACATGTTAATATTAAGGCCCCGTAGCCTCAGGTCCTGCTCTGTATTTCAAATATTCTGTATTTTGTCTTTGGTGAGGCAGAGAACATCTATTTGTGTAATAGGTTGCATGAAATGGCATTAATAATTTCCAAGCTTTGTTGCAAGAGAATCTGACTCCATGGCTTCACACTCAAAACTCTGCCAGTGGGCAACCTTCACTGCCAGTTTAATGTAGTGTCATTTGATGGCTACAAAGCAGTTTTGTCCCTTTGAACAGGAAGTTAATATTGTGACTTTATTGAAATATGCACTAAATAAGTATCTAATCCAATTATGACTGGAATTGGTTACAGAAAATTTCTTCATGGTGCATTTACAATTACACATATAGCCAATGATCTCTCACCAAGCTGGCATGGCCTGCCTGACACAGGCCGCACACAGAACATGTGACCACTCTGCCGATACACGACTGATATCCAAGCCCCTGGCTTTTGGAGGGCACAGGCAATGGTTTAGGCTACTCACTTTCCCTGATTGAACTCCCCAAAGATGTTCAGTTATGTCCTATACTGTGACATTAGTTGAGGCAGTCCAGAGAGCATTGAACAACACAGGTCTAAACTGCACAAGTCCACTAATTCAGGAGTTTCTTCTACTAAACACAGTACCTGCGTTTTCATTTTACAGATTTTATTTATTTATTTTTTAAACATCTGCTTTCTTTATATGTATTTCTTTTTGGCTGTGCTGGTCTTCGTTGCTGCACGGGCTTTTTTCTAGCTGTGGTGAGCGGGGTCTACTCTCCAGTCGTGGTGCTCAGGCCTCTCATTATGGCGGCTTCTCTTGTTGCAGAGCACAGGCTCCTGATGTGTGGGTTTCAGTCATTGTAGCACATGGGCTCTAGAGCACAGGCTCAATAGTTGCTGTGCACGGGCTTAGTTGCTCCTTGGCTGGTGAAATCTCTCCAGACCAGGGATCAAACCTGTGTCTCCTGCATTGCAGGCAGATTCTTTACCACTTGTGCCACCAGGGAAGCCTGTTTGGCCTTTACTTGACCTGAATTCAGTCTCAAACACAGATTCAAACGTGGACAATTCTGATGATTGCAGTCCAATGCCAGCATCTTCCTGGGCCTTTCCTTATATATTCACTCCTGTATTGCATAGAATCAACCACTATCCTCTGCGTCCAACTGTGCCCTGTGCCACCTTCTATTACTGAAGAGGTAAAGGTTGAAAGCTTTCTTCCATCGCTCTCCATCAGCTAAACCACAGGTTCCTACTGTCACCGGTGAATCCTGGTTAGTCTTTGTATCCTAGGATCTGGTACAATGTGCAGGAGGGTTGTTGTGGAAAGTTTCTGAAAGAGAAGAAAGAAAGAGGAATAGAAGGTGAAAGAAGGAGAAGGAAGAAGGGGAGGAAGAAGAGGAGAACATACTCCCAGCTTTTTCAGAGAGACTTATATTTTGAAGGGAGTTCTAGTCTTATAAATAAGACCCTGATCATGGACTCAGAGCTGCATCTGGCAGGAAGGGGTGTCTGGGGGTGGAGTGGGCGCAGCAGGTGGCGTGTCCTGGAGCCTGTCCACAGTCTGGCTCCCAAGAGGCCATTGTACACAACTCTTCCCAACTCATTTCCCTTTGGGAAACTTGAAAATCTTCCATTTATGCTGCTGAAACTTTCTCAAGAGCCAACTTTCCCAGCACACCATGGGCAACAAGATTTCTCTGTGACTGAAAGCAATGAAATTTTATATCCCGAGGGACAGAAGACTGTGTGGGGTGCAGAGGGACTCTGGAAGCGGAGCCATGGTCAACCCACCAGGTTCAGGCCAGCCCTGGGTGGGTACCACCCATCTGCACATGCTCAGCATCGCAGCCCTGGCCCCAGGATGCCTCTGGAGACACATCTTTACCACCTTTTATTAAAGTCATCATGGAAGCATTCAGGGAAATTTTTGTCTTCTTTTTTGTTGACTGTTTCTAATCTGTTAGAAGCAGGCTGATAATAAAATTCACCATGTTAATGACTTACCAGTCCTAACAGCAAACAATCGAACAGGCTCTTTGCTTAATATTTTCATGAGAGAATGTGCACGTGACCTTGAGCTTGGCGCCAGTTACATTTCTATTTACGCGGAGACTGGGGACAATTAGGACATTTATCTCACTTCATCACTAGTCACCCTTTCTCCCAGATTTCCCCTCCCTCTTCCCCAAAGAAATGAAAAAACGTTTTCATTATAAACTGCTATCTGTTGGTGAAAGCAGCTATTTTTAAAAAATGATGTCATAGCATCTAGAATGCTACATTGTTCTGGTTTCAGAAAACGCTCAATGGATTCTTTAGTGCTAGCTGTTTTCACATGTTAAGTGAACACCAAGTAACCTCCCTTCCTTATCTCCTATCTTCATTTATTCGTTTTCAGAACTGTCATCTGGGGCCTAGAGAAACTTCTGTAAGTTTATGTATTTTCCTACCCTTAAAATAATATCCATTTTCGTATATTGTAAGGATATAACCATTCTTTGTAGGATTTTAAATTACCATCTTTATAATTCCAATTTAGAAGAACTTTCCTGTTACATCAGCATATATTTAGGCAGCTTTCACTTGTTTTACAAAACCTAAATAAGTCCCACTGAATTATTTTCTATAGGAAATCTTCAGGAATAGAAAGTGCATTTTAAAAAAATTTTTACGAAAAGAAATAGAATAACCTCTCCAACCAAAAAAAAACCCAACCACATAGCCACAAATGTTTATTATCTATCTGTACAGAATTGGAGCATTGTCTTTAGAGATCTGTTTTCTAGCTATATTCTTTCCAAAAACATGAGGAATCAATTGCACTTTTGCAGGAACAATATTTTATGTGTGAAAAATAAAGAAACTTCAAGCTTAATTTTAACTCAGAAAATAATCTTAGGGTCTTCAATGAGTGTGACCCAAATGCCATGTTTAACATACAGAGTCTCTGTGTTTGTGAGACTGCAGCTACGCACATATGATAGGCATGAACTAGTGATAAATTGAATTAGTGCTGTGACAAGCACTGGAGGGAGAGCCTGGAAAACTCATGAGCCAGGCAATTAACCTTGGCTGAATCCTCCTTCGTGGGCTTCAGGTTTAATTCACCACACTTCCTCCCCAGTCCTCCAGCATGCGTGCACACACTCATGCTAGCACACACCCCTCTACTCCCTTTCTTTCCAAAGCGTTTACTGTACCTCTCAGCATCCACACGCCATGGTTAACATACTTTCCTACATTTATGCTCTTAGCCTCTTGCTTGAGTTGATCCCCAATTCTTCTTGGCTTTAGGTATTGGGTTGGCTAAAAAGTTCGTTAGGGCTTTCCATAAGAGCTTATGGAAAACTCAAATGAACTTTTTGGCCAACCCAATATCACCTAGCTATCTCTGAATCTTTCCTAAGTGCAGGGCTCACACTGTCACACCACAAGGACCTGAAATCCAGAGAAAGTCTAGAATTCTCCTCACTAGCTTGTGTTGCTTTCAGATCATGAATCCCCCACTTTTGTGTAAAGATTCCTGCTCATGCCATCTGCCCCTACTCACTGACAGCAACTTCCCTCATCCCTTGCTCATTCAAGAGCTGTCCTGTGCTACATGGTTGTTTTTTATTAATTTTTCTTTCTCTCCGTCTCTCTCTCTCGTTTTTTTTGCTTTTTTTGGGGGGGGGGGACATACCACACAGCATGTGGGACCTTAGTTCCCCGACCAGGGATCGAACCTGTGCTCCCTGCAGTGGAAGCATGACGTCTTAACCACTAGACCCACCAGGTTACTCCCATAGTACTAGTCTTTAAATTGAATTCGGCTTTTATTTGGATAATTTCAGTACCTATTTAGATAACCTGGCCAACACCTCAGTTTCTTGGAATTCTCAGCCTTAGTGTCCACCCTTTTCATCCCCTCAGACATCCATTGCCATGAACCCCCAACTGTTCCATCTCTGAAGTCTGACATGCAAGCATACTATTATCCTTATTCTGCTCCTAGTTGTGAGTGACTATATCTATGGCAGCAAAACCAATTACCTGAAAATGAGTAGCTTAAAACAACACAAATTTATTACTGTATCAGTTTCTAAGAGTCAGGAACCCAGGAGCAGCTTAGCGGGGTGGTCCTGGCTTAAAGTCTCTCTGGAGGCTATAGCCAAGATTCTCAGCAGAACTGGAGGCATCTACCTCCTAGGTAAATCACTTCCTTACCAGGCAGGCTCATTCATGTGGGTGGTTGGCAGGGACCTCTGTTCCTAACCACGTGGCCCTCTCCATAGGAATTCTTTATTCTTTTTCCTTTTTTAAAACATTTTGGTCAGCCAAGCGGCATGTGGACTCTTAGTTCTCCAACCAGGGATGGAACCCACAATCCCTGCAGTGGAAGCTCGGAGTGTTAACCACCGAACCTCCAAGGGAAGTCCCTCTTTTTGTTTTTGTTTTTCAGTAGGGTTCTTGAGTGTCCTTAGGACATGGCAACTCAGTTGCACAAAGCAAGCTTGCTAAGAGAGGGCAAAACACAAGAAAGATACAGCACCTTTTGTAATTTAGTATCTTCTGCTTTTTTTCTATCTGTTAGAAGAGAAACATTAGGTCCAGCCCATGCTTAAGGAAAGGAGTCCCTGGTGGTTCAGACAGTAAAGCCTCTGCCCACAATGCGGGAGACCCGGGTTCGATCCCTGGGTTGGGAAGATCCCCTGCAGAAGGAAATGGCAACCCACTCCAGTGCTCTTGCCTAGAAAATTCCATGGATGGAGGAGCCTGGTGGGCTATAGTCCATGGGGTTGCAAAGAGTCGGACACGACTACTCTTGCCTGGAAAATCCCATGGATGGAGGAGCCTGGTAGGCTGCAGTCCATGGGGTCGCTAAGAGTTGGACACAACTGAGTGACTTCCCTTTCACTTTTCACTTTCATGCATTGGAGAAGGAAATGGCAACCCACTCCAGTGTTCTTGCCTGGAGAATCCCAGGGACGGGGGAGCCTGGTGGGCTGCCATCTATGGGGTCGCACAGAGTCGGACATGACTGAAGCGACTTAGCAGCAGCAACCATCCACCTGACCATCACTCAGGCAGCCAAGTGTTGCTGACGATTACCACCAAACAGGAGCAACCTGGTGTTCTGACATGGCCCCTCGGCACATCCAGCTTTCCTTCTGCTTTCCAGTCACCACAGAGGCTGTTTCGACCCTTACCTGGTTCCCTCACACCTCCTTCAACACTAGGGATCAGTCATTCTCAGTTCCTCCCTTCCCACGCCTTACATGGTGCCTTCATCCTCCTCCCCATTCAGTCACAGTGGAAGAAGTGAAGAGGTATGTTATCCAAGACCTCCCCACGCAGTCACAGTGGAAGAAGTGAAGAGGTACGTTATCCAACACCCAGCCCTCCATGGGGGCTTCCCTGGTGGCTCAGACATTAAAGAATCCACCTGCAACGCAGGAGACCTGGATTCAATCCCTGGGTTGGGAAGATCCCCTAGAGGAGAGCATGGCAATCCACTCCAGTATTCTGGCCTGACGAATTCCATGGAGAGAGGAGACTGACAGGCTACAGTCCATGGGATCACAAAGAGTCGGACATGACTGAGTGACTAAACACACACACAACTCTCCATGGAGTAGACACTCAAGGAATATGTCTCTCCAAAAAGGACCTGACTTTCCCTGGTGATCCAGTGGTCCAGTGGAAGACTTCACCTTCCAAAGCAGGTGATCCCTGGTCAGGGAGCTAAGATCCCATATGGCGGTCAGCCCAGAAACCAAAACAAAAGCAATATTGTAACAAATTCAATAAAGACTTTTAAAATGTCCACATTTTTAAAAATCTTAAACTTTTTATACAAAATTAAAAAGGACCTGAACCCTGGATCAGACCTGCCCATCTCTCAAGCATCTTTCTTCCCTGTCTTCATCTGCCCTTTAACTCCTTCCCAACAGCTTTCCCACAGGCTCAAATCTCCTCTCCCAGAAAAAGCCACCTCTTCCAGCCCACATCCTCCTCAGGTGAACAAGCTGCCACTCTTCATACTGAGAGTTCTAGAACTAGTGACAGAGGTCTCTGCCCTCCCCTCCTCACTCCCCTTCACTTCCGGAGCCCTCTCAGCACCGCTGACTCCCCTCTTGCCAAGGTCACCTCCACACTGCCGGTCATCTCCTCATCTTCCTCAAGGTCCTCCCAGCATGGACACCGGAGGCCACTCACACGTAAGAAGTCTCCCCTCCTCAGCTTTCCATGCCCAGCCCCTGCTGCAGCCAGGCTCTTGGTCCACCAGTCTGTGGATGTTTGGGCTTCCTCAGAGTTCTGCCCTCAGCCCTCTTTTTTTCTTAGTCTGCATGGCTTAGTCACCTTTGTGGCTTTAAATATCATCCCTAAGCTGAGACATCAGTGTTTGTATTTCCAGCTCCTATTTCTCACCTGAGCTTCGATCTTAGACACACTGTCTTAGGACCTCATAGGTCCTGAATCTTTAACATGGAGGCAGTCTAGTCAGTGAATCAAAGCAAGGGCTCTGCCATAGTTCTAGTGTTAACTATGCTGCTGCTGAACGGTGGGACTTGGGTATGTTATTTAATCTCTCTGTAAGTCAGTCTCCTCAGGGGTAAAGTGGGGGATAATAACAACCCAACTGTTAAGGTAACTGTGAGTAAGTCAGTTCATGCAAAGCCCTTGGCATGGTGCCTGGTGTATGGTACCAGGGCTCAGAAATGGGAGTTATTGGGACTTCCCTCATGGTCTCATGGTTAAGACTCTGCAGGGGGCCTGTGTCAGAGAAATAAGATCCCACATGCCACAAGGACCTACTGTACAGCACCAGAAACTGCACTCAATATGTTGTAATAACCTATAATAGATGAGAGTGTAAAAAAATAATATATATATATTTTACTGTGTATCTGAAAGTAACAAAACATTGTAAATCAACTATATGTCAATAAAAAATTTTTCTTTTAAATTAGGACCAACCACAACTTAAGTATCTATGCCCTGACAAAATAATAAATATACATTAAGAGAAAATAATTTTAATTTTTTTAATTAAAAAATATGAGTTATTACTGTGACGATTAAATGAGACAATACAGGTACAGCCTGTGGCTCACAGAAGTGCTAAAGAAAGACTACCTGGTATTATTACAGGCGATGGCACCCCACTCCAGTACTCTTGCCTGGAAAATACCACGGGAGGAGCCTGGTAGGCTGCAGTCCATGGGTTGGCGAAGAGTTGGACACGACTGAGCGACTTCACTTTCACTTTTCACTTTCATGCATTGGAGAAGGAAATGGCAACCCACTCCAGTGTTCTTGCCTGGAGAATCCCAGGGACGGGGGAGCCTCGTGGGCTGCCGTCTATGGGGTCGCACAGAGTCAGACACGACTGAAGCGACTTAGCAGCAGCAGCTGAATGTCTCTCTCCCGCCCTTTATGTCTCACTCTGACAAACCTGCCCCTCCTCTAGCGTTTCCTCCTTCAGTCAACAGGCCTTAATCTCCATTTCTCTCTCCTCCATCCAAGCAATCACCAAGTTCTATCTGTTGCACCGTATTACTCGCTAAGTGCTCTCTAATCAGTGCACTTCTTCCACCCTGTCCCATCCCATCAGTGTCTCTTCCCCAGATGACTGCAAAGCCTCCCCACCTAGTCTTCTGGCCTCTGGCCCTGCCCCTAGCCAATCCATTCTCCACACTGCAGTCAGAGCCATCAGTCCAAGATGCACGTCCAATCAGGTAATTTCCCTGAGGGCTTTGCATTGCCCTCAGGCTAAAGTCCAACACTCTTAATTAGATTACAAAGTCATTTAGGGTATGAACAGAGTCAATTCCCAAGCTTGGTGACTTTTAGTTTCTCTGCTTTCTCTAGCCTCTGTGTCCTGTACATTCCTCTAAAACCATCTCACCTGGCCAATCCTCTCACCCTTGTCCTTTAGTTCTTAACTTGGATCACACCTCCTCCAGGAAGTGTACCCAACTGTCCCCAAGCTAGATTAGGTATTTGCTCCAATTTGCTCTCTCAGAACCATAGTCTCTTCATGTTACAATGATCCTACTGTTAGAATTGCCTGTTTATTTCCTCCCCACCTTTAGCCCACACAGATCACCACATAATGGTTGAATGTAATTTTGAGCAACAAACGAACAGCTGTCCTTCACCCTGAATGGCCTGTGACATTGTAGATGACTCTCACCACAATGTGGGTGGCCCTTTTCCAACCTCTCCCTGACAGCATCTGTGCAATGCATTGGACAGTACAGGAGGGAAGTTGGAAGACTTGAGTGTATGTCCTTTCTGCCATTGACTAGCTGTGCAATCTTGGGTATCAGTTTCCTCATTTAAAAAAAAATGGAATTGGAGGCTTCCCTGGTGGCTCAGTGGTGGAGAGTTCCTCTGCCCATGCCAGAAGACACAGGTTTAATCTCTGGTCTGGGGATAAGATCTCACATGCCTCGGGCAGCTGGGCATATTGCTCCTCAACTACTGAGACTGTGCTCTGGAGCCTGGGAGCCATGGCTGCTGAGCCAACTTGACATGACTACAGAAGGCTGAGCACCCTAGAGCCCATGCTCCACGACAAGAGAAGCTCATGCAATGCGAGTAGAGAGTGGCCCCCGGCTCACTGTAACAGGGGGGAAGCCCTTAAAGCAGCAAAGACCCAGCACAGCCAAAAATAGAAATAAAAACAGATAAATAATGGAGTGGGAGATGGGAGGGCCGATTCAGGAGGGAGGGGACATATGTATACCTATGGCCAATTCATGTTGCTGTGTGGCAGAGGCTGACACCACACTTGTCCTCCAATAATCGTATTTTGTTCTATACTTCTCAATATAGTACAATTATAATCTTTGATAATTATTCATTACTCAAAAAAAAATAAACATTGAAAAAAAATTTTTTTACGTGAGATCACAACTTCTCTGGTGGTCTAGTGGTTAAGACTCCATGCTTTTGCTGCAAGGGCGCTGGTTCCATCCCTGGTCAGGGAACTGGTATCCCATATTCAGTGCCGCAGCTCAGGCCCCCATCCCCCGCCCCAAACAAAAACAAAAACCCTAAAGATGATAATCTTTAAAAATAAATGAAAGAAACTACCCTGATGGTCCAGTGGTTAAGAACCCGCCTTGCAATGCAAGGGACGTGGATTCAGTCCCTGGTTGGGGAACTAAGATCCCACGTGCCACAAAGCAACTAAGCCCATGTGCCACTAATAAATAAATAACTATGTATAAAAACCTAAAAATGAAAATGATTTATCCGTTCAAGGTTATCCTTCATCATCTATGCCTCTTGTCTGGAGAAATACAGCCCTCCTGCTCCAAGCCTGGCATGGCCTCAGATGTTCTGCTGGGGTTGTGTGAACCAAATCCAGCATGCCCAATTACTAGATCTAATCAGTTCAGCGGCAGGCAGATTCTGCAGGATGGAACCATTCAGTGTGCAAGCCCAAGTGAGTTTTAAGAATGACAGATTGATTTTTGCTTCCTGAAAACAAATTTAAATTGATGAGACCTTAATGAATTCTTTCTCCCATTCCTGGGGGGGTTCCCATAATGCTTTAATCACACTGTGAATAAGAACTGTGTGCCAAGTTCTCTAATACTGAGAAGGCACTGGCTTTCCCCTGCTGAAGAATTGTGCACTTGCTAACAGAGAACAATTTCAGGGTCTAATGGAAACTGTCTGTTTCCACTTTAATCATCAAGGACTCTCTCTCCAACTTCTCGGAAGTCAACTGACCAATAAGAATTTATTTAGTCCGAGTTATCTGTATCATCCTAGGTTCTTGGTGGGGAGTAAGAGGGTATAACCCACTGCTTCTCATTCATTCCTTCATTCAACAAGTATGTATTGAGCCCTGCTGCTGCTGCTGCTGCTGCTAAGTCACTTCCTTCGTGTCCGACTCTGTGAGACCCCATAGACGACAGCCCACCAGGCTCCCCCGTCCCTGGGATTCTCCAGGCAAGATCACTGGAGTGGGTTGCCACCTACCTCTGTTCAAAGCACCATTCAAAGCTTTTGGGGTACATTATAAAGAAAATAGAAAAAAAAATCCTATCTTTCTGGGGGCATTCTATTTGAGAGAGACAGAGAAAAAACAATAAATCGAATGAGTAAATTATATGATATAAATAAGAAAGTTTTAAGTGTTGTGGAACAACTGTGGAGCAAGGGAGTTCAGAATGAGGCATCAACTATGAATGTATGTGTGTGTGTGTTCAGTCGTGTCTAACTCTTTGCAACCCCATGGACTGTACCCCACTGGGCTCCTCTGTCCATGGGATTCTCCAGGCAAGAATACTGAAGTGAATTGCCATGTCCTTCTCCAGGGGACCTTCCTGACCCAGGGATCGAAAATGCATCTCTTGCTTCTCCTGCGTTGGCAAGCAGATTCTTTACCACTAGCATCCGCTAGGAAGCCCAGACTATAAATATCAGTTTCAAATAGGGTACCTGACTTGATTAGGCATCTTGTCAACCTCAGCTGATTAAAACCATGCAGCCCACATTGGGTCAGTGGAGCAGCTGAGATGAAGAAAGCAGCTGTGAGTTCAAGAGATGAGCTGCTGCCGCCAAGTCGCTTCAGTCGTGTCCGACTCTGTGCGACCCCATAGACGGAAGCCCACCAGGCTCCCCTGTCCCTGGGATTCTTCAGGCAAGAACACTGGAGTGGGTTGCCATTGCCTTCTCCAATGCATGAAAGTGAAAAGTGAAAGTGAAGTCAGCGACCCCAAGGACTGCAGCCTTCCAGGCTCCTCCATCCATGGGATTTTCCAGGCAAGAGTACTGGAGTGGGGTGCCATTGCCTTCTCCATGAGAGAAGCCAAGAAAATCTAAAGTGGCACAAAATGTATCCCTAATACACCACTGATATGCTGGAGCCAACCAGTACCAGCTCACTAGAGCCAATAATGCATGTTCTTTCCCAGTTTGGTGTTGTCATGTTGGTATCTTGCAATCGGCCATGATAAGCATATTTACACCACAGAAGTTGGCAAAGGCTTACAAATCAGGGCTTTATTTATTTTAAAAAAGTTTTTAAATTTTATTTATTTATCTTTGGCTGCACTTGGTCTTTGTTGCTGTTGTGGCAAGCGGGGGCTGCCTTCTCATTATGGTGACTTCTCTTGTTGCAGAGCTCAAATTCTAGGGTGCACAGGCTCAGTAGTTGTGGCACATGGGGCTTAGTTGCCCCTCAGGCTTAGTAGCTGCTCAGCCAGCATGTAGGATCTTAATTCCCAGACCAGGGTGTGAACCTCTGTCCCTCACACCAGCATGCAGATTCTTAACTACTAGACCACCAATAAAGTCCCCAAATCAGGGTTTAAAAAAATAAAAAAATCAGTACTTGTTGTTAGACATTTCTCAGCATACCCTTTGAGTGGGTCCCACCCTCCAACCACACCCAAAAGGAATGTGAATGTTTGCCCTTTGTAATAAGCACAGAAGGCAATTAAGGTAATACTTACAAGGAGAGAACACTGTAGCTAAGTTTCAGGGGAAGGCCTTTTGGAAGAGCATCTCTTGAAGGAGGAGCAGGTAGAATTTGCCTAATGGAAAGGAGAGGACACAGTGGTTAAAAGCAGATTGCCTGGAGAATTGGGCTGACACGGTGGAGAACTGGGCTGATGAGCAGACACCAAACTGACACTGAATTCAGCTTCTAACAAGGTGGGATGGTGCTTTCTAAAATGGAATTAAAATTATCTTGTCTCTCACGCCCCCACCAAAATCATTCCTAGCTCTCTGAAAGCTTTGCAAACCTTGATGAACAGGGTCCACATGTATCTTTAGGAATAGAATGTGGGCTCAGCATCTGTTTGATTGGCACTCTGAATTTTTCTCCATGGAAACATGAGCTGGTAAATAGAAACTAGAAAGCTGAATATCTGGGTTCTTTTCCCATCTCTCTAACTTCTTGGCTTAGTAACATCAGGCAAGTTAACTCACTGCTCGATTTCCCCCACTTTAAATTTATAAATTCACATTCCTCACTCATTGATAGATAAAGATGTACAATATCATCTTTGGGAAATATTCCAAGCTCTTTTAAGAAAGACATAAACAGTGACAAGCTTATGAGAAGTGGGATCATTTTCTTTTTATTCCAAATATGAATAGAAACATCCTCGAAAAGCTCAAAAAGGGAGAAAAATCTTTATTAAATGTTTCCATTGCCAGGAGAGCCTTTTTCTTCCATCCTTTCCCCCTTCAGACCTTAAATTTGCAAAAAGAATGCCCACGTCAGGCTGTGATTAAACTGGGCTCCAATCTCCTGTTCAGAATATCATGCTATACAGTATTAGAAATAATATGGCATGAAGGGGGTGCCCTGCTCAGGCACCATGATTCAGCGTGACATTCATTCTCTCTCAAATTCTCTAACTTAGCGTCATTCCTCTTCTGTGACACCCCAACCTAGATGACCCCAAACTAAGCAATTTGCTTAGTTTCAACTTATACTTGTGCCTCAAGCATGGCGGGAGAAAAAGACCACACCACTTGGCAGATTGATTACCTTTAAATTCTTCATCAGCAACATCAGATTGGCATTCAAGGCCCACTCAACAAGGCTACTATGCTTTTCTGATGTGATTTTTGATCCTTCTCCCCACAAAAACAACTGTGTAACTTCACATCTCCCTTTACCCTCAGCTAATAGCTGTCTTAGTCAATATGGGCTGCTACAACAAAAAATACCATAGGGTGGATGACTTATATAGTAAATATCTATTTCTCACAGTTCCAGAGGCTGGGAAGTCCAAGATCACTCTCCTTGGGCACAGAATTTACATGGGCACGAAGAAATCATGTCCAACTCTTTGTGACCCCATGGACTGTAACCCCCAGGCTCCTCTGTCCATGGGGATTCTCCAGGCAAGAATACTGGAGTGGGTTGCCATGCCCTCCTCCAGAGGATCTTCCCAACCCAGGGATCGAACCCAAGTCTCCCAAATTGCAGGCGGATTCTTTATTCATCTGAGCCATCAGGGAAGCTCCAGTGTTTTAATATAATATGTTAAACAGACAAAAACAATACCAAAAAAGTGATGAACAAAAAATCACATTTTTTTTTTAGTTTTACCTTGCAGCATGTGGGATCTTAGTCCCCTGACCAGGGATCAAACCTGTGCTCCCTGCAGTGGAAGCTTGGCATCTTAACCAAAGGACGACCAGGCAAGTCAACACAATTTTAAGTAAAGATTCAAACCTTTACTTTCACGGCACTGTCTTACTCACCTTACCCTAATCCTGATGTTGTTTCCAATAAAACTTTATAAAACCAGGCAGCTGACCTATGGACCATAATTTGCCATTATTTTTTTAAAAAATATGAATCTCAGAGATTCCCTGGCAGTCCAGTGGTTAAGACTCCATGCTTCCATGGTAGGGGATGAGGGTTCAATTACTGGTCAGGAAACTAATATCCTGCAGCCAAAAATATTTTTTTTAATTAAAAAAAAATATGAATCTCAATTTCTGAAGCTTTTGGTGAACTGTTGAGATTTGCCTCACCCTCCTCCCAGCCCTGTGGGGGACCCTTCTATCACTATCACGAAGATCTGCTAAGAAGCCTCCAAGAACTGAGTGGGGGTGCCCTTTTGCCTGAAGGTAGTGGGCCAACCCTGGAAGGGAGGAAGGATTCTGAACTCAGTACAGAGTCTGTCAATTAGATGGTTGTTTCACCAGGTTGGTTCAAGCACCCCTCCCTTATGGTCCCCCAGCAGCCAATGAACACTTTGCAAGCTGCATATGTATTTATTACATTTCATTGCAGCATTTATTTGTAGGCTACGCACTCCTTGAAAACCAGATTGCGTCTTGATCCTTGACTCTGGTGCCCGAGGTATTGTAGATGCCTGGGGTGCCTGGGAATTCAGAACTTCACATTTTTATCCATGTTTTGGGCTGTCAACTCATGGTCTGAGTTCTACTGACTACCCCCTCAGTCTGCAGAGCTGTTTGGTGGTTGTTCTTGTCTCAGTTCAGTTCAGTCACTCAGTCGTGTCTGATTCTTTGCGACCCCATGAATTGCAGCACGCCAGGCCTCCCTGTCCATCACCAACTCCCGGAGTTCACTCAGACTCACGTCCATCGAGTCAGTGATGCCATCCAGCCATCTCATCCTCTGTCATCCCCTTCTCCTCCTGCCCCCAATCCCTCCCAGCATCAGAGTCTTTTCCAATGAGTCAACTCTTCGCATGAGGTGGCCAAAGTACTGGAGTTTCAGCTTGAGCATCATTCCCCCCAAAGAAATCCCAGGGCTGATCTCCTTCAGAATGGACTGGTTGGATCTCCTTGCAGTCCAAGGGACTCTCAAGAGTCTTCTCCAACACCACAGTTCAAAAGCATCAATTCTTTGGCACTCATCCTTCTTCACAGTCCAACTCTCACATCCATACATGACCACAGGAAAAACCATAGCCTTAACTAGATGGACCTTTGTTGGCAAAGTAATGTCTCTGCTTTTGAATATGCTATCTAGGTTGGTTATAACTTTCCTTCCAAGGAGTAAGCGTCTTTTAATTTCATGGCTGCAATCAACATCTGCAGTGATTTTGGAGACCTAAAAAATAAAGTCTGACACTGTTTTCCACTGTTTCCGCATTTATTTTCCATGAAGTGATGGGACCAGATGCCATGATCTTCGTTTTCTGAATGTTGAGCTTTAAGCCAACTTTTTCACTCTCCTCTTTCACTTTCATCAAGAGGCTTTTGAGTCCCTCTTCACTTTCTGCCATAAGGGTGGTGTCATCTGCATATCTGAGGTTATTGATATTTCTCCCGGCAATCTTGATTCCAGCTTGTGTTTATTCCAGTCCAGTGCTTCTCATGATGTATTCTGCATATAAGTTAAATAAGCAGGGTGACAATATACAGCCTTGACGAACTCCTTTTCCTATTTGGAACCAGTCTGTTGTTCCATGTCCAGTTCTAACTGTTGCTTCCTGACCTGCATACAGATTTCTCAAGAGGCAGGTCAGGTGGTCTGGTATTCCCATCTCTTTCAGAATTTTCCACTGTTTCTTGTGATCCACACAGTCAAAGGCTTTGTCATAGTCAATAAAGCAGAAATAGATGTTTTTCTGGAACTCTCTTGCTTTTTCCATGATCCAGCAGATGTTGGCAGTTTGATCTCTGGTTCCTCTGCCTTTTCTAAAACCAGCTTGAACATCAGGAAGTTCACGGTTCACGTATTGCTGAAGCCTGGCTTGGAGAATTTTGAGCATTACTTTACTAGCATGTGAGATGAGTGCAATTGTGTGGTAGTTTGAGCATTCTTTGACATTGCCTTTCTTTGGGATTGGAATGAAAACTGCCTTTTTCCAGTCCTGTGGCCACTGTTGAGTTTTCCAAATTTCCTGGCATAGTAAGTGCAGCACTTTCACAGCATCATCTTTCAGGATTTGAAATAGCTCAACTGTTCTTGTTTGGAGGGTGGCAATTAATAGCTCCAGAAAGAATGAAGAGGCTGAGCCAAAGTGAAAACAATGCCCAGTTGTGGATGGGACTGGTGATAAAAGTAAAGTCCAATGCTTTAAGAACAATATTGCACAGGAACCTGGAATGTTAGGTCCATGAATCAAGGTCCAAAAACTCAAGAATCCCTTAGAAGAAATGGAATAACCCTCATAGTCAGCAAAAGAGTCTGAAATTGCAGTACTTGGGTGCAATCTCAAAAATGACAGAATGATCTCTGTTCGTTTTCAAGGCAACCATTCAATATCACAGTAATCTGTCTATGTCCCAACCACTAATGCCGAAGAAGCTAAAGTTGAACAGTTCTTTTTTTTTCCTTTTATTTTTTATTTTATTTTTTTCTTTATAATATTGTATTGGTTTTGCCATACATCAACATGAATCCGCCACGGGTGTACACATGTTCCCCATACTGAACCCCCTCCCACCTCCCTCCCCATACCATCCCTCTGGGTCATCCCAGTGCACCAGCTCCAAGCATCCTGTATCATGCATTGAACCTGGACTGGCTATTCATTTCACATATGATATTATACATGTTTGAATGCCATTGTCCCAAATCATCCCACCCTCACCCTCTCCCACAGAGTCCATAAGACTGTTGTATACATCTGTGTCTCTTTTGCTGTCTCACATACAGGGTTATCATTACCATCTTTCTAAATTCCATATATATGCGTTAGTATACTGTATTGGTGTTTTTCTTTCTGGCTTACTTCACTCTGTATAACAGGCTCCAGTTTCATCCACCTCATTAGAACTGATTCAAATGTATTCTTTTTAATGGCTGAGTAATAGTCCATTGTGTATATGTACCACAGCTTTCTTATCCATTCGTCTGCTGATGGACATCTAGGTCGCTTCCATGTCCTGGCTATTATAAACAGTGCTGCGATGAACATTGGGGTACACGTGTCTCTTTCCCTTCTGGTTTCCTCGGTGTGTATGCCCAGCAGTGAGATTGCTGGGTTGTATGGCAGTTCTATTTCCAGTTTTTTAAGGAATCTCCACACTGTTCTCCATAGTGGCTGTACTAGTTTGCATTCCCACCAACAGTGTAAGAGGGTTCCCTTTTCTCCACACCCTCTCCAGCATTTATTGCTTATAGACTTTTGGATAGCAGCCATTCTGACTGGCATGAAATGGTACCTCATTGTGGTTTTGATTTGCATTTCTCTGATAATGAGTGATGTTGAGCATCTTTTCATATGTTTGTTAGCCATCTGCATGTCTTTGGAGAAATGTCTGTTTAGTTCTTTGGCCCATTTTTTCATTGGGTCGTTTATTTTTCTGAAATTGAGCTGCAGGAGTTGCTTGTATATTTTTGAGATTAGTTGTTTGTCAGTTGCTTCATTTGCTATTATTTTCTCCCATTCTGAAGGCTGTCTTTTCACCTTGCTTATAGTTTCCTTTGTTGTGCAGAAGCTTTTAATTTTAATTAGGTCCCATTTGTTTATTTTTGCTTTTATTTCCAATATTCTGGGATGCGGGTCATAGAGGATCCTGCTGTGAGTTATGTCAGAGAGTGTTTTGCCTATGTTCTCCTCTAGGAGTTTTATAGTTTCTGGTCTTACTTTTAGATCTTTAATCCATTTTGAGTTTATTTTTGTGTATGTGTTAGGAAGTGTTCTAGTTTCATTCTTTTACAAGTGGTTGACCAGTTTTCCCAGCACCACTTGTTAAAGAGAGTGTCTTTTCTCCATTGTATATTCTTGCCTCCTTTGTCAAAGATAAAGTGTCCATAGGTATGTGGATTTATCTCTGGGCTTTCTATTTTGTTCCATTGATCTATATTTCTGTCTTTGTGCCAGTACCATACTGTCTTGATGACCATGGCTTTGTAGTAGAGCCTGAAGTCAGGCAGATTGATTCCTCCAGTTCCATTCTTCTTTCTCAAGATTGCTTTGGCTGAAGTTAAACAGTTCTATGATGACCTACAAGACCTTCTAGAACTAACACCAAGAAAGACGTCCTTTTCATCATGGGGGACTGCAATGCAAAAGTAGAAAGTCAAGAGATACCTGGAGTAACAGGCAAGTTTGGCCTTGGAGTACAAAATGAAGCAGGGCAAAGGCTAACAGAGTTTTGCCAAGAGATTGTACTGGTCATAGCAAACACCTTCTTCCAACAACACAAGAGACGACTCTACACTTGGGCCTCACCAGATGGTCAATACCAAAATCAGACTGATTATATTCTTTGCAGCCAAAGATGGAGAAGCTCTATACAGTCAGCAAGACTGGGAGCTGATGGTGGCTCAGATAATAAACTCTTTATTGCAAAATTCAGACTTAAATTGAAGAAAATAGGAAAAACCACTAGACCTTTCAGGTATGGCTTAAATCAAATCCCTTACGATTATATAGTGAAAGTTTCAAATAGATTCAAGGGATTATATCTGATAGAGTGTCTGAAGAACTATGGATGGAGGTTTGTGACATTGTACAGGAGGTAGTGATCAAAAGCATCCCCAAGAAAAAGAAATGCAAAAAGGCAAAATCATTGTCTGAGGTGGCCTTACAAATAGCTCAGAAAAGAGGAGAAGCAAAAGGCAAAGGAGAAAAGGAAAGATATATCCATCTGAATGCAGAGTTCCAAAGAACAGCAAGGAGAGATAAGAAAGCCTTCCTCAGTGATCAGTGCAAAAGAAATAGAGGAAAACAACAGAATGGGAAAGACTAGAGACCTCTTCAAGAAAATTAGAGATACCAAGGGAGCATTTCATGTAAAGATGGGCACAATAAAGGACAGAAATGATATGGACCTAACAGAAGCAGAAGATACTAAGAAGAGGCGGCAAGAATACATAGAAGAACTGTACAAAAAAGATCTTCATGACCCAGATAACCACGATGCTGTGATCACTCACCTAGAGCCAGACCTCCTGGAGTGCGAAGTCAAGTGGGCCTTAGGAAGCATCGCTAGGAACAATTCCAGTTGAGCTATTTCAAATTCTAACAGATGATGCTGTGAAAGTGCTGCACTCAATATGCCAGCAAATTTGGAAAACTCAGCAGTGGCCACAGGACTGGCAAGAGTCAGTTTTCATTCCAATCCCTAAGAAAGGCAATGCCAAAGAATGTTCAAACTACTGCACAATTGCACTTATCTCACACACTAGCAAAGTAATGCTCAAAATTCTCTAAGTGAGGCTTCAACAGTATGTGAACCATGAACTTCCAGATGTTCAAGCTGGATTTAGAAAAGTCAGAGGAACCAGAGATCAAATTGCCAACATCTGTTGGGTCATAGAAAAAGCGAGAGAATTCCAGAAAAACAGCTATCTCTGCTTCATTGACTAAGCTAAATCCTTTGACTGCATGGATCACAACAAACTGTGTAAAATTCTTCAAGAGATGGGGATACCAGAGCACCTGATCTGCCTCCTGAGAAATCTGTATGCAGGTCAAGAAGCAACAGTTAGAACCAGACATGGAACAATGGACTGGTTCCAAATTGGGAAAGGAGTATGTCAAGGCTGTATATTGTCACCCTGCTTATCTAACTTATATGCAGAGTACATCATGTGAAATACCAGGCTGGATGAAGCACAAGCTGGAATCAAGATTGCTGGGAGAAATATCAATAACCTCAGATACACAGATGACACCACCCTTATGGCAGAAAGCGAAGAGGAACTAAAAAGCCTCTTGATGAAAGTGAAAGAGGAGAGTGAAAAATCTGGCTTAAAACTGAACTTTCAAAAAACTAAGATCATGGAATCCAGTTCTATCACTTCGTGGCAAATAGATGGGGAAACAATGGAAACAGTGAGAAACTTTCTTTTCTTGGGCTCCAGAGTTACTGCAGATGGTGACTGCAGCCTGAAATTAAAAGATGCTTGCTCCTTGGAAGAAAAGCTATAACCAATCTAGACAGCATATTAAAAAGCAGAGACCTTACTTTGCTGACAAAAGTCAGTCTAGTCAAAGCTATGGTTTTTCCAATTGTCATGTATGGATGTGAGAGTTGGCCTATAAAGAAAGCTGAGTGCTGGGGGATTGATGCTTTTGAACAGCGGTGTTGACAAAGATTCCTGAGAGTCCCTTGGACTACAAGGAGATCAAACCAGTCAATCCTAAAGGGATTCAGTCCTGAATGTTCACTGGAAAGACTGATGCTGAAGCTGAAGCTCCAATAGTTTGGCCACCTGATGTGAAGAATTGACTCATTGGAAAAGACCCTGATGCTAGGGTAAAGATTGAAGTCAGGAGGAGAAGCGGACAACAGAGGATGAGATGGTAGGATGGCATCACCAACTCAATGGACATGAGTTTGAGCAAGCTTCGGGAGTTGGTGATGAACAAGGAAGCCTGGCGTACTGCAGTCCATGGGGTCGCAGAGTTGGATACAACTGTGTTGGAACTGAACTGAATTCGTACCTGACCATGTAGGTATGAATTAAAAGAGCTCTAAAGTTAGAGTCCATTGTTGAGGCACCACCACCACTAATGGGGAGCTTCAAGAAGCAACACAGCATCAACATAATGTAAGAGCATCCACAGTTGTGAATGGGACCAATTTTTAGAACAAGAGTGAGGCTATGGAGGAAGCAAGATCGGCCATTCTCTCTGCCTGACAGAACCAGGACTAGCCTAGCATTTGGAGCTGAATGGGTATCTGATGCTCTCAGACAAATCAGAGATGCCTCCAGAGGGAGGTGTATTTCCTGCTAAGTTGGGCATGTGGGATCTTGAATGCTTAATTGGCAAAATAGAAAAGAGTTGATCATGTTCCCACACCCAAGTCGCTGACCCAGGTCATGCTAGTTTCAGTAGATATTCCTTGGAAGTTGGATGAATGAATGCATGTTGTCATCTTTTCTGTCTCATTGTCTGGATTGACCTTTTAACCTAGAGCAGGGGTCCCCAATCTCTGGGATGATCTAAGGTGGAACTGATGTAATAATAAGAGAAGTAAAGTGCACAATTAATATAATGAGCTTGAATCATCTCGAAACCATCCCCACCGCCCCCCACCGCAATCTGTGGAAAAATTGTCTTCCATGAACACAGTCCCTGGTGCCAAAAAAGTTGGGAACCGCTGCCCTAGAGTAGGTACCGGCTATCAGAATAGAGGGGCTGGGCGATGAGAAGGAAGAGCTTCTCTTGGAACCATAATGATTATATCCACTAGCTACTGACCTCCATTCAATGAAAGAATTTCCTATCTTTTTCAGTAGGGACTAAGTATTTACACATCTTTTTTGCTCAAATCAGCAAATATTTATTGTACACTTATGCAAAGTGTACCTTTGCTCCAAAAAGAAATTGCCTATTAAAGCATTTGGAATTCATTCTCAGTCATGTTTTATTACTATGCAGGATGAATCATAGATCTGCATCTCTGTGGTATCGAGTAAAGAGGTTACAGTAGAATACAGCCCACGTATTTGAATATCCAGATTTTCTTCTTTGTTTAGACACACAAAGGTTCTTTCACAACCAATAATATTCCTGCTACCATAAAGATGTAAGGATCTAAGAGGGGCAGAACCGGGTTTTATGGAGTCTCAAGCTTATATAATTTAGGGCATTCAGAACCTCACATATTTATGCATGTGATAGAGAAGAAGTATAGAATTTAAATTAGGTATGGAAATGAACATTTAATCCAAATAAGAAAAGTCACAACAAATAGCAATCTTTTAAAGCCGATACACCCAGGAAAGTAAATCCCCCAAATCCAGAAAAGGTAATACAGTATTTTTAACAATTTGCTACCTAACAACCCACTATAACACATTTTCCCTACATTTTTTACTTCATTATCTTTGGTCACACCTTTACCTGACAGTGATTTTGTAATATAATTTATAGAGAGACTAGAAAGATAAACCCCTGTTTTTTTCCTAACATGAGTTTTTGAAAATTTTTTTTATCATTGATCATTCCAGTTTCTTAATCTGTTACTGAATTTTAAAAGTCTTTTATGACATTTCTTTCATACAAGTGATAGAATTTAGAAAAATTTTCTAGACTTAACCCTACATATCAAGGCTTGTTTCTCTTCCACCCTCCTCATGCTTTGGGGCTGGGTGTGGTGAGACCCACTTGTGTTGCCAGTCTGTCCACACACCTCTATGTGACCACACCTGGATGACCATCAGGAACTTCAGTAGGCGTGAAAGTGACTGTGAGCCAGATAAATATATCCCACTAAACCCAGGTTGATCCCATTAAACCTGAAAATCAGTTTCCCTTTAACTGGATCCCAAGAATACCCATGGTCATTCCAATACCACCAACATGAGCAGACCTGTGACAGAGGGCAATTTCTTAATCAACCTTATCTTTCCCACATTCTTGGTCCAATTTCTGCAAATTTCCTGCTTTTTCTGTTGTCTCTCTACTCTTTTTTTTTATGTTTATTTTATTTATTTATCTATTTGTCTGTCCCAGCTCTGAGTTGCAGCATGTGTGGTTTTTAGTTGTGGCATGTGAACTCTTAGTGGGATCTAGTTCCCTGATCAAGGATTGAACCTGGGCCTCCTGTTTTGGGAGCATGGAATTTTAGCCACTGGACCACCAGGGAAGTCCCTGTCTATGACAGTTATTTTTTCCCTGGCATTCTCACCGTGTACCCTAGCATGGTGTGTGCATGCATGCTAAATCGCTTCAGCCATGTCCGACTCTTTGCAACCCCGTGGGCTGTAGCCCGCCAGGCCCCTCTGTCCATAAAATTCTCCAGGCAAGAATACTGGAGTGGGTTGTCATGCCCTCCTCTAGGGGATCAACCAACCCAGGGACTGAACTCACATCTCTTATGTCTCCTGCATTGGTAGCAGGTTCTTTACCACTAGAGCCACCCAGGAAGGCCCCTAGCATGGTGGTAGGTTCACTTTCTTATGGAAAGCCCTGTCCATCCGGAATGATCATAACCCACTTGAAGTCCAGGGCCCAACATTCTCCCCTCAATTATACTTGACTTACTGGTTTATAACCTGGTTACCTCCTTTTAGAAATACTTTCAACTACTGTTTACAGACCCATTATCTCAAAAATTTCCTAATCATGACACTCAACATGTTAATTAATGACATTCAACTCATTGCATCTCAAATTTTCTGCAATTTACAAATTATTCACCATCCCTTCTATTTTTCTTTCTCTCTTTCTATTTTGGCCACATTTCAAAGCATGTGGAACTTTCTCAACCAAGGATCAAACCCATGCCCTCTGCAATGGAAGCACAGAGACTCAACCACTGGACCACCAGGGAAATCATACCATCCCTTCTTAAAACTCTTCATTTACGTTCCATACTGCCTGCGTCCTATTTCTCCTATTTACCTCCCTATTTCTCAGTTTTCTTCCCTAGTTTCTTTCCCTAATAATGCCTTAAATTTAGGTCATGTTGGTCCTTCTCTTCCAAACAACCTCCCTTAGCTTTGACTACAACGCTTCAGTCTACAACTGGGGCTCCGATACTCCTCCCAGTCTCTCGCAGGAATGTTCAGCCTGGTATCAGACTCCACGTATCAAAGCTGAACTCCCGATCTGTACCCACCAAATGCTCTGCCTCATGTGCTCACCTTTTTCCATTAAGAGCCTAATCACTCACCTTGGGCTAGACAGCTCTAATTTTCTCCCTCCATCCTTCAGCAAGGGCTTCCCTTGTGGTTCAGCTGGTAAAGAATCCTCCTGCAATGCGGGAGACCTGGATTCGATCCCTGGGTTGGTAAGACCTTCCTGGACAAGGAAAGGCTACCCATTCCAGTATTCTGGCCTGGAGAATTCCATGGACTGTATAGTCCATGGGGTCGCAAAGAGTCAGACAGGACTGGGTGACTTTCACTTTTCATCCTTCAGCAAACTTGTTAGATCTGATCATGTCAAACCCAACTCTGCAACATCCCTACAACATTGCCGCCCATCCAGTTTCCATGGCCATCTCCCCAGTCCAAACCATCCGTGGACTTTCACAGTGGTCCCCTCATTGATTTCCCTGCCTCCCAGAGTTCCTCATTCTAATTTTTCTTGCATACTGTTGACTTTCATTTGTCTACAATACAGATTAGCTCTTGTCATTTTTGTTTTGTTTTGTTTAAAAAACTTTTATAGTTAGCAAGGAAAATCTCCACAATATGCCTCAATTAACTTCCCTGTCGCCTTAAACCCCCAGGTACATCAAGAACCACTCAGTGGTTAAAAATCTGCCTGCCAATTCAGGAGACACAGGAGACATGGGTTCTATCCTTGGGTTGGAAAGATCCCCTGGAGGAGGGCATGGCAGCCCACTCCAGTATTCTTGCCTGGAGAATCCCCAAGGACAGAGGAGCCTGGCGGACTACAGTCCATGAAGTAACAAAGAGTCGGACACAACTTAACAACTAAACTACAACAACAAACAAACAAAGATCCAGCCACCTAACCACGCTGGCCCTCCTCAGGCCTTGCCCATGCTGTCCCAGCAGTTCCAGCCTCCTGTGTCCTCCCAAACCACCTTTGCATCCTTCAAACCAACCCACGCTGGCCCTCCTCAGGCCTTGGCCACACTGTCCCATCAGTTCCAGCCTCCCCTGTCCTCCTGAACTACCTTTGCATCCTTCAAACCAACCAATCTTCTTTCTTCCCCCCAATATTATTGAGATATAATTGACATACAGCCCTGTATAAGTTTAAGGTAGGCAGCATAATGATTTGATTTACAAACATCATAAAATGATGAGCACAGTAAGATCAATGAACATCTATCATCTCATACAAATACAAAACAAAGGGAAAAAAATATGTTGTGATGATAACTCAAGATTTAAGAGTTCTTTTAACAACTTCCATGTGTAACATACAGTGGTGTTAATTACATTCAACATATTCTACGTGACATCTCTAGGACTTCTTTATCCTCTAACAGGAAGTTCGTACCTTTTGACCACTTTCGTCCAATTCCCCTTCCCTCTAGTCCCCTCAAACCAACCAATCTTCTTAACTTGAGAAATCATACTCTTCTCAGGCTACAGTGTTGGTCTGGAAGAATGTCAATGTTGTTCATGTCATATATATTTAGATAGAGACCTTTCTCCCCATGAAGCAGTGATTTTTTTCAAAACCAAGTCATGGGTATCCCTCTTACTTGTTTTTCTTCATTCCTGGCACTGTGCCTCTGCCTGGTAAACTTAAGATCACTGTGGAGTCTGTGATTCAGACTCTTTGGGGACAGTGTGACTCACTGTGGCATAGCCGAATTGCTCAGGAGAAAGGGGCCTGGGTTCGCCATTGAAGAGGCTCAAGTTTAAACCCAAAGGACACCATTCTTTAATGGGGCAAATTCCTAAACGTACTTCATACTCATTTTCCTCATCAGTAAAATCAGAATAATTGTAACTTTCAGTTTAGTTTAGTCAGTCGTGTCCGACTCTTTGCAACCCCATGAATCGCAGCACGCCAGGCCTCCCTGTCCATCACCAACTCCCGGAGTTCACTCAAACTCATGTCCATCAAGTTGGCGATGCCATCCAGCCATCTCATCCTCTGTCATCCCCTTCTCCTCCTGCCCCCAATCCATCCCAGCATCAGGGTTTTTCAAATGAGTCAACTCTTCTCATGAGGTAGCCAAAGTATTGGAGTTTCAGCCTCAGCATAAGTCCCTCCAATGAACACCCAGGACCGATCTCCTTCGGGGTAGACTGGTTGGATCTCCTTGCAGTCCAAGGGACTCTCAACAGTCTTCTCCAACACCACAGTTCAAAAGCATCAATTCTTCGACACTCAGCTCTCTTCACCGTCCAACTCTCACATCCATACACGACCACTGGAAAAACCATAGCCTTGACTAGATGAACCTTTGTTGGCAAAGTAATGTCTCTGCTTTTCAATATGCTCTCTAGGTTGGTCATAACTTTCCTTCCAAGGAGTAAGCGTCTTTTAATTTCATGGCTGCAATCACCATCCGCAGTGATTTTGGAGCCCTAAAAAATAAAGTCTGACACTGTTTCCACCGTTTCCCCATCTATTTCCCATGAAGTGATGGGACCAGATGCCATGATCTTAGTTTTCTGAATGTTGAGCTCTAAGCCAACTTTTTCACTCTCCTCTTTCACTTTCACCAAGAGGCTTTTTAGTTCCTCTTTACTTTCTGCCATAGGGTGGTGTCATCTGCATATCTGAGGTTATTGATATTTCTCCTGGCAATCTTGATTTCAGCTTGTGCTTCTTCCAGCCCAGCGTTGACCACAAGCCCAAGGTCAGGGGAGGTGGCCGAGAGGAGCAACCCCACGTCCAAGGAGTGGTGGCTACATGGGTGCAGAAGGGCCGAGGAGCTACTCCATGTTCAGGGTCAGGAGGGGCGACCTCATCCAAGGTAAGGAGCAGTAACTGCGCTTTGCTGGAGCGGCCATGAAGAGAGACCCCACCTCCAAGGTAAGAGAAACCCGAGTAAGACAGTAGGTGTTGCGAGAGGGCATCAGAGGGCAGACACACTGAAACCATAATTACAGGAAACTAGCCAATCTGATCACATGGACCACAGCCTGATCTAACTCAATGAAACTAAGCCATGCCGTGTGAGGCCACCCAGGATGGGCGGGTTATGGTGGAGAGGTCTGACAGAATGTGGTCCACTGGAGAAGGGAATGGCAAACCACTTCAGTATTCTTGCCTTGAGAACCCCATGAACAGTATGAAAAGGCAAAATGATAGGATACTGAAAGAGGAACTCCCCGGGTCTGTAGGTGCCCAATATGCTACTGGAGATCAGTGGAGAAATTGTAACTTTACAAAGCTTAAATGACATAACAGGCACAGGAGTGTTTGGACCTGGAAGCTTCTCAAATGTATTTTTTAATATTCCTTTATTTGGCTGCACTGAGTCTTAGTTGTGGCATGTGGGATCTAGTTCCCTGACCAGTGATTGAACACAGGGCCCCGTGCATTGGGAGGGTGAAGTCTTGGCCACTGGACCACAAGGGAAGTCCCTGGAAGCTTCTCAGATATTGATTGGACTGCCTCATGCTGTCACCACCAAGCCCAAAAGCTCGACTTTTGTTTTTAGCCTTGGAAATATAGTCTAAAAAATTACTTTGGAATGAAAAACACTCCAAAAATCTTTAAAGAAATCACAGTGAGGGAATAAAACTAGTAGCTAACACAGTGAAGTATAACAAGTGTTACAAACCCTTATTATAATGCTTACCATGTTGTTTAGTCACTCAGTTGTGTCAGACTCGCTTGCGAATCCAGGGACTGTAGCCCGCAAGGGTCTTCTATCCATGGGACTTTCCCAGCAAAAATACTGGAGTTGTTTGCCATTTCCTTCTCCAGGGAATCTTCCTCGGGAACCAGGAATTGAATCCACATCTCCTGCTACGAAGGCAGATTCTTTACTACTGAGCCACCTGGCTGTGTCTCTACCATAAGATTCTTAAGGAAAAGACCATGACATTTTGTTCTTAGCAGCCAGCTCAGTGCTTGGCATGGGGAACACTTTCAGTATATGTTTACTATCTATCTGAAGGACAATTTCACAATCTTTTGCAAATAAATTACACATACCCGTTGACCTGAATATTTCACTTCTAGGAATTTATCTTACGGATATGTTGCACAAGTACAAACAGAGAAGTCCAAGAAAATGTGGTTTGTGGTATTGTTCATAGTTGCAAACCAAAAGGAAAAAAGCAAACATGAGATACCTCAAATATCCAAAATTAGAGGTTCAGTTAAATAAATAAATGCATGCACACCAAGAAACATTTTGTAACGTTAATAACTGTGAAGTGGACCTCTAGGTACTGTTGTGAAAGGGTATCTAATACACATTGTTAAATTAAAAAAAAAAAGATACAAACACACATACACAAGTGTATGAGCTTGCATGTGCAAGAACATATAAAGAAACTCTTTTTAGTGGTAACTTCTACAGAGTGGGGCCAAAGAATCAGAAGAAAGAGGAAGAATTTCCTTGCTTACTGATACCTTCCAAAACAATTTAAACTTTTATCATGAGTAGGAACTAAGTTTAGAAATTTTTTTGTGTGTTTGTTTGTTTGTTTGTTTTGGCTGTGACATGTGGCTTGAAGGATCTTACCTCCCCGACCAGGGACTGAACCTGGGCTCCAGCAGTGAAAGCACCAAGTCCTAACCACTGGACTGCCAGGAAATTCCCGAAATTTTTAAATAATAAAGTAAACCAATAAATATTTGCCAGACAACTCTACTGTGAGATTGTCTGGGTAACATGTGTTTGATTATTCATTTCCATCAGCGAGATAAAGCAAGTGAGGTGCTGAAGCACCTTTCTTTTCCCTTGATGTGAGTTCAAAGACCACAGGAACTTTCTGGAACAGTCAGTTGCACAATAGGCGTTTCCAGTGGTTTATCAATGTCACTAAGGGATCTAGATGCATTTATAATCCCACCCAGAAGAGTCTGTTGTGGTTTGTTCTTTGTGATCAATTACCAGCCCCATCTTCCAACCTGTTAGCAAGAAAGCACATCCTCTCCAGAACAAAAGGGGAAAGTGGCTTTGCCGATTGTCTCCGCAGACTTCTTACTCTTGGAAGCCATGTGGCTGCCTTAACAGTTGTCCCACAGCTGGCACTGCATGAAGGAGAGGGATCTACAGCACCAAGTGATGGCGATTAATTTTAAGCTGTCATGGAAAATGTTTTTGCACTTTAATGTCAGAGAACTGTGTTATTACTATAGGTCTGATGCTCCCTTGCCAAAGTGCTGTATTTGTTCTCAGGATGCAAAATGAACACAGAAAGCTCTCTGGTTGGCTCCCAGGAGCATCTTTTGGATAAAGGACAAAGGCAAAACCACCAAGCCAGCCAGGTCCCCCACAGCCCTCTCCCACATGCCTGTCTCCCTGCCTTGGGCTGGAGGAAACCCTAGTTGTTCCCTATGCCCTTACGATTATCCACAAGGGTCTCAGTCTGCCCTCTTGGGCCATTTGGAAACCCCAAATAGTGATGGGCACTCCAGAGAACAAAAGGATACAGGAGATCAAGATTCACTATAAAGAAACAAAGTTGCTGACAGTGTAGAAACAGGTGGAAGAGAGCATGGGGACCAAAATCAAGCAGTACACAGACCATGTGGGTCTGAGTCAGAGACAAAAATTCACTCTCTCATTTAGTCACTAGGTTATGCCTGACTTTTTTTGACCCCATGGACTATAGTCCACCAGGCTCCTCTGTCCACGGGATTTCCCATGTAAGAATACTGGAGTGGATTGCCATTTCCTGACCCAGGGATTGAACCCACATCTCTTACATGTCCTGCATTGGAAGGTGGATCCTTTACCATCGAGCTACCTGGGAAGCCAGCCACTGCCATGCCCAAATACCCCAGGGGAAGAAGGGTGGGGAGAAAGAGAGGCAAAACACTGACTAGCTTTTGCATTTCAATAAAATATTTATTTCTTGCATAAGCTGTCAGCAAATTAGATCAAAGAGCTGTCAGTTTATAAAATCGTGCCACTTATGAAGAGAACAAACTTAAAATATCCTTAGTTTAAAATAACAGTCACCAAGAGGCAGGATGGATTTTGGTAGTTAGAACACATCTAGGAACTACAAGAGAGCACAAAACCCAGACACTCTGAACATTTCCTTTACCGCACTTTATCAAGCCCCCTTTTAAAAATGTAAGGAAGAAAATCAGAGTAATAATAATAAACTTCTATTTATTGAGATCTTACCCTGTGCCAACTTTGCAAAATTTTTATATTTAGTCCTACCACATGGGAAATACAGTTATTCTCATTTTTTCAGATGAGACATCTGAGAATCAGGGAACTTGCTAAGAATATACTAGAAGGAAGCAGTGAGGACCGCCCTGTTCACTAGACCAGGCTACCTCCTGGGATACACTATCTAGAGGGATACACGTCATGGTTAAACAAACAGCCTACATTCTAAATGAGTTTCAGATTCAAATATTTCTTTTAATTGTGGCCTTATTCAAGTCTGGGCATAATCTCTGGTGGTTCAGATGGTAAAGAATCTGCCAGCAATGCAGGAGACCAGGGTTCAATCCCTGGGTTGGGAAGATCCCCTATAGGAGGGCATGACTATTCACTTCAGTATTCTTGCTTAGAGAATCCCATGGACAGAGGAGCCTGGCGGGCTACAGATAATGGGGTTGCACGAAGTTGGACACGACTCAGCGAATACCACTTTCACTTTCAAGCCCTGGCAGAACACAGGTCCTAATTTGTGCCATAAAAAGTACAGTCCTCTACTGTATAGCACAGAGAACTCTGCTCAATATTATCTAACAACCTAAATGGGAAAAGAATTTGAAGAAGAATAGATACATGTACGAGTATAACTGAATCACTTTGCTGTACACCTGAAACTAACACGTCATTACTCAACTACAGTTCAGTTCAGTCGCTCAGTCGTGTCCAACTCTTTGCAGCCCCATGAACTGCAGCACACCAGGCTTCCCTGTCCATCACCAACTCCCAAAGCTTGCGCAAACTCATGTCCATTGAGTCGGTGATGCCATCCTACCATCTCATCCTGTCGTCCCCTTTTCCTCCTGACTTCAATCTTTCCCAGCATCAGGGTCAAGAATGAGTCAATTCTTCACATCAGGTGGCCAAACTATTGGAGCTTCAGCTTCATCAGTCCTTCCAATGAATATTCAGGATTGATTCCCTTTAGGATTGACTGTTTGATCTCCTTGCAGTCCAAGGGACTCTCAAGAGTCTTCTCCAACACCACAGTTCAAAAGCATCAATTCTTCGGCACTCAGCTTTCTTCATAGTCCAACTCTCACATCCATACATGACTACTGGAAAATCTGTAGCTTTGACTAGATGGACCTTTGTCAGCAAAGTAAGGTCTCTGCTTTTTAATATGCTGTCTAGATTGGTCATAGCTTTTCTTCCAAGGAGCAAGCATCTTTTCATTTCATGGCTGCAGTCACCATCTGCAGTGATTTTGGAGCCCAAGAAAAGAAAGTTTCTCACCGTTTCCATTGTTTCTCCATCTATTTGCCATAAAGTGATAGGACTGGATGCCATGATCTTAGTTTTTTGAAAGTTCAGTTTTAAGCCAGCTTTTTCACTCTCTTCTTTTCACTTTCATCAAAAGGCTCTAGTTCCTCTTCACTTTCTGCCATAAGGGTGGTGTCATCTGCATATCTGAGGTTATTGATATTTCTCCCAGCAATCTTCATTCCACCTTGTGCTTCATCCAGCCTAGCATTTCACATGATGTACTCTGCATATAAGTTAGATAAGCAGGGTGACAATATACAGCCTTGACATACTCCTTTCCCAATTTGGAACCAGTCCATTGTTCCATGTCTGGTTCTAACTGTTGCTTCTTGACCTGCATACAGATTTCTAAGGAGGCAGGTAAGGTGGTCTGGTATTTCCATCTTTTGAAGAATTTTCCACAGTTTGTTGTGATCTACACAGTCAAAGGCTTTGAGCATAATCAATAAAGCTATACATTGCATATCAGATCAGATCAGATCAGTTGCTCAGTCATGTCTGACTCTTTGAGACCCCATGAATCGCAGCACGCCAGGCCTCCCTGTCCGACACCAACTCCAGGAGTTCACTCAGACTCACGTCCATCGAGTCAGTGATGCCATCCAGCCATCTCATTCTCTGTCATCCCCTTCTCCTCTTGCCCCCAATCCTTCCCAGCATCAGAGTCTTTTCCAATGAGTCAACTCTTCGCATGAGGTAGCCAAAGTACTAGAGTTTCAGCTTTAGCATCATTCCTTCCAAAGAAATCCCAGGGCTGATCTTCAGAATGGACTGGTTGGATCTCCTTGCAGTCCAAGGGACTCTCAGGAGTCTTCTCCAACACCACAGTTCAAAAGCATCAATTCTTCAGTGCTCAGCCTTCTTCACAGTCCAACTCTCACATCCATACCTGACCACAGGAAAAACCATAGCCTTGAGTAGATGGACCTTTGTTGGCAAAGTAATGTCTCTGCTTTTGAATATGCTATCTAGGTTGGTCATAACTTTCCTTCCAAGGAGTAAGCATCTTTTAATTTCATGGCTGCAGTCACCATCTGCAGCCCCCAAAAATAAAGTCTGACACTGTTGCCACTGTTTCCCCATCTATTTCCCATGAAGTGATGGGACCGGATGCCATGATCTTCGTTTTCTGAATGTTGAGTTTTAAGCCAACTTTTTCACTCTCCACTTTCACTTTTATCAAGAGGCTTTTTTAGTTCCTCTTCACTTTCTGTCATAAGGGTGGTGTCATCTGCATATCTGAGGTTATTGATATTTCTCCCAGCAATCTTGATTCCAGCTTGTGTTTCTTCCAGTCCAGCGTTTCTCATGATGTACTCTGCATATAAGTTAAATAAGCAGGGTGACAATATACAGCCTTGACGAACTCCTTTTCCTATTTGGAACCAGTCTGTTGTTCCATGTCCAGTTCTAACTGTTGCTTCCTGACCTGCATACAGATTTCTCAAGAGGCAGGTCAGGTGGTCTGGTATTCCCATCTCTTTCAGAATTTTCCACTGTTTCTTGTGATCCACACAGTCAAAGGCTTTGTCATAGTCAATAAAGCAGAAATAGATGTTTTTCTGGAACTCTCTTGCTTTTTCCATGATCCAGCGGATGTTGGCAGTTTGATCTCTGGTTCCTCTGCCTTTTCTAAAACCAGCTTGAACATCAGGAAGTTCACAGTTCACATATTGCTGAAGCCTGCCTGGAGAATTTTGAGCATTACTTTACTAGCGTGTGAGATGAGTGCAATTGTGCAGTAGTCTGAGCATTCTTTGGCATTGCCTTTCTTTGGGATTGGAATGAAAATTGACCTTTTCCAGTCCTGTGACCACTGCTGAGTTTTCCAAATTTGTTGGCATATTGAGTGCAGCACTTTCACAGCATCATCTTTCAGGATTTGGAATAGCTCAACTGGAATTCTATCACCACCACTAGCTTTATTCATAGTGATGCTTTCTAAGGCCCACTTGACTTCACATTCCAGGATGTCTGGCTCTAGGTCAGTGATCACACCATCGTGATTATCTGGGTCGTGAAGATCTTTTTTATACAGTTCTTCTGTGTATTCTTGCCATCTCTTCTTAATATCTTCTGCTTCTGTTAGGCCCATATCATTTCTGTCCTTTATTGAGCCCATCTTTGCATGAAATGTTCCTTTGGTATCTCTGATTTTCTTGAAGAGATCTCTGGTGCTGCTGCTGCCAAGTCGCTTCAGTCGTGTCCGACTCTGTGCGACCCCATAGACGGCAGCCCACCAGGCTCCCCTATCCCTGGGATTCTCCAGGCAAGAACACTGGAGTGGGTTGCCATTTCCTTCTCCAATGCATGAAAGTGAAAAGTGAAAGGGAAGTCTCTCAGTCGTGTCCGACTCTTAGCGACCCCATGGACTACAGCCTACCAGGCTCCTCTGTCCATGGGATTTTCCAGGCAAGAGTACTGGAGTGGGGTGCCATTGCCTTCTGCGGAAGAGATCTCTAGTCTTTCCCATTCTGTTGTTTTCCTCTATTTCTTTGCATTGATCGCTGAAGAAGGCTTTCTTATCTCTTTTTGCTATTCTTTGGAACTGTGCATTCAGATGTTTATATCTTTCCTTTTCTCCTTTGCTTTTCACTTCTCTTCTTTTCACAGCTATTTGTAAGGCCTCCCCAGACAGCCATTTTGCTTTTTTGCATTTCTTTTCCATGGGGATGGTCTTGATCCCTGTCTCCTGTACAATGTCACATTGCAACATAAAATTAAAAGTTTAAAAAAATGAAATTAAATTTTAAAAATAATAGTCCTTGAAGCTATTCAAATGCTGGCTACAGTAAATCAATAGGAGAAGCTGAACCTGTGCCCTGAGTCAAAAGCATTGCTACATCTCATGTTACAGTTTGATGGAAGGAGGGTGAGAGCCAATTCTGTATATTTTGCCCGCTGTAGTGGAGGTGGTTGGGTGGTTTAGTTGCTAAGTCATGTCCAACTCTTGCAACCCCACAGACTGTAGCCCACCAGGTTCCTCTGTCTGTGGGATTTCCCAGGCAAGAATACTGGAGTGAATTGCCATTTCCTTCTCCAGGGAATCTTGCCGACCCAGAGATCGAACCTGCATCTCCTGCCACTGACTGAACCACCAGAGAAGCCTGCCTGCTACAGTATCCATAGCTATTTTCTTATCCAGGGGCTTAAGCTCCCTCATAAGGTGGTAAGAGAGTAATATGACATGTTGTGCACCATCTCTTGACTAGCTCTCTCCTCTGGGCTCCAGAATCGTAACCAGTGCCTTTGGATGCCCCAGATCACCCTATCCAGAACTGAACTCACCACTTCCCCGCAGATACCTGTTGCTTTCCCATCTGTGTGAATAGCCTTTCCTGCTTCCCAAGGGCCTGAGTCGGTAACTGGGGTAAGATCCTTAACTTCCCATTCCCCACATCTGACACTCACTAGATCATGTCAGTTTTATTCCTTAATGTCTCAGACGTGTCCATTCTGCCTTGCCTACTCTATGTCTCTCCCACTGCTACACTCACCCACTAACCAACCTCACATTTTTTCCTTTGCCCTGTCCTAACCATCCTGTGCATTGATTCCAGAGAAAAAGTTCTAAAGAGGAAGTCTAGGGAATTCCCTGCCAGTCCAGTCATTAAGACTTGGTGCTTTCCCTCCAGGGGCCCAGGTTTGACCTCTGGTCAGGGAACTAAGATTCTGCAAGCAGTGCGGCAGGCCCCCTGGCAAACCACCCCCTCTAGAGCCCCACCGCTCCCCACCCAAACAGCAAATCTAACCATGGCATTCTTCTTAAAACCAAATGATCTTCCTATTGCCTGTTCCCAGTATTTTTTAAACAGCTTCATTGGGATATAATTCACATCTCATACCCATTTAAAGGACACAGATCCAAGGTTTTAGTATATTAACAGAGTTGTATAACCATCAATATGATCCATCTTAAACATTGTCATCACCCATGAAGAAATTCAAGGGACTTCCCTCATGGTCCAGTGTCTAAGACTCTGAGTGCCCAATGCAAGGGGCCCGGGTTCAGTTGCTGGTCGGGGAACTAGGTCCCACATGCTTTTACTAAGAGCTGAAATACTGCAATAAATATCCTGGGTGCCACAACTCAGACCCAATGCAGCCAAATAAGTAATCAAATATATATTTAAAAAGCAATTCCGTACCCATTGGCAATCACTTCCCATTTTTCCTCAAGACTTGGAAATCAACAGTCCACTTTCTGCCTCTATGAATTTGTCTGTTGTTTTGACATTTTGTATAAATAAAATCATACAAGATGTGGTCCTTTAGGACTGACTACTTAACAATATGTTCAAGCTTCACCCATGTTGTAGCAGGTATCAGAATGTCATCCCTCTTTTAAGGCTGGAATAATATTTTATCCTATGGATAGATGACGTTTTGTTTAGCTGTTCATAAGGTGATAGGCCTTGGGTAGTTTCTACCTTGGGTCATTAGGAATGATGCTGCTGTGAACATTCACATACTGGTCTTTGTATGGATGTATCCTTTTGTTTCTCTTGGCTAGATATGAGAGAAATAGCTGAGTCAAATGGTTACCTTTATGTTTAACTTCTTAAGAAACTGTGAAACTGTTTTCCTGTTTTCTAAAGTAGCTGGGAATCTTAACCACTAGAGTGCCAGGAAAGTCCCACTGGTCTTGACCCTTTACTAACATGGAAGCTTACTGAAGGTAAGGATTATGCCTTTCTTCCCCAACCTGAAACTGGCATCTTGGAGGTTCCCAATAAATATTTGATAAGTATATAAAGTCCCTGGTGGTCACGCCTCTTCTTTATGAGATTAAAGCTGTGGTGCAATGGTCTAGAACTCTGTTCTCCTTAAGAAGATCATTCCCAAACCATCTTGGAAAAGCACAATCTGATTTTAAAAATAAAACATTTGTAGTTCCTTCCCTAATTCTGTTTTGCTCAGGCTAATAATAAAATGAGCTGGCATTTCTTGGGTATATATCAACTGACAGTAGAGGGAGCCAAGCCAAGAACGTGTTAGGTGACGGCTAGGAATCTCGACGCGATTAAAAATAGACCATGTGTAATAATAAGAATTGAAAATTACTCAAATGACCAACAATTAGGAAATAGTTAAATTCTGGGATTAGCTAGACAGGTAAGTAGTTAGATGAATAATACTCCCATTAAAATTATAAATAGGGAAAGGGCTATTCGAAATAATCCTAAAAATAAGACTAGAACACCAGCTAGAATCAACACATGGATTACAACTATGCAATGTTGTGTATGTACAATGACAATGACCAAAACATGCTGTGTCATAGAATCTAATGAATAGTGGGTGTTTTACAATGAAACTTAGAATTCTGTTTTTTCGATGTTTTTCAGCTTTTGCTCTAAAAATCGATAATTGTGAGGCATTGTATCCGAAGTGTGTGTCATAAATTGAAACTATTAAGCTTTTCTAAGGTACCTAAGGGCATGTTTTGTAATTTGTTGGATATACGTGATGCATTGCATTCCTTTAATTTAAAAATATATATGTACAAAATGTGTGTGTGTGTTAAGTTGTTGCAGTCGTGTCTGACTCTTTGTGACCCCATGGACTGTAGCCCACCAGGCTCCTCTGTCCATGGGATTCTCCAGGCAAGAATACTGGAGTGGGTTGCCATTTCCTTCTTCAGAGGATCTTCCCAACCCAGGGATCAAACCTGCATCTCTTATGTCTCCTGCACTGGCAGGTGGATTTTTTACCACCTGCACCACTTGAGAAGCCCAAATATATATATATGTGTGTCTTTCAAATGCTCTCAGAGAAGACAAAATGTTTTCACTTCATTATTGCACTTTGCCTCCATATTTCTAGGAGTCAGGTAAATCAGCGCTATGGTGTTATCTTCTTTTATCATTTTAACTTTAAACATGAGATAAAACAGATTTATAAGGCCATTGGCTCAAGGTGATAAGTTAGCAAGGATCAGAAGCAAGACCAGAACCCAGGTGTATCAGCCCATGCACAAATCCTTAATTCTGCCCAGAAACCCAAGCCTAGGATGACCAGGATGAGAGCAGCAAAGGCTCACTTCACAGACTTGGAATCTAGAATGTTCTTTCCTGAAGGACTTTGCACAGCATCCTTCAAAAGGAGATGCTCAGATAATGGGTTTTTCAAGGGATCAATGCATTGGTGGGTCCATCAATGAGCAGGAACTTAACAGGTGGACACTGATGAGCAGAAACGCTTCAGTACACTTGATGGTGTCAGTCTTCACCAGACTTTTTTTTTTCACCAGACTTTGGCTACTAATTAATATTTTTCCTCTGTGAATATTACATCCATTCATTTATTTGTTCAGGAATTGATTATTAGGCAACTGCTATGTGTAGGAAAGGGGCTTCCCTGATAGCTCAGTTGGTGAAGAGTCCACCTGCAATGCTGGAGACCCTGCTTCGATTTCTGGGTCAGGAAGATCTGCTGGAGAAGGGATAGGCTGGCCGCTCCAGTATTCTTGGGTTTCCCTTATGGCTCAGCTGGTAAAGAATCCACCTGCAGTGTGGGAGACCTATGTTAGATCCCTGGGTTGGGAAGATCCCCTGGAGAAGGGAAAGACTACCCACTCCAGTATTCTGGCCTGGAGAATTCCATGGACTGTATAGTCCATGGGGTTACAAAGAGTCGGACACGACTGAGCGACTTTCACTTTCAGACTTTCATGTGTAGGACGCTGTGTCAATACCTCACCAAGTTATAGAAATAGATACTATTTTTACCTTCAATATATTTATCATCTAATAGGAGAATAGAATTTGTATTTCAAAAATCACTATAATTCTTGGCAGAATATGAGATGAGAGAGGACAGACAGTGTTCAAAGAGCCCAGAGGAGAGAGAAATGGTATTTAGTTAAAGAATAGAGGCAAGCTTCACAGAAACATGGCGTTTTGACAGGACCCTGAATGACAAGAAACATTTCACAAAAAGACGCGGGGGAGGACATTTCAGGAGACGCAAAGTATTTTAACAAAGGCACGAGGTGAACATTTTCGAAAAAGTGAGGCTAAGAAACACTCGGCGGGACTTCCCTGGCAGTCCTGTGAGTAAGACTTCACCTTCCATAAAATGGAAACAATATGATTATCTTTGTTAGATGCCTGGTCAGGGAGCTATGATCCCACATGCCTCGAGGACAAAAACCTAAAACATAAAACAAAGCAATATTGTAACATTCAATAAAAACTTCTTTTGAGAAAAAAAAAAAATGGCCGTCATTAAAAAAAAAAAAATCTTAAAAAGCAAAAACCACTCATTTTCCCTAGAGAAGCACATTTTGGCTAGAAGGTGCTCTTTTTTTCCAGGGTCATTTTTTCCGATCTCTTCGTCTAAGAGCAACGCTTTGGTCCCCTCATCTGACTCAAGCAGGTGCTAGGACTCAAGCCCCAGCTCCACAGGAATGTAGTGTGAGGGCTTGTCTGTTAATTTCCTCTCTTTTATGAACAAGGTAGAAAGTATTATTAGCCCTGCTTTCCAGCCAGTGCAAAACAAAGGTGCAGAGACACTGGGAGCTTTCTCAAGGTCACAGGATGAGTCAGCTGGAGAGAAACCCTAGAACAAGGGCTGCTCGTCTCTAAAGGAGGCTGCACCAGGGACAGCATGTTCCCACCCAGAACTCCGGCATCTGCAGTGCCTTTTCCTAGCAAATCAGCACGCAAGGCAGACAGGATTTCGTTTCCCCAGTGCCCACTGAAGTCCTGCGAAGGCATGTTTACACTCTTTTCTCAGACAAACTAAAAGCCCCCAGGGTATCCTAAGCAATTCACCTAGAGCAAGTGACGTGTCAAAAGTCACATTGAGGATTGACCCAAGCACTGTGTGCTTTCGACTCTTGTTTTGGGAAGAGATGGTGGGGTGAAGGTTGAAAAGTGGCATCTTGAGACGTCAGTCTCGGCATCTGATCCCGACTCTATCGCTTGCCTACTGTTGGGTTTTGCAATCACTCAATCCCATTGAACCTCAGTTTCCTCATCCATAAAATGGAAACAATATGATGTCTGTGTATCTGTTCTCCAGGAGAATTTGTTTTTCATTTCGTGGGGCTTGCATTCTAATGCCTCAACATGCATCTTTTTAAAATGTTTATTAACTTATTTGGTTGCACCAGTTCTTTGTTGTGGCAGTGAATTCTTAGTTGCAGTATGTGGAATCTAGTTCCCTGACCAGGGGTTGAACCTGGGTCACCGCATTGGGAGCACAGAGTTTTAACCACTGGACCACAAGGGAAGTCCTTCAACATGTATTTTTAAATGCTAAGAAAAAAACATCTGGAAAACAATTCACAAATCCATTAAAAATTTAAGAGGAGGAGAATGGAACTGATTGGCTTCTATTTGTACCCAATGTACTTCTATTTCATTTGGAATTGCTTAAAATGACCTAGGCAAACACATAAAAGGATAAAAATAATAGCAACCTCATAAATTACTGTATAAAAAGTCCTGACTAGCACAGTCATGGCTAAATACCTCCTTCTCAATAAAAGTTAGTTTTACATATAAAAGCTAACCATTATGTCCTCTGGTGAAAGAGATGAAATCAAGAAACAAGACAAGAATAACACAAAGTTTCTCGTAAGAGCTAAATTCCTTGGGAGACAATGAATGGAGAATAACCAGGACCCTGGCTTTGAAAAAAAGACCTGGTTTTGCAATCACAGCCACATACGCATTCTGAGCCCTGGAAGAGCCTCCCTAGACCTCGGTTTTCTTATCTGTCATTGGAGATAAGAATTTTCATCTCATAGATTACAGTGAGGATTATATGAGACAAACACAAGAGCTGCTTGAGAGGGCACTGAATGTTACGTGTGGTGTGAGCCGCAGAAACAAAAACATTGCACACACCCAGAGAGCTCCTGTTTTACCTGCTTCCAGAAAGTAAGGGGTTCCTGTAGGTTATTTTTTTTTTAATTTATTTATTTTTGGCTGAGCTGAGTTTTTGTTACTGCACTCAGGCTTTCTCTAGTTGCAATGCTCAGGCTGCTCATTGCTAGAGGCTTCCTTTATTGCAGAGCCTAGACTCTACAGCTAGCAGGCTTCAGTAGTTGCAGCAAATGGGCTTAATCGCCCTAAGGCATGTGGAATCTTCCCAGACCAGGGATCGAACCCATGTCCCCTGTATTGGCAGGTGGATTCCTAGCCATTGGACACCAGGGAAGTCCCCTATCTTTTTTTATTATTATTTTCTGTTTTTATCTTTTGGTTGAACTGCCCAGCATGTGGGATCTCAGTTTCCCAACCAGGAATTGAACCCATGCCCCCTGTGCTGGAAGCATGGAGTCTTAACCACTGGACCACCATGGATGTCCTTGTAGGTTATTACAGAACCATATCATGTGAGATCCTTTTAAAAATATTTTCTGTTGTATCCTTGAAAGCTCCTAAAGGATAGGGCTTTAATTTTCTCACCATAACAACCACAAAATGGTAATCATGTAAGGTAAATGGCTTCCTCAGTGGCTTAGCAGGTAAAGAATCCTCTTGTAATGCAGGAGACACGGGAGATGCGGGTTCTATCCCAGGGTCAGAAAGATACCCTGGGGGAAGAAAATGGCAACCCATTCCAGTGTTCTTGCCTGGGAAATCCCGTGGACAGAGGAGCCTGTTGGGCTATAGTCCAAAGGGTTGCAAAGAATTGAACGTGACTGAGCGACTACACACACACACACACACACACACATGGGGGAAAGGGTGTGTAAACTAGCCTGGGCATGGTAACCAATATATATACGTATTATACATATATATTCACAATATATATGTGTATTGTACACTTTAAACTTAAGCAATAGTATCTGTCAATTATACTTCAATAAATCCGGAAAGAAAGGTTCTAACGGAGATAAAGCCAAGAAAACACCTTGAAAACCAGCCAAAATGATCTACCTTTCCATCTTTCTCATGTAGACAGGCTTTTCAGGCCCGCATACTTGTGGTCAAATGCTGACCTCAGTGATCCCCTGGTGCTTCCTGGAGAGACTGTTTACTCTCCCGCAGCCTCTATGTTTAAAGAGCCATAAACTCAGCAACGATTGACAGAAACATACATACTCTCCTCGGGGTTTCTTGTTCTGAGTCAAAGAATTTTTCCTGCTTGAGAATCTGACCTGCGTGCCCTGTCGAGTGTCCCTGAGGTCTGTTTGTAGAGAAAACTCAGAATCAGGGTGATTTTTGTCAAAGCAGTTGGCTTTCTGTTTTTTCACCTGTGAAATGAAGCAGCCTCCTTGTCCCAGTAGCATAAAGTCTTGGCTTGTTGTGAGATGTCCACAAGACAAGGTATGCAACAGTGCTTTGCAAACCGGAAATAGTAAACCATCCAGGAGAAAATGCACAAGGCAAGTTGAGGTACCAAACACTACAAGTGTGGGATCAGTTTTTTTCTTTTAATTTTTCTTTATATTTTGGCCTCATAGCATGTGGGGGATCTTAGTTACCCAACCAAGGAACAAACCCAGTCATCCCTGCATTGGAAGTGCAGAGTCTTAACCACTGGACCACCGGGGAAGTACCCCATGGGATCAATTTTCTTGTCAAAGGAGAACCTGCATGAAAACTCACCCCCCAAAAATAAGTGTTTTTGCTTTTGAACTTTATGAATTTGCTTTGCCCCAAGCCTACCACTCCTTTGATCCTTAATCTCAATTTTAGGCTTTCGATTTTGTTTCAGAGCTTCTGTCTGTGTTTCCATGGTGTAATCATCTCTCCACTTTCCTCCTCTTCTCTTTGCTACCCTAGGCATTTCCAGGCAGCACATGAGATGGAGGAGCTAAACTTCTCCAAGGAAGCAGAGGGGGAAGCCAGTGGCTGATCCATTCAGCTCTCTTGTTAATTCCGTCTCTCAATGATACCACAAAGGATGACAACAATTTCCTAAGAACTCCTGTCTTCTTTATTGAGTGTTTCTGTGGGTCAGTTGTTATTGTTTAGTCCCTAAGTTGTGTCCGATTCTTTTGCAACCCCATGGACTATAGCCCACCAGGTTCCTCTGTTCATGGAATTTCAGGCAAGAATATTGGAGCGGGTTGCCATTTCCTTCTCCAGGGGATCTTCCTGACTCAGGGATCAAACCTGTGTCTTCTGCATTGGCAGGCAGATTCTTTACCACTGAGCCACCTGGGAAGCCCTCTGTGTACCAGACACTGAGCTAAATGCCTTAACCCCAGTCCCACTTACAATCCTAATAGTCCACTAGAGAAGGCTTTAATTATTTCACAGATAAGGAAAGTAAGGGTCTAAGTTAATGTTTAAGTGATTTGTCAGTCACATAGCTAATTAATGACAGAGGTGTCCAATTCAAGTGCCTCTGACAACCAAGCCTTTAGCCACTGGACCACACCACCTCCAAGGCAGCTAAAATCTTTGTATGACCTGGAGGAAATCTCACCCCACCACGAACCCACAGTCACAAGCCTGAGACCTCCTTTTCTCTCATGAGAAAAACCTGGCTGATTTTCACCTCTCCTATAAGACTCAGTTCAAGAGATGCCTTTGCTAAGAAACACTTGCTGATCTCCCCAGGCTGACTTAGAGAACCCCTCCAGGTTCCCACAGCCTTAACATGATGAATTTTGATATTTCTCTCTTTTCTTTTTTTTTGGCCACATATATAGGCATATGGGATCTTAGTTACCCACCAGGGATGAAACCTGGGCCCCTTCAGTGGAAGCACTGAGTTCTAACCTCAGGACCACCAGAAATGTCTCCAGGGAATTTTTATATTTCAACAGTGGGTTTACTTGTGTTTCTCCCCTACAGCCTGATCAGCAACCAAAGGGTAGTGTCTGAAACTTTTTGTGCACCCCAGTGCTTAATCAGTGCCTGGTACTGATTAAGCAGCCCTCCGTACTTGTCTGTTGAGTGAATAAATGGATTAATATATAATGAATACATGAACAGCAACAAAAGCTACAACCAAGAACAAGCCAAAGCTCCTCCTTGCTTCTTGTACCCTCATCCATATCGACGCAACCAACCAAGTAGCATGAAATCCATTCAACAAAGACTTATTGAGCCATGGGGCAGTGTAACTGAGCCCTGACACTTTACTATCTTAGAAGACTATCTTAGAAGCGAGGACCCTGGGCACAAATTTCTTTGTCTGTAAAAGGAGTATAATAATCCTGCCTTTATCACCACATGGCCATAGGGTCAAATTGCAGGATGGATATGAAGGCACTTTGAAAACTGTGGTGTGATAAGCAAACAGGGGTGATTGTAATTCAATAATTATTATGTACAAGGTACTGCGTCAGGTCTCAAAGGAGGACTTCAAGAAGAGGGAGCTACTGCCCCCAGGACACTCACGCATAATGAAGCACTCAAGGGACTGTGAAATAAGGCAGAAAGTAATGAAAGAAGTTCAAAGACCGCAGGGGGCTCAAAGGAGGGAGAAATCAGGGGTCAGGGGTCAGGACAGGCCATCTTATAAGGCTATGGGAGCTGAAGGAGGCTTGATGACAAGGTCCCCATCCTCCGGCCATTTGTAGTCATCTGCATTTATGGATTGAAGCAACTTAGCAGCAGCAGCAGCAGCAGCATTTATGGTCACAGGCAATGTCACTGCAACTGAAATCATGTTTGAGCACAGAGAGCTTTTCTAGAGTGTAGGTAGAGAAGGCATCAGAGACCTGGATCTTGCTGAGCAGGTGAGATTCAGGTTAGGGGCTAGGAGGAAATGAGTTCCTTACAGGGAGGAGATTGGACACAAAGCAGGGCTGAGCCTGGAGGGTCTGGGAGATGTATTCCCTGACCTTGGGCAAGGCATCAGAATCATCTGAAGTACCACCAGTGGATTGGATCAATAAGTCCATTCAGCACTCACTGTATATTTGGCCTGTAGCTCAAGGGGATATTCTGGGAGACCCTCTGATTGTCCTATTTGAATGCTCACTAATCTTTAGTGATTAGGAAGATAAATTATAACCCATTATGGAATCATCATTCATGAAAATTTATTATCCCTATCTGCAACTATAGCTAAAAACCTCCCCCGGAAAGCCATCTCAAAGGAAAGTTCTGTAATAGAAAGCTGTTTCCATGGGCTCTCAGATGGCTGATAGAAAAAGAAAAAAAAATTTTTTTGTTATATAAAAAGCAACCCTAAAAAAAAATCCCCAAAACTATAGAGGTAGAAAGCAGATCAGTGGTTTCCTAGAGCTGGGGGTGGGAATGAGCAGTGACTACAAATTGGCACAAGGCAAGGTAGAAGTGTTTGAAATTTTATGAGATATATGTTACATCTCATAAAGTTTTTTTTTTTAACCTCGTGTCCATACCCATAAAACATTATTCTTTATCAAGAAAGATATGGGAAGGACAGGAATGAGAATAGGAGGAAACTCTGCATTGTGTTAGTGGAGAAATGTTTCAAGGACCTGGGGATGTTCCTTCCACCTGGAGAGCTGAGGAGAAAAGAGGAGAGAAAACCTAGAGGCAACTTGTGGCGTGTCAGAGAGAATGAGGAATGCTCTTTTGAACCCTAAGGACCCAGGCCTTGTGGGCAGCGTAGGTGGGTGTGGGGCTGCGAAGAGGGCATTTCATGCAAGGGGATGATGTGAAAAAGATGCAGGATGGAACATGGAAAGATGTTTGGGCAACTGGGTGTTGGTGGGTTTGCCTGGAACATTGCCGTGGGGAACTTTGAAGGAAGGCTGGAAAGGGAGCTGAGAATCCCATGGATGGAAGCTTCCGGATGCCCAGTCAAGTCCTTTAAGACCCAAAGATACAACAGAACTCACCCTCAGTCTCTAGATCCTTCCTGGGGGACGCTGATAAGGATGAAAGTTGCAGCTTATTCTGAGAGGTAGACAAGCATCCGACCCTGGAGGAGTTCAAGCCTCGGTCAGATGCCCTGCTGTTGGATGTTGCAGGTTTTCCAACAATGGATGAGGTCATGGAGTATCAGAGATTTAAGGCCCTTTCTCTTCCTCAGAGTCTCTGACTCTACAAACGGGATGACATGTGGGTTTGCCCCAGACATTAGGAGAACTGAAAGAACGTACCAGGCTTTTGGCCCTTTCCTTCCCAAAAAGTGTGACTACAAAATTATGCAAAAATCTTTTTACAAAAGCCAGAACATGGAAGCAACCTAGATGTCCATCGACAGATGAATGGATAAGGTTGTGGCACATATACACAATGAGATATTACTCAGTCATAAAAAGGAATAAAATTGGGTCAGTTGTAGTGATGTGGATGAAACTAGAGTCTGTCATACAGAGTGAAGTAAGTCAGAAAGAGAAAAGCAGATATTGTGTATTAACACACATATGTGGAATCTAGAAAAATGGTACTGATGAACCTATTTGCAGGGCAGGAATCGAGATGCAGACACAGAGAATGGACTTGTGGACATGGAGGGAAGGAGCGAGGGGATGAACTGAGACAGCAGCACTGACATATGTACCCTGGGCTTCCCTGGTAGCTCAGAGGTTAAAGCGTCTGCCTGCAATGCGGGACATATGTACCCTACCATGTGTAAAATAAAGAGCTAGTGGGAAGCTGTTGTATAACACAGGCAGCTCAACCAGGTACTGTGTGATGACCTAGAGGGATGGGTGAATGGGAGGGTGGTAAGGAAGTCCAAAAGGGAGGGGACTGTGTATACTTATAGCTGATTCATGTTATACAGCAGAAGCTAACATGACATTATAAAGCTATTATCCTCCAGTTAGATAAATAAATCCATAGGAAAGGGTTCCCCAGTGGCTCAGCAGGTAAGGGATCTACCTGCAATGCAGGAGACACAGGAGACTTCGGTGACTTGGAAGATCCACTGGAGAAGGAAATGGCAATCCACTGCAGTATTCTTACCTGAAAAATCCTATGGACAGAGGAGCCTGGCAGACTACAGTCCATGGAGTCACAGACAGGACTGGGCGACTAAGCACACCCACAGGAAAAGGGGGGAAAAATTGTGCCAAAAGATCCAATAACTAAACTAGAGAACTAGACATCACAGTTCATGCTATGTTCCTTCCCCCAGGAAGTATCTAGAGACTGAGGGTGAGTTCTGTTGTATCTTTGGGTCTTTAAAGGCCTTGACTGGGCATCCCGAAGATTCCATCCATGGGATTCTCAGCTCCCTTTCCAGCCTTCCTTCAATGATCCCCACAGCAATGTTCCAGGCAAACCCACCAACACGTAGCTGCCCAAACACCTTTCCAAGTTCCATCTTGCATCTTTTTCAGGTTATTCCCCTGCGTGAAATGTCCTCCTCTCAGCCCCACACCCACCTACACTGCCCACAAGGCCTGGGTCCAGTTGCTTCTTGCCTCTGTCCCACAGGTGAGATGGTCATGGAGCTGTGTCCTGGGAGGGCCTCACTGCAAGCCGTCCACCAGTGAAGGCTGAAGCTGGCTGTGGGAGGCAGAGGCTACAGAAAGTCCGGGCTGAACTTCAAAGTGGAGACCAGAAATCTAAAATAAGTCAAAGCTTTGGCACAGGATTAGGGGATCTAAGAGTCTTCCCTTGTGGCTCAGATGGTAAAGAAAATACCTGCAGTGCGGGAGACCCGAGTTTGATCCCTGTGTCAGAAAGAGCCTTTGGAGAAGGGAATGGCTACCCATTCCAGTATTCTTGCCAGGAGAATCCCATGAACAGAGGAGCCTGGAGGGCTATAGTCCACGGGATTGCAAAGAGTTGGACAGGACTGAATGACTAACACGTTTTTTTGTTTTTTTTTTTTTAATTTTTTAGTATTTCTATTTATTTATTTATTTGGCTGAATTGAGTCTTAGTGGCAGCATGTGGGATCTAGATCCCTGACCAGGGATGGAACCCACACCGCCTGCATTGGGAGCCCAGAGTCTTAGCCACTGGACCACCAGGGAAGTCACTATTTATACATTATATGTAATATTAAGAAAGTCAACCTTGAAACAGAATAAAATTGTATTATCACCATTTAAAGAGTTTGCTTATGTTATCATAATTTTTCTTTGAGTTCTAAGGTGTATTCTCTTTTTAAATCTTAATTAAAATGCTGCCCTTATTGAAACTGTAACAGTTGTGGAAACATCATTTCATAATTTTAGGCAAACCAGAGAGGGATAATTATAATTTCTCATCCAAGGATTTCATGAACTGACTTACTGAATATTCTCCAAAAGATATCTTCTTGATCTTTGAGGGTTTTTATTTTCAAACTTAATAGAAAAAACTGGAAATGAAGAGATTATATCTTAGAGGTTTTCAAAACTAGAATATGTTATACAAATTCAGTTTATATTTTTCATAGTCATTAATCTATTATCTATAGAAAAATTTTACCTTCTTTAGATGCTACTAAATAAAAGCATGTCAGCCACAAAATCCACATGCAATACATATATAATAAATGAAATAAATTGATAAATTTCATTAGTTACACCATTCCTGAAAACCAAACCTACTATTGCTTTTCAACCTTTGGTGACACGATTGGATAGCTTGTCAGATTCAGGTTCATTGCATTCTTGGAAGAAATAATTGTATCTTTTGGAGTAGAAGACTGCATGAATTTTAGGTCCAGTTCTTGGAAATTTCTCAATAATCAATATGGGATAATCAAGATCCATGTATTACCTTCTCTCATCTCATCTCCAATATTGCTTTTCCACAAAGAGGTTAGCCTTGTAGATGAATGGGTTAAGACCAACAGCATCAGTCTTGTCACAGAATCAAGGAAGCCCAGACAATGTGTGCTTTTGGCATAGTTGGGTTGCATTTGTTTTTTCTTTTTCATTTTTTAGGCCGTGCTGTGCAGCACGCAAGACCATAGTTCCCATGCCAGGGATGGGACTTGCATTGGGGGTGTGGAATCTTAGCCACTGGACCATCAAGGAAGACCCTAACTTGTAGTTTTTAAATCACTGATTAACCAGTTCTTGCCATCTTTAAAAAGAAAAACTGCCTCCTGATTCCAATTCAATACATGCCTTAATAGCTCAGGAAGCTTCCACCAAAAGAACTCATCTTTAAAGAAAAAACATTTTTTCTTCTAATTGTAAAGAAAGTGGTTGTTGTTCAGTTTCTGTCATGTCCAGCTCTTTGCGACACTGTGGACTGTAGACTGACAGTTTTCTCTGTCCATGGGATTTCCCAGGCAAGAATACTGGATTGGGTTGCCATTTCCTTCCCCAGGGGTTCTTCCTGACCCAGGGATTGAACCCAAGTCTCCTGCATCTCCTGCATTGGCAGGTGGATTCTTTACCACTAGCAATACCTGGGAAGCCCCATTGCCAGAGGAGAAGTCACATCTGGGCCCAAGGACAATGGTCGCATTTTCTGGATTTTAAAGTTGCTAATGACTCTCATTTTGAGCACAGAAGTTCTTTCCACTAGGAGGCTATGAAAGGAGCCCAGGTACCTTTGTGCTACCAGGTAACGTCAACCCACTCCAATATTCTTGCCTGGAGAATCCCAGGAACAGAGGTGCCTGGTGGGTACAGTCCTTGGAGTTGCAAAGAGTCAGATATGACTGAAGCGAGTTAGCATGCACATCTTTCTGCCAACACCACATCATTTTCTTCTAGACTTGTGCAATTAGACAGAGGAACAGCTCCAGAAGCAGCAGCTTGAAGGACCAGAATTCAGAGAAGAAGTGAAAGTGAAAGTCACTTAATCGTGTCTGACTCTTTGCGACCCCATGGACTATACAGTCCATGGAATTCTCCAGGCCAGAATACTGGAGTGGGTAGCCTTTCCCCTCTCCAGGGGATCTTCCCAACCCAGGGATCGAACAGGCGTCTCCTGCATTGCAGGCGGATTCTTTACCAATTGAGCTATGATGGAAGAAATTTCACTCCAAACTTCTCTTGAATAATTTAACCCAGAGTGCTTTGCTCCTTTTCAGTCTTCAGCTGGCTTTTGTTCCTGCTTCATACATATTCAGGTATTTCAACCCCCAGCATTCCTGAATATCTCTGACACCAGATCTCAGGGATCGCTCCCTCCTCTAAATTCCTTATTATCTGTACCTCCTATTTAATGATACCTCATATTACTGTAAGCAGGAAAAGCAAAATGTGACTCCATGTTGGATTTGTTTCTTTCACTTTGTTGTTGTTCCATGGCTAAGTCATGTCCAGCTCTTTGCGACCTCATGTACTCCAGTTCATCAGGTTCCTCTGCCCTCCACCATCTTCCGAAGTTTGCTCAGATTCATGTCCATTGAGTTGGTGATGCTACCTAACCGTCTCATCCTTTGCTACCCCCTTCTCCTTTTGCCTTCAATCTTTCCCTTCATCAGAGTCTTTTGCAACAAGTGGCTCTTTGGGTCAGGTGGCCAAAGTATTGCAGCTTAGCTTCAGCATCAGTTTTTCCAATGAATATTCAGGATTGATTTCCTTTCAGATTGACTGGTTTGACCTTCCTTGCTTTTCGCTATGTTTGTTACTATAATCATTAGAAGGATGCACTGTCTGTAGCTGTAAGCATACAGCTAATCACTGGCTCTAAGCACTGTCTGTAAACTGTAAGCCTGCCTAAAGAAACCCTGCCCTGATGCCTTTGTTCAGCTCACAGGGAGACTTTCTTACCCTGCCCACCTCTGAATGGCTGCCAGAAAGAAATTAGCACATATTCTCCCTGATGCTGGCCAAGCCAAGAGATACTTTGCAAGATTTATGGCCTTTTTACTTTATTTTCTCAGCTCCTAAACGGTATCCAGACCCTAATTAGATAGTACTCTAGGACATTGGGTTTCCCCGGTGACTCAGATGGTAAAGGGTCTGCCTGCATTGCGGGAGACCGGGGTTCAACCCCTGGGTTGGGAAGATCTTCTGGAGAAGGAAATGGCAACCCACTCCAGTACCCTTGCCTGGAAAATCTCATGGACAGAGGAGCCTGGTAGGCTACAGTCCATGGGGTCTCAAAGAGTCGGACACGACTGAGAAACTTCACTTTCACTAGGACATTAATTCACCATCTTCCAGACACCCAGCTTTCTGAATAAAGTTGCTGTTTCTTGCCTCCAATTATTGGCCTCTCTTGCAGGGAGCTGACTGAGCTTGGATTCATTAACATTATTACTCAGCTCTTCATAAAAATTATCTGATTTACCAACTGATTTACCAATACCAACTGTATTGTCAGATCCTTGGAAGAACACAAGTCAACATGTTTCCAGATGTATTATTACTGCTGTTGGTGAAGGAAGGAGACCCCTTCCCGGGTCTGAGAGTGGGCTTTTGTCTAACTCTCGGAAATGAATTGTCTGAGGAGACACATGTGATGACAAAGCAAGAGACTTTGTTGGAAAAGGCTGCCCGGGCAGAGAGCAGCTGGGTAAGGGAACCCAGGAGGACTGCTCTACCATGTGGATCTCAGTCTCAGGTTTTATGGTGATGGGGTTAGTGTCCGAACTGTCTCTAGCCAATCATTCTGACTCAGGGTCCTTCCTGGTAACACATGCATTGCTCAGTCAAGATAGATGCCAGCAAAGAGGATTCTGAGAGGTGGTAGGACATGTGGCATCTCCTCGTGACCTTTTCCAAATTCTTCTGGTTGGTAGTGGCTTGTTAATTCTGTGTTCTTTGCCAGGACCTCTTGGCATAAAACAACTCATGCAAATGCTTAGTGTGGTGCCAGGCCAGGGTGGGTGGTTTCAGTCCGTGTTTCCCCTAACATAGCTATTTATTTGTTAATTTTCTATTATAGACTGACATCTCCCTTCCACCTCTCACTCCCTCCTTTGACCCTGAATCTTCAACTTTAGACCAAAAAAGTTTTCACAGGTCCATTCAGATGAAAATGAGGCAAGGAACAGAGAGCTCCTGCTTTACCGGAATGAAGGAAGCCCCAGAACTCTGGATCGGGGTCCGCAAATAATGACATCACAAGTTTGGTGGTGGTGGTTTGGTTGCTAAGTCGTGTCTCTTTTGTGACCCCATGTATGGTAGCCCAGCAGGCTCCTCTGTCCCTGGGATTTCCCAGGCAAGAAGGCGCGGGTTGCCATTTTCCTCTTCAGGGGATCTTTCTGACTCAGGAGTTGAACCCAGGTCTCCTGCATTGCAGACAGGTTCATTACCAACGGAGCCATCTGGGAAGCCCAGAGTATTTCAGATCAAACCTGAGTTCTAAAGTTAGGACTCTATGTATCTACAAATGGCTTCCATGAACTTTTGTTGTTGTTGTTGTTGTTAAAGTAAACAAATGTTATTGTGAAGGGTCCAGTCTACATGTAAAAGGTTCCTTTAGAATAAAAAGACTTGAGTCTTCCCTGGAGGTCCAATGCTTAAGACTGCCCATCCACTGCAGGTGGTGTGGGTTTGATCCCTTGTCGGGAAACTAAGGTCCTTTGTGCCTAGTGATGCGGCTGCAAATTTTTTTAAAAAGGACTTAATCTAAAACATTTATTGGGGAGGGAGGTTTAAGAAGGAGGGGACAGATGTATATGTATGACTGATTCATGTTAATATATGGTAGAAACCAACACAATATTGTAAAGTAATTAGCCTCCAATTAAAAATAGATTAAAAAAAATTTTTTTTAAACTCATTTATCGGAGGTCATTCCTCCGATACTGAGAGTGGTCTCAGTAACAGAGCTGTTATCGGTCTTATCCATCAAATGGACAGCAGCTGAATTTTTCTCATGTTCCCTTTATGCGTAGGAGGCCCACCAACATGTTTATAAATGACTCTAGTACGAGTGGAGGTAGCTAGGACCAGGGAGCGCACACCATGTGCTGTCAAGTCCTAGAGAGGAGATTGCTTTATCTTTTATTCAGATTATCCGTTCTTGCTTTGGGCGTAGAATTGTCTTTAAAAGGTTATTTAATTCACACTCCCAGGGAATTCTGGGATCTTCGTTTCTGTCTGGCCTGCCTGACCACTCCCAGTGTTGGCAGATTACCATGTGTGAGGCTGTTCTGCCCAGGGATGCACACCAAAAGTGGTCAGGACATGTCCCGCTGGTGAGATGGAGCTTCCAAAGATGTGTCAGAAAATTTTCCTCCCACTCCCTTCTTCCTTCTTCATTGAATGTAATGTCTTTTTTTAATACATTTTTATTTTTGGCTGTGCTGGGCCTTTGTGGCAGTGCTCGGGCTTCTCCTTGCAATGGCTTCTTCTGTTGCTGAGCATGGGCTCTAGGGCATACAGGCTTCAGTAGTTGCGCTGTGTGAGTTCTGTAGTTGTGTCTTGCTGGCTCTAGAGCATAGGCTCAGTAGTTGTGGCACATGGGCTTAGTTTCTCTGCAACATGTGGGATCTTCCCAGACCAGGGATCAAACCCACGTCTCCTGCATTGGCAGGTAGATGTTTTACCACTGAGCCAGCTGGGGAAGCCCCAAGTGTAATGTCTTGAATTGCCAAGGCACGTCCAACTCGATAGGGCACAGGATAATATGAAAGTTATACAACTGGAGAACAAACCCCAGTGGAGATGGTGATGGAATTTACACTGTAGTGTATCCTCTTTTATTTCCTTCTGTGATTTCAGATAAGTTAAACTTACAGAGTTATTCTGTTGGTAAACTTACAAGGGAATTCCCAGTTCATCTACATCATGAATTCTAAATACTGGCCAAAAAAAATCTTAAGCTTTTTATATATAAAGCATAAATGTACATATACTTCATAAACATATACAGTATATCTGGTGGTATGAAAATTCTATAAGAAAGAGAAATTAGGAAAATGTATTTTTAAAAGGGCTCCTTAGGGATGCGGTAATGAAAAAACAATCGAGAGACACTAACAGACCAGTGTCTTCAGACGAATTAAATCAGAATCTAGGCATGGAATCCAAGCAATACTCTTTTTCATTGTTTTTGGCTGAGATGCATTGTTTGTGGGCTATTAGCTCCCTGACCAGGGATTGAACTCAGGGGCCCTGCTGTGAAAGTGCTGAGTCTTAACCAATGGACCACTAGGGAATTCCCAATAGTATTTTTTAAACTATTTCTCTTTTCTTAAAAAATTTGTTTATTTATTGAAGTATAGTTGATTTATAATGTTGTGTGATGTTCAGGTGTTTAGCTGTAGACCAAAGTGATTTGAATACATATATACATAGATATATTTACATATGCATAAAAGAATATATGTTGAGGTGTAGAACAAAGTGATTCAAATATATATATTTATATATATAATATATATATATTCTTTTCTCAGTGCAATCAAAGATTTATACTCAGATTTAATATTATTCTAAAAAAAAGTTTTTTCAAGGGAAGGTGTAACTGTAAAATGTCAGTACTAGAATTAAGTCCCGTAAATTTGTTTTGAGGTGGAATGTGGCCAGGATAGTTCTCAGGTTGTGCTAGAGCAGCACTTTGTTACATGGAAGACAGGTTTTATAAGCAGCCTTTGAATCCAGCCAGTCAAGTGTAATGGAGAAGGCAATGGCACCCCACTCCAGTACTCTTGCCTGGAAAATCCCATGGACAGAGGAGCCTGGTGGGCTGCAGTCCATGGGGTCACTAAGAGTTGGGCACGACGGAGCGACTTCACTTTCACTTTCCACTTTCATGCATTGGAGAAGGAAATGGCAACCCACTCCAGTGTTCTTGCCTGGAGAATCCCAGGGACGGGGGAGCCTGGTGGGCTGCCGTCTATGGGGTCGCACAGAGTCAGACACGACTGAAGTGACTTAGCCGCAGTAGTAGCAGTAGCAGCATTCTTTTTCAGATTCTTTTTCCTTACAGGTTATTGCAAAATATTGAATGTAATTCTCTGTGCTATACAGTAGGACCTTGTAGGTTATCTGTTTTATATATTTTCTACTGTAGTAGAAAAATCCACAGCCAGGTTTGCAAACCACTGACCCAAATCAACTCCCTATTATTCCATGGAAAACTGAGGATCGAAAAAGAAAAATAACCAAACCAGACAGAAGTAGGGTTCCTCTTGACTACCATGCTAAAGTTGTTTTCACTGTGCTCTAGTGTCTTTTCCAATTTTATTTTCTCTGCTGTCTCATGAGGCTTTATTACATACTAGCCTGTTGATGGTTTGTTCCCTGTTTTTAGACCAAACTTTATCCGACAGTTTGAGTAATAATGTATGACTCTTTGTAAAAATTGAAAATGTACTCCATGCATGTGGTTTTGAAAAATTCAAATAGAAAAAGTACATTATGAGAACTAAGTTTCTCTTTTTCAACCCCGACTCCAGTCTCCCAGTCACCAATCCACTTCCCCAGATGTAGGCTCTGTGCCAAGTCTCTTGAGTATTTGTCCAACAAATTTCTGTACCTCCTTCTATCCCTTTTAAATAATGAAAGTACTTGATAATTATACAGAAAAAAAAAAAGCTCAACTTAGAGCTCCCAAGTATCTACACTTCTAGCTCCAGTGTCTCTTTTTCAGGGTTTGCTAATGACAACTACACATCCTTTTCCAAGAGTGAAAATAACATCATTTTGAACAGCACTATGATTATACTTTCATTTTATACCGAATTTGCTTACACCGGAAATGTCCCAGCTATAAAATAAGACCACAACAGGCCGTCTTATTGTCCTGCCCTAAGGCAGCAGTCTTTGTAAGTTTTCCAACATTTCACAGAACAATTGACTTAACAGAGGAAAAAAACCTTGCTGATCACAGATTTCCTTTTCTTTCTTTTCTGGCTTTTTTTGTTTTGGTTTGGTTTTTGTTGTTATTCTAAGAGCAAATTGCTTTAAGCACAAAATTGATCAAACTCCTGTATACCAGATATATTCAGTAAACTGTAAAAGGCATGGTGGCCTTTCAAATGCATGTAAGCACATACTATCCTTGTCGGATAACTTGTAGAGTTTGACTATTGATTCCTCACTTTGGTAATAAATCTTTTTTTTTTTTTTTTTTAAGAGCATCTTTTTGTCTTACCAGAACATTCCTATTGTCCCAAAAGTAACCCAAGGCAGTGACAGGCTGTAGACTCTTCTTCTAGGCTGATAACTAATCTCCTAAATTCTGCTCCTTTTCTCCACCCAACCCCCAACTCTGAAGCGTTACCCTAAGGAGAAAAAATTTGTTTTTTAATTCTTTGGGAGAATACATTTTAAAAAACCATTCTCTTGGAATTTATCCCTACCCAGAACATGCTGACATAGAAGTGATAATGGTTAAATTTAGAAAGTTCTTTCTCAAATCAAAGAATACTCAAGTTGAGAGGGAAAACAGAGCTCGAGCTCTCCTGTTATTTCATTTTACAGAGAAGGCAATTAAAGATGAGGGAGGTTGACTGGTGTGTCCAGGGTCATGTGGGAAAACTCACTCCATTTTCTCAGTAAATAGTTGCTAGGTAGGGATGTCCCTGGTGGTCCAAAAGTTAAGACTACCTTCCAGTGCAGAGGTGAGGGTTCGATCCCTGGTTGAGGAGCTAAGACCCCACATGCCTGGAGACCAAAAAAAAAAAAAAAAAAAAAACAGAAAAGAGAAATAATATTGTAACAAATTCAATAAAGACTTAAAACAAAAATAGTTCCTGGGTGCCTACTCAGAGCCTGGCATGGCCCAGGCTTTGGGGCCCAGCAGTTGGTATGTTCCATTAGGATGTGAGTGGCAGTGCCAGCGCTGGAAATCAGGTTCTGTCCTTCCCCACCCTCTGTCGCAGTCCCCTGGAGTGGTGGTGGGGAGACCTCTGGCCTTGCCTCCTAAGAGAATCAGCACTCACAGCAATAAAAATATTACAGTTTCCAGGAAGATGGAACTTCATTTTTCTCAGTCCCTTCTGGCAGGAATCTAAGGTCATTTGGGAGGAAGCCAGGGACATGAATGTGTCTTTATTTGTAGAGATAATGCCACATCCCAGCACCCATAGGACGCAAGCCTTGGGTGACTTACAGATACCCCCCTATAGTCATGGTCACACATACCCTTGAAAGTCAAGAGGGGAGCAGAGCTAGAAGTGGCCACGGCACCCACGGAATACACCCAGCTGACCTACTCAGGGATTACAACAAGGCTTTGTCTCCTCTAGAAATGTGCTGGAGACAATTTAGCCACAAACAGAACATAGCCCAGCTATCTGACTTTCAACCAACGACTCACTTGTTTCTGAAATATCTATTTATTTTAGCTTCATGACTTAACAGCAATAGTGTGAGGTAAGATGACATGAATCACTTAGAGCCTTTCAGATGGTGAAATACCAGCCTCAAAAAGAAAAAATAAAACAAATCGTACAGACAGGCACAAGGCGTGCACGTGAGCACATGAAAAAATGCACGTGCGTGTGCACACACACACACACACACAGCTAAAACTCATCCTCACAAAAATAAAATCTGACAAGAGGAAACTTGACGGGACACTAATTCTGAAATACTCTATGAATGAGTATTCATTCTGTTAAGAAATTCCAAATAAAGGAGTGAGCCTTAAGGACATTATGCTAAGAGAAATAAGCCAGTTTGAAAAAGAAATTTATAGTATGGTTCACTTATATGAAACATCTAGATTATTCAAATGCATAGAAACAGAAAGTAAAATGGTAGTTGCTGGGGGCCCCAAGGGATGAGGAAATGGGGAGTTGTTTTTTTAGCAGGTACCGAGTTTCAATTTTGCAAGGTGAAAAAGTCCTGGCGATGGATGACACAACAACGTGAATATATTTCATAATGCTGAACTGTACTCAAAAATGGTTACAATGGTCAATTTTACGTTATGTGCATTTCACCACAATTAAATTTTTTTTCAAATAGAAAAGAAGTAATACTTTCCATCAAGAGTTTTCTATCATATCTGAGGTACTATAAATAGGTAACAGGGAGGTAAATTAAGTCCTTGAGGGCCTGTGAGTTCAGTTGATGAAAGCCAGAACTGCAAGAGAGAAGACAATGTTCATTTACATAGGTGTTTAGGAGCGCACCTAGAAAGTTGTTGTTGGGTCGCTAAGTCGTATCTGACTCTCTGCAACCCCATGGACAGCAGCATGCCAGGCTTCCCTATCCTTCACCATCTCCTGGAATTCATTTCCTGGACATGCTCAAACTCGTGTCCATTAAGTTGGTGATGTCATCCAACTACCTCATCCTCTGTTGCCTCCTTCTCCTCCTGCCTTCAATCTTTCCCAGTGTCAGGGTCTCTCCCAGTGAGTTAGCCAGTAGTTTAGCTCGATACCTTACATTAGGGGCTTATTTAAATAGTTGAATAGGGAAAAGAGAAGGGGGAAACAGGGTTCTTTGGAAAGATCGAATGCGTTTCTTTAGGGAAAACAAACGGGTTTTTAGGAGAAAAATAACTTTTATACCACTGTGGCATAATTTTGGATTACTTCATAGGAGTTCTTTCATAGATGTTCAGGAGGTGCTGTTTGTAATATTTCCCTAAGCTTTAATCAAAATATATGGCAAATGGCAGCCTAGATGGGAGGGAAGTTTAACGGAGAATGGATACATGTATATGTACGCGTGGCTGAGTCCCTTTGCTGTCCACCTGAAACCATCACAACATTGTTAATTGGCTATACTTCATTACAAAATAAAAAGATTTTAAAAAATATATATGTCACATGAACCTCTTTCTTCCTGACAAGGAGTCCCAATTTTAAATTTGTCAACTTTCTCTGTTTGTTCAATTTTAACCCACAATACACAGACACTAAAAGCTCAAAATATCTTCTGAGATCAGTTGTCATTGGAGAGGACACAGTGAAGTGAAAAAATTAGGAGCTGTATGTTGGTAGAAAATGTGATTTTATACCTGCAGAGGGGGTGCCTGTTGGAGGGCGCATAGGATTTGATTTTTGCTGTGGAGTCCAAAGCCCAGAAGAAATGACGTTATAATAACCTGCCCTCCTTGAAGGCATGTTCTCTGGTTCTCAGGACCAGAGCAGCTCTAGAGTGTTTTTGAGGGGCTGTGTGTCTATTTCAGGGCATTTTCCCAGGAATGCTTTGACTCTTAAAATCTCTGTGCTTTACTACTTCACTGCAAGTATTTGGAATAAGCCTCTTTTTTTCTAAGGAGTTTTCCAGGAGGAGTAAGAAACGTTCAAAGCCTTGTCACTCAAATTGTGACTCTGGATCAACATCACGTGGGAGCTAGTTAGACATGTAGACATCTCAGGCCCCACCCCTGACCTACTGCATCCTCATCATCTGCATTTCAACAAGATCCGAAAGGGATTCTTGTACCACTGAGAGGCTGCTGAGACAAGGTGCAGTTCGCTTCTTCTTCATTCAGTCTTTCCTAAAATCTGAGATCCCCTGGCTTAGAAGTTTCAAGTTACCTTAAAAATTTTATATGAAAATAGAAATTTCATACCTGTAGGTCTCTATGATAACAACAATTGCTTCTGGAGGAAAGTACTGGGAGAATCTTCAACATTACCTTTCTTTGGCTTGAATTTTTTTTTTTTTTTTTTTTTTGGTATGTGCCCAGATTAGTTTTTTTGCATGTGTGTTTCTGTTTTTTGTTTTTGTTTTTTTGCAGTTGAGATGTTAGATCCCTGCGTGTGTGTTAATCGCTTCAGTCATGTCCGACTCATTGTGACCCCATGAACTGTAGCCCGCCAGGCTTCTCTGTCCATGGAATTCTCCAGGCAAGAATAGGAGAATTGGAGTAGGTTTCCATACTCTAGTGGATCTTCCCAACTCAGGGATCAAACCTGGGTCTCCTGCATTGCAGGCAAATTCTTCACTGTCTGAGCCACCAGTTAGATCCCTGACCAGGGTGCAAACCTATGCCTACTGCAGTGGAAGCTCAGTCTTAACGGCTAGACCACCAGGCAAGTCCGCAGATTACCTTTACCATGGTAAACGTGTATCCTTTCTAACCAGCACATTCCCTAGACCATTATAATTTACCAAGTACTTTCTTATTCATGATTTCACCAATACTCTGAACATCCTTACCAAGAAAGCAATACACTGAGCTAATCCTATGTTACAGATGAAGATGGTGAAGTACAGAAATAAAAGGCATGAAGAAACGTTGAAAATTAGAGCCAAAATTAGGATCCAAGTGTTTAAAATATCTTTATTATGAAAAATTTCAAATGTTACAAAACAGACAATATTATAATAGAATCACATGTATCTATCACTCCCACCCCCTACTCCATTATTATTATATGTGTGTATATATATATTTCCCCCCCCCCCAGGTAAAATGTACATTGAAATGCACAAATCTTATCCGGATCCTTCCCCCACCCCCCAATTCCAGTCTTGTTTGGCAGAAATCTGGCTCAGTTGCCTCCCAGATGTAAATGCTATTGACGGATTTCCTGCTGTTTCCTACAGGGAGTTGAATCATCCTTCCCTCGATTTAGGTTTGCTTTGAAAAGAGGAATGCCTTTGTTTTCAGTGGAAAAGTATATGGGTACCAAGTCTGGCTGCTGCATTGTTACCCATTCACAAGTGCAACCCAGGAATGCCTTCTTGAAACTGTCCCTTGGCCATTAGTCAAAAGCCTCCCTTCAAAATGGAAGGTCAGAGCCTCTTAGCCCTGTTCCACCCCCAGCCAGTCTCACACCCGTCCCCTAAGCGCTCCCCACTCTGAGTGGGCCCTTTGAAAGTGAAATGAAAGTGTTAGTGTCCAACTCTTCACAACCCCATGGACTGTAGCTCGCCAGGCTCCTCTGTCCATGGAAATCACCAGGCAAGAGGGGATAGCCCTCTTGAGGGGATAGCCATTCCCTTCTCCAGGGGATCTTCCCACCCTGGGATCAAACCCGCGTCTCCTGCATTGCAGGCAGATTCTTTACCATCTGAGCCACCAGGACTCTTTGGGCCACCATAAATCCACTCAACAATGCTCATGTAATCAGCCCTACTACGTGCCAGGGATTGCCTAGGCTGGACTTCATCTCCAAGCGACCCAAACATGTAAGACTCCCATTTCCCTTTAAAAGCTGGAAAAGAAAACATAAACTTGTCTTCCATCTTGTTGCAGGAGATGAGTCAGCAGAACAGGAAATTCTCCTCGCACAAGCCCTTCTGATCCTGTGGGCTGGGTGTGTGTGGTATCGAGCAAGGGCTGGGAAGGGAACCGGCTTCTCTCCTAGAACCACTTTGAAAGGTGAACAATGCAAGTTGGCCAGGATGCTTGGAAGCATCGACACACACCTCACCAATTAAAATGGTCCCAACATGTTTGGGGGAAAGCTGAAGGGCTTTCTAATTAGGAGCGGGACAAATAAGGAAACTAGCTGTTGCCAAAGTCTAGGTGACTTCAGGATGAGAGGTTGGAGGAGTTACCTCCTGTGAAAACTGAAAATGCACCTGAGCAGCAAACACAGAATGTTTGAGGGAAAAACCCTTTAAAGCAGGGTTCAAGGAAGTCCCTTACATGCCACGAAAGTGGTGCAATTAGGCACGCAGTGGTGAATTACAGAAGGAAGGGGAGCTGTGGGCACTGGAACTGCCCTACCGTCTGGGGCCTGATCTCTTAACAACAGAGCAAAGTCCACAGAGAGGACCCAAGCTGCTGCCGAGGCTCCACTCCTCGCCAGCTGTGAGCCTGGGAATAAGTCATTTAATCTCTGCCGGCCCCAGTTTTCTCCTCCGCAGAAAGAAAGTTAAACATGATAAGCTCTTCCATCTCTAAAATATTGTTTTAGAATATTGTTTTAAAATATTGCAGCTCCTCTGCAAATGCAAATAGATTGAGCATTAACTCTACTTTTTCCTTGCCTTTCATTACTTTTCCAATGAGATCATGAGGGCTGTTAGCAAAAGCAGGACTGTTGAAAATAGCTGTTCTGTGGGAATCAGGCACTGGGTGCTGTGTGTGTGTGTGTGTGTGCGTGTGTGTGTGTGTGTGTGTGTGTGTACATTTCTTTGGGGTGGGGCCGTGAAGGGATGTGGGGGAGGCGGGGGTGGGGTGGGGGGTGGGGAACACATTCAGCCAGCTCTCCATGTTTTCAGCTTTGCAGAAAAATAAATGCAGCCAAGATTGAGGAGTGAGATTTTTGCATATGAGAAGGAGATGGGGGAGGAGTCACCGCGCTGAGATTCCAGCACTGAATTAAAAAAAAGGATGAAGACGCAGTTAGGAGGGTAGGCTGCCAAGGAGCCAAGAAGTAAAAATATGCAGGGTTTTTTTTAAATAGGGTGTAGCCAGAGCCGGTTAAAATCCTACTCTTCCACTCCGACCGGCCTTCCCCCTCACCCCACCCGGCCCCATTCTAAATTCTTTCAAGGCTCGGCTCCCTTCCCCTCCTCCCCCGCGGAGAAATGATATAGCAGTCAGGAGGAAGTGACACATTTTCCTGCTTGAATGGAGCAGGCCTTGCAGCAGGCTCTCGGCAATCGTCAGCAGCCTTATCTCACCCCGGCCATCGCAGGCGCCTGGTTCCTCAAACAATGCTTTCCTCTGGCTGAACCCTGGGTGATGACTCTAACGCCTAGGAAAGCTCCGTGCTCAGAGGTTCAGGGCACCCCGTGCAAGGTTTGAGTTCCTTGCCAGTGCAACTTCCACGTCAATAACCCAGCACAGAGGATCATGCCTAAGGCTTTGTGAGACCGGTGAAGGGGACCTGGGGAAATGCAAGATCCTAGGGAGGTGGACTAGTAGAATCCCATCACTGAGAGTCCTAGAGACCTGAATTTACATGCCAGCTGTGTCATTTGGGAGCTATGTTACTTTGGGCAAGTTTCTCAGCCTCTCTGAACCTCTGAATCTTCCTGTATAAGAGGAGGGATATTGGTAATAATAGAGCTTCACTGGTGGCTCAGTGGTAAAGAATCCACCTGCCAGTGCAGGAGACACAGGAGATGTGGGTTCAACCCATGGGTCAGGAAGAAACCTGGGGAAGGAGACGGCAACCCACTCCAGTATCTTTGCCTGGGGAATCCCCTGGAGAGAGGAGCCTGGCAGGTCACAGTCCACAGGCTTGCAAAGACTCACACATGACTGAGTAACTAAACAACACTAATTGGTAATAATAACTGCCTTGAAGGTTAGAATGAAGTTTTCATAAGGCAGCAGGTGTGATGTGCCAGGGGAGTAGAATAGACAGAAATCCATTCTTGGGACTAACCTGGTGGTCGAATGGTTGAGACTTCATCTTCCAATAATGGGGCGTGGATGGGGTGGTGCAGGGGTGCAGGTTTGATCCCTGGTTGGGGACCTGGGATCCCACAAGCCTGGCAATCATAAAACTGAGACATAGAGCAGAAGCAATGTTGCAACAAATCCAATATAAAAAAAAAGGTCCACATAAAAAAAAAAAATCTTAAAAAGAAAAAGAAGTCCATTCCCCTTCCCCTCCCACCTAGGATTCCCTCCACTTACCAGTCCAACCCACAGTACTATTTGCTTACCCCTTAATAGCACTTTTTATTAGTACTTTCCAGCTTAGCAATTAATTTCATGCCATTGTATTATAGTTTAATCATAGAGGCCTTACTGACACTGAAAACTTAAATCAGCATTCCAATCTTATATCTCATTAGCAGCTCTCAAATGACTAACTAATTGCTATAGTAACAGAATCATAAAACTACAGAAAAACAGAGAGTGATGTAAAAAGCATCATGGGCAAGAATGGCTTCTGGTCCTCTCTGTTTCTACTTGTATTTGTCCTGCCTCATGTGTATCTCTACTATATAGAATTTATCTAACTCTGTTGTAATAATGTGTTTCCATACTTGTCTCTCACTAGACTAAAGGCACCTTGAAGACAGAGACAATGCCTCTTTTATTTTTGTATTTCCAGAACTTAACAAAATACACGATAGGTATGTAATAAGTTGGGGGCTTCCCTGGTGGCTCAGTGGTAAAGAATCCACTTGCCAATGCAGGAAACACAGGTATGATCCCTGGGTCAGGAAGATCCCCTGGAGGAGGAAATGGCAATCCACTCCAGTATTCCTGCCTGGGAAATCCATGGACAGAGGAGCCTGGTGCGCTACAATCCGTGGGGCTGCAAAAGAGTCACACATGTCTAAAGTGACTGAGCATAGGCACATGTAATAACCTAATGATTACTTTTGAGAAATGGAATATTTCCTACCATCAGTAGAAAGGATGTCATGGTGACCAGCAATTACAGCCCTCCAATGTGAGCATGTGAGCCCTGAGAGAACTAAGGAAGGAAAGAATACCTGCCATCAGACAGCAGTCACTCCCTATGGTGAGTCCTGAGAAAGCTCAGGATGTAAAAACACAGGGTACTGGCCATAGAGAGCTGAGGTGCATATCAAAGGGATGATTTCAGTGAGCCCAGACTCTTGCATATTCCCATACATAGAAAAGCGCTAAATTTATGAGCTTGAGTTATCTACTTTCCTTTAATTAACAGTAAGTTTTTGATGTTCAGACTACCTGCCCTTTGCTGCAAAACTTCTATATAACCTGGCTCCTTCCCTTGCCTCCAGAGAGCAGTCTTCAGGGTTACTTGAGATGCTGTCTCCTGGGCTTGAAGTCCTGAAGATTCCCACTAAATAAAACATAATTTTCAACTTTTAGGTTGTGAATATTTTTCTGTGTATGATATGATATAGGCACATTTTATTAATTACAACACACAACCACACATACAATTAAAATCCCTAATAATTTGTGAGAAGGAGGTTGCAACACACACAGTCATGTACGACTCTTTGCAACCCCATGGATTGTAGCCCACCAAGCTCCTCTGTCCATAGGATTTCCCAGGCAAGAATACTGGAGTGGGTTGCCCTTTCCTTCTCCAGGAAGGCTGTGAATATATTTTAGGTCCACAATTTGAACACACCATTGAACTAATAGATTTGGTCTTATTCTGTCCACTGATGTAGCTTATGCACAAAGAACAGTATCCAGCATGCAGCAAGCGTTCTACTCACTGGTACCGGAAGAAGGCCTGGGACCTTCCGGGGCTGCGTTTGTCATCTACATAAGGTTGGTTCATCAAGGTCCATTGATTGAATTTGTGGTTCTCAAATCCTAGTTCTCCATGGGGTTATAGAAGAATCACAATGGGATTTTTTTCTGGCTGCTCCTAGTCTTAGTTGCCAAGTGCAGGATCTTTTAGTTAAAGCATGTGGAGTCTAGTTCCCTGATCAGGGATGGAACCAAGGCCCCCTTATTTGGGAACATGGAGTCTTAGCCACTGGATCACCAGGGAAGTCCCCAAGAAGGTATCTTGATTCCCAGACTCCATTTCTGAATGATTCAGGAGGTCTCAGTTAGGACCTATAAATTTGTAGTTTAAAAGAAGAGAGGAAAATAATAAAAAAAGAGAAAAGCTTTCCAGATGACTCATACAGGACACAGTGTAAGCCTCACTATTCCAGGTACTTCTTACAGTTCTCAGGTAGTATGATTTGATACAACATTTTGACTGTTTCCCAAAAAACTACAGATCAGGACTTCTCAGATGGTCCAGTGGTTAAGAGTTTGCCTTGCAATGCCAGGGACTTGGTTTGATCCCTGGTCAGGGAACTAAGATCCCACATGCTGCAGGGAAACTAAGCCCTCAAGCCACAGCTGTAGAGTCTGTGTGATGCAACACAAGACCCCTGGGTGCTGAAACTAAAACCGAACACAGCCAAATAAATAAACAAAAGACTACAGGTCATCAGAGTGGTTTACTAGGCTGATATAATGTGAATAATATAGAACTTGATTTAAACAAATGGTACTTTAGGCAGACTAGTGATTTGTTGTTGTTGTTCAGTCACTCAGTCATGTCCGACTGTTTATGACCCCATGGACTGCAGAACCCCAGACTTCCCTGTCCTTCACCATCTCCCAGAGACTAATGATTATGTACCTTTTAAACAGATGTGTTTTTTTATATAACATATTCAGTGGGGTTAAAGAGGAGTTCATTTTTTTAAACAAATAGATACATAGAGTATACCTCTTTGTTTTCAAAATAATAGATTCATGAGACCTTTTTCCTGAATTTCTGAACCAGATAGCTTCTTAGAAGGCAGAGAGCATAGTTTCCAATTTAAATAAAAATAAGTCATTCCAGGTAAACAACACAGTGTCATCCATTATTTAGACAACTGCCAACTGACTGGCTTCAAGGCCAGGGGAGGACCTGAATAAAGTTGTATCTGGGCCTTACACGCATGTGCCACAAAAGTGCTAAAAGAATTGGGCAGAGGGTTTTGTTTTTCTCCAAACAATACACTCTCCTTTGGTGGTGCGTGCATGCTCAGTCACTAAGTTGTGTCCAGCTCTCTGCGATCCCATGGACTGTAGCCCACCAGGCTCCTTTGTCCATAGGAATATCCAGGCAAGAATACTGGAATGGGTTGCCATATCTTCCTTCCAGGGATCTTCCAGACCCAAGGATTGAACCCGTGTCTCCTTCATCTCCTGCATTGGGAGGCAGGTTCTTTACCATTGAGCCACCTGGGAAGCCCTGTCCTTTGGTGGTAGCAGGACTGATTAATATTTCATCAGTTCAGTACGAGACCTGTTCTCACGGGGTGGGATTATTCAACTCTACTCCAGTGGTGGTTGAATACACCTTTTATACTGATGTCCCAGGTAGCCAGTTGGCTCACTGGTACGTTAGTTCTCATCACCTGAGAGAGACTAATCAGATCACAAAAAGGCCCCTTTTATGTCCCCACACATATTTCTTCTCCTTCTCTCCCAGGTCAATTTTTAGACTTCATCTGTTACATTACTACCAGTGGGGGGTGGGGAGTGCTGGAGCGGAGGAGGGAACCAGGTCTATTTTGAACTGGATCAAATTCTCTCCCACTGAGTAGTCAGGACATCCTCCAAAAAAACCAACTAACTGAAGGGAAGAACCCAAGGAGTCCTTCTAGAGATTCGGCATCTCTCAGCAGTGCGATCCAGAGGGAGAATCAGAAAGATGTGCACGTAGAAATGCAAAGCCTTCGAGCAGATATGTAAACAAATGTGGTGACAGCCACGTGGGGACAATCATCTGTTGACTTATCCCAGCACCTTTATAGTTTTTCTTCATTTTTCTTTTCTATTTGAATGAAAAATCTTGTGGCTTTTACATTGTCACTGAACAACAGCAACAAAAAACCTGTGACATTTCACAACACCTAAGCTATTCCGTCAACTTTTGACAGTTCTATTATGTTTCTGACACTTGCAGAAATGTTTTCAACTCTCCTGGGAGGCTGAGGTTGTCACATGTCTGCCTTTCCCCGTGCTTTGTTTGTGTTGCTCTGTGACTTCTGGTGGCAACACAGGCAGATAAGATCAGTAACCTGGCTGCAGAGTTTCCCCAGGATTTTTTGTCTGGTGACAGAGGAGAGCGTGTCCTTAGGGATACTGGAGAGAGATCTCCTAGATGTCATTGATAAAGCCAGTGTAGGCTATTGAGTTGCAGAAGAAAGTTCAGGATTTCACGGTGAAACTCCAAATTGCAAAGCTTCAGTTGACCAAAAAAAAAACAAAAACAAAAGCAACGTGAATGAATACCGTAGCACTTTCTGTGAATTTTTAGGAGCTGGAGTGACATGATGGAGCTCACAGATATTTTAGATTTGACCCAAGAGTCAATTTCCCTGAAAGGACCTGATGCTCACCCTAAAGAATACACAAGTTCTTCCTCCTGAGAGCTGTGAAGCACATCTCCAAGCACGGCCTGGAGGCGGTAGGTACTTGGGTAACCAGTAGGACCTGTATTTAGCGTGGAATCATTGATGGTGTGCCAGTGGATGGGGGTGGTATGAAATGGCACTCTTATCATGACTGTGCTGTCAGGCTTTCTGCAGAGGAATTCAGTCCCATGACAAAGAAGCATGGGGATGAGTCTACAACGTCAAACCAAAGCAGCCTGCTTGTCATGTTCAAGGTGTGGAGTAATTGATCTGCCTTTCTTCCAAAGCCTGTCTTCCATGAGCCCTTAGAAGGAAGGTCACCTTCTCAGCAGCAACTGATGAGTAGAAATTCTTGGTAAATAAATAGAAAAAGAGCACATTTCATTGCTTCATACTCCAGTTCCTTCAACCACAGTGTTATCACCTTAGCCGTATTATTGTCCCCAGAAATCTCTAGCCCAGCAAAAGTGGTCATGAGAAAGAAGAGCATGACTTGCTTTGCAGCAGTGAAAGGTTTTCAAAAAAGATTTTGTTATTGGTTGTTCAACTGACCATTTCTTTTTTTAAAAATCTATCTTAAAAATTATTTATTTTTTTTTATTTGGCTGTGCTGGATCTTACTTGCAGCACATAGCATCTTCATTGTGGTGTGTATGGGTTCAGTTCAGTTCAGTTCAGTCGCTCAGTCATATCCGACTCTTTGTGACCCCATGAACTGCAGCACGCCAGACCTCCCTGTCCATCACCAACTCCTGGAGTCCACCCAAACCCACGTCCATTGAGTTGGTGATGCCATCCAACCATCTCATCCTCTGTCACCCCCTTCTCCTCCTGCCCTCGGTCTTTCCCAGCATAAGTTGCAGCATAAGGGATCTTTAGCTGTGGCATGTGAACTGGTGGTTGCAGCATGTGGGGTCTAGTTCCCTGACCAGGGATTGAACCCAGACCTCCTGCACTGGGAGCTTAAAGTCTTAGCCACTGGACCACCGGGGAAGTCCCATCGGTCATTTTGTTTCTGTGACACTTAGTTAAAGATGGACCCTGGAGTCAGACTATCTATGTTTAAATCTCACTTCTGTCTCTTATTAGCTGAGAGACCTCATCGAGTTACTTATAGTCTCTGTGCGTCCGTTTTCTTGCCTGTACAATGACAGTGACGGTCCCTCCCTCCTAGGACTGTCGGAAAGCACAAATGAGTTCATGTACATCAAGGGCTTAGATCGCTGTCTGGCACTGCTGGTGAGTGCAAGGTCAATATTTGCTGTCCTGTGTTTTTGTTGTTCCCTCCTGAAAGTGCTTCGTTTTCACTGGGCACCGGCCATGCTGTTGCTTCACATGACACACCTGTGGGACAGAACAGGTGGCATTAACCCTGTTTCATCAGAGCAGAGGACTAGAAAATATACATTGCTTTCTTGTGAGTGATACTTTTTTCAACCAGGAGCAATGACTCCCAATGTCTATCCTTGAAAGGGCCGATATTCTACTGATATAAGGATATTAACTATTCTAAATTGTGTTACTTGGTTGCTAAGTTGTGTCTGACTCTTTGCAACCCTATGGACTGTAGTCTGCCAGGCTCCTCTGTCCTTGGAATTCTCCAGGCAAAATTACTGGAGTGGGTTGCCATTCCCTTCTGCAAGGGATGTTCTCAACCCAGGAATCAAACCTGAATCTTCTGTGTCTCCTGCACTGGCAAGCGGATTCTCTACCACTGATCCACCAGGGACTTTGTACCTTTTCTGTGTTTGGTACAATATACTCTTTAAGCTAATAATTGTCTTTCACCTCATGTCACTAAGAAATGTATTTTTCAACTTCTACTTAAAAAAGACTTCATTTGACTCAGAAGTTATAACAGAAAAAAAAAAAAAGAAGAAGAAAGAAGCAAAAGAAAACCTTTCCTGGATTATTGAACTCCATCCAATCTCATGACAGTATGCTTTACAGAAAGAGCAAAAGACAAAGAGGAGGTGGTGACCAAAAAAAAATTTTTTAAGCTGATTTTGAAAAGGTAGATGACTCAGTTAAATCTGCATGACGTCCAGAGACAAGGCAGAAACATCTAAGGAGGGATGTTCCTTTCATCGTAGGAGGTGAAGAGTAAGGTGAAGACTGAGTAGGTGGGATTGAGCAGTCAAAAAACAAAAAGTTTTTTCCTGTAGTCATAATTTTAGAACTCAATGAGACCACTGAGACAGTCAAGTGCCATTTCTTTCATTTTATAGATGAGAAAGCAACTCAAGCTGGTGCTCCTGCCTCAGATCTCAGCTTGGAGTAGCAGGATCAGGCGCAGGGCCCAGATCTTCTGAATTCAGTGTTTTCTCATCTTCTGTGATGCCAGGCTGATTGGGGTTTCTATGGCCAAAAGAGATCTGGTGAACAGAGAAAGCTAATGTAACTCATTAATAAGGTGACCATACACCTTATCATCCAAACCTAGGCACTTTTAAGAGGAAAAAGAAAAAAACAAACAAACAGGCAAACCTAGATTTATTTCCCTTTAAAATCTATTTGCCATTATTTGTCATTTGATGTTATCTGTCACCATATTCAGAGAAGGCAATGGCACCCCACTCCAGTACTCTTGCCTGGAAAATCTCATGGATGGAGGAGCCTGGTAGGGTGCAGTCCATGGGGTCGATAAGAGTCAGACACGACTGAGCGACTTCACTGTCACTTTTCACTTTCATGCATCGGAGAAGGAAATGGCAACCCATTCCAGTGCTCTTGCCTGAAGAATCCCAGGGACAGGGGAGCCTGGTGGGCTGCTGTCTATGGGGTCGCACAGAGTCGGACACAACTGAAGTGACTTAGTAGTAGTCACCATATTAATAATTCTACCATCAATGATTCTGGAGAGTGGCTGTTAGTATCTTTTCAATGCCCTTCAAGTCATCTGCCAGCTCTTTCCATTGAGAACACTAAGTTGTCAATCAAAAGAAGAGCTGGCTGGGGACCTACTTGGTGGTTCAGTGGCTAAGACTTCATGCTCCCAAGGCAGGGGCCAGGGATCGATTCCTGGTCAGGGAACTAGATCACATATGCTACAACTAAGTGTTTGCATGCTGCATGCAACTAAACAAAGATCCCAAGACTTGGTGCAGCCAAATAAATAAACGCTAAAAAAGAAAAAAAAAAATCAAACTGGCTGGTAACTCCTGTTATTGCTCTTTTTTTCCCTCTTTCATCTGGATCCTAGCATTCCAAGGCAGTAACACGTGGACTTTTCTGAGAGTGGTTTCATGAATACATCTTCCTTGGTAGTAAAATCTCAGATGTGTGTCCTGTACCTCCTGCTTCACTTCTTTCCTGTGGAGTTTATGGTTATGAAACCCTCACTCCATATGAAGTCTCTGTGAGTTGACTTCTCTTTCCCAGAGATGCAGTGTTGCTTCCCAGATGAGTGCACTTGTTCTCTTTCCCACCAGAGGTTTTCTTTTCTTTTTTTTGAGGTTCTCTTTTTGAGAAGATGATGTTTCAATTTCTGTATGTTTTTTGCTTGTTAAAAAACAGGGCTGGGACTTTCCTGGTGGTCCAGTCGTTAAGAATCTGCCTTTCAAGGCAGGGAACACAGGTTTAATCCCTGGTCAGGGAACCAAGATCCCACATGCTATGGGGCAGCTAAGCCCAGGAGCCACGGCTAGAGAGCCTGAGCGCTGCAATGACTCGGTCTGGCCTTGCACTCTGAAGTGCACACACCACAGCACAACCGGAAGCACACGCACTGCAACAAAGACCCAGAGCAGCCAAAAATATTTTTAAATACATCAGTTCAGTTCAGTTCAGTCGCGCAGTCGTGTCCAACTCTTTTCGACCCCATGAATCGCAGCACACCAGGCCTCCCTGTCCATCCAACTCCCGGAGTTCACTCAGACTCACATCCATTGAGTCAGTGATGCCATCCAGCCATCTCATCCTCTGTTGTCCCCTTCTCCTCCTGCCCCCAATCCCTCCCAGCATCAGAGTCTTTTCCAATGAGTCAACTCTTCGCAAGAGGTGGCCAAAGTACTGGAGTTTCAGCTTTAGCATCATTCTTTCCAAAGAAATCCCAGGGCTGATCTCCTTCAGAATGGACTGGTTGGATCTCCTTGCAGTCCAAGGGACTCTCAAGAGTCTTCTCCAACACCACATAAAAATATACTAAAAAGGTGAAAAACAAAACAAAACAAAAACAGATCTGCCTTCTTTCCAAATTAGGCTCTGTTTGATTAGGGCTGGATTTCAATATCTGCCAAATCTTGGGCAACATCAGTGGGATCTCCAGTCAGATTTCTGTAGGTGCTAACTCTCATGAGTTAAATTGTTGGCTTTTACCCTTTGGGGACCTTCCAAGAACAGACTGCTGTCTTATTATATATCTCTCTTGCACCACTTGGGTTTTCCCCCAAGGGGTCCAATGTAGTTGCCATACTCTGAGATGTTTGATAAGCCTTTATGATCTCACTGCATTGACATGGAGTGAATTGCTAGTATAAAACTTGTGAGACTGGCTTTTGGGACTCCATTTCTCATCATGGTTGGGACCAATTGGGAACAGGAGTCAGTCAACACAACCCCTTTAAAATATTTAGATCTCAGTTATTAATACTTCAACATCCACCCAGGTATTGCTGTCTCACCTTCAGATTTCCTAACATAGCATCTGGTTAATTCAATGATCTTAAATGAGCAACTTACCAAGCACTGGTGCTCTTTAGTCAGTTGGCTGTTACTGTCCTTTTGCTAAATGGAAATAGCTTAAGCCTATTTATTGATTTATTTTTGGCTGCCCTGGGTCTTTGTGGCTGTACACAGGCCTTCTCTAGTTGCGATGAGCAGAGGCTGCTCTCTAGTTGTGGTGCATGGGCTTCTCATTGCAGTGGCTTCTCTTGTGGTGCATGGGCTCTAGGACTTGGGCTCAGTACTTGTGTCCTACAAGCGCAGTTGCCTCTAGGCATACAGGACCGTCCTGGACCAGGGATCAAACCCATGTCACCTGCATTGGCAGGCAGATTCTTAACCACTGGACCACCAGAGAAGTCCCAAGCCCATTTATTCTTTATCTGTGGCATTCTTTTCCAATTTTGTTGGAGTTCCAAAGAATAGCAAGGAGATAAGAAAGGCTTCCTCAGTGATCAATGTAAAGAAATAGAGGAAAACAACAGAATGGGAAAGACTAGAGATCTCTTCAAGAAAATTAGAGATACCAAGGGAACACTTCATGCAAACATGGGCAAAATAAAGGGCAGAAATGGTATGGACCTAACAGAAGCAGAAGATACTAAGAAGAGGTGGCAGAATACACAGAAGAACTGTACAAAAAAGATCTTCATGACCCAGATAATCATGATGGTGTGATCACTCACCTAGAGCCAGATATCCTGGAGTGCAAAGTCAAGTGGGCCTTAGGAAGCATCACTATGAACAAAGCTAGTGGAGGTGATGAAATTCCAGTTGAGCTATTTCAAATCCTAAAAGATGATGCTGTGAAAGTGCCTCACTCAATATGCCAGGAAATTTGGAAAACTCAACAGTGGCCACAGGACTGGAAAAGGTCAGTTTTCACTTCAATCCCAAAGAAAGGCAATGCCAAAGAATGCTCAAACTACCGCACAATTGCACTCATCTCACACGCTAGCAAAGTAATCTCAAAATTCTCCAAGCCAGGCTTCAACAGTACATGAACCATGAACTTCCAGATGTTCAAGCTGGTTTTAGAAAAGGCAGAAGAATCAGAGATCAAATTGCCAACATCCATTGGATCATTGAAAAAGTGAGAGAATTCCAGAGAAACATCTACTTTTGCTTTATTGACTATGCCAAAGACTTTGACTGTGTAGATCACCACAAACTGTGGAAAATTCTGAAAGAGATGGGAATACCAGACCACCTGACCTGCCTCCTGAGAAATCTGTATGCTGGTCAAGAAGCAACAGTTAGAACTGAACATGGAACAACACACTGGTTCCAAATTGGGCAAGGAGTATGTCAAAGCTGTATATTGCCACCCTGCTTATTTAATTTATGTGCAGAGTACATTATGAGAAATGCTGGACTGGATGAAGCACAATCTGGAATCAAGATTGCCAGGAGAAATATCAATCACCTCGGATATGCCGATGACACCACCCTTATGGGAGAAAGTGAAGAAGAACTAAAGAGCCTCTTGATGAAAGTGAAAGAGGAGTGAAAAAGTTGGCTTAAAACTCAACATCCAGAAAACTTAGATCATGGCATCTGGTCCCATCACCTCGTGGCAAATGGATGGGGAAGCAATGGAAACAATGACAGACTTTATTTTGGGGGACTCCAAAATCACTGCAGATGATGACCACAGCCATGAAATTAAAATATGCTTGCTCCTTGGAAGAAAAGTTATGACCAATCTAGCAGCATATTAAAAAGCAGAGACATTACTTTGCCAACAAAGATCTGTCTAGTCAAAGCTATGGATTTTCCAGTAGTCATGTATGGATGTGAGAGTTGGACTATAAAGAAAGTTGAGCACCAAAGAATTGATACTTTTGAACTATGGTGTTGGAGAAAACTCTTGAGAGCCCCTTGGAAGCAAGGAGATCCAACCAGTCCATCCTAAAGGAAATTAGTCCTGAATATTCATTGGGAGGACTGATGCTGAAGCTGAAACTCCAATACTTTGGCCACCTGATGCGAAGAACTGACTCATTGGGAAAGACCCTGATGCTGGGAAAGATTGAAGTCAGGAGGAGAAGGGGACAACAGAGGATGAGATGGTTGGATGGCATCACCAACTCAATGCCATGAGTTTGAGTAAACTCCAGGAGTTGGTGATGGACAGGAAAGCCTGGCATGCTGCAGTCCATGGGGTTGCAAAGAGTTGGACACAACTAAGTGACTGAACTGAACTGAACTGATTGCTACCTTATCACAGTGTCATTTTGATCAGCCTCTCCCTCCAGGCACAAAGCAATATTTTCCCCTGAATGAGTTTCCTGGGGCCAGAAAACCTATAGTGGGGTTTATGTCTGTGTGTGCTTAATCATGTCTGACTCTTTGCAACCCATGGACTGTAACCCACCAGGGTCCTCTGGAGTCCATGGAATTTCTCAGGCAAGAATACTGGAGTAGGTTACCTTTTTCTTCTCCAGGGATCTTCCAACCCAGAGATCCAATCTGATTCTTTAATCAAAGAGGCTAAATTGTTGAGGCAAGTACTTGTGATGGATGGAAATCTTCTTAAGTTGGAAAGGACTCTGGCAGCAGACATAGGTGGGGCACTCGATAGCATCCTCTTGTGACCTTCCAAAGAACCACAGATTTTTCCTTTTGCAGTTTGGTGGGGATTGTGAACTTTGCTATGGTGGAGGAGGTTAGGTTGTGGAGGTGGGTGCTTCAAATAGCATGTGCAAAGAGGTGCCTCAGCTAATTTCCCTTGCCAAAAGCAATTTTGAAGTTTAACTTTTGTTGTAGCGTTATTGCCTTCCAAATTAAGAAGTTATTAAATTTAAATTTTTACTGCAAAGCTACCAACATACCATGTCAGAGAGGTTTTTGCAGGTCTATTAAGTGTAAGCTGGATGTGATTCATTAAGCTTTCAATTTTCTCTAAAGCCATCTTCAAGTGTTGGCGGCAGTGTTTATAAGCTTTTAGGGGGTGAAAGGGGAGTCTGTTCTAAAGATGATGGGGGAACCTCCCTGGTGGTCTGGTGGCTAAGACTCCAAGTTCCCAATGCAGGTGGCCCAGGTTTGATCCCTGGTCAGGGAACTAGGTCCCATATGCCGCAACTAAGAGCTTGCATCCTGCAGCGAAAACCCAGTGCAGTCAAATTAAAAAAAAAGTAAAGATGAGAGGTACACTCATATTAGACTATTATTTTGGAGCTTCATAGGTGAGTTTATGTACATTGGGGCTTCCCTCACAGCTCAGTCAGTAAAGAATTTGCCTGCAATGCAAGAGACTCAGGTTCAATTCCTGGGTTGGTCAGGAAGAGCCTCTGGAGAGGAAATGGCAATCCACTCCAGCATTCTTGCTTGGAGAATCCCATGGACAGAGGAGCCTGGCAGGCTAGAGAGAGTTGACATGTGTTACCCTCATGGAATTTTTACTTGACCAGTTCGAGTTTGAGTGTTTTGTTGTTGTTTGTTTTGGCTGAACTGGGTTTTAGTTGCAGCACATGGAAATTTAGCTGTGGCACGTGGGATCTAATTCTCTGACCAGGGATCAAACCCAGGGCCCCTGTATTGAGAGCACAGACTTTAACCACTAGATCACCAGGTAAGTCCCAGTTTGTTTTTAAAGTATGTATTTGAGGATGTATCTTCCATAAGTATTCTGGACAAAATAAGATATCAAGGAAAATAGCAGAGAAATAAGCAGCTGGGTGGGATGACAGGAGAAACACTAGATTGAGTGGATAGAGCCCAAAACTGGTTCACAGCTCCCAGCCTCTCCACTAACCAGCTGGGTGACCTCAAACAAGCTGTCAGCATTTAATAACAAATGCCTTTATCTCTTAGAACCCCAAGGTGTCCTCATTTATCTTATGAACATCTTTGAGATAATATACATGACAAAGCTGTTCAAATGCAAGATATTATTGTTGATTTTGTTGTCATAAATAATAATGTGAGGTTTGAAACCTGAATTGTGGTAAAAGCGGAGATGAGCAGGGTTTCAGCTCACTCAAATACTTGCACGGTGAACGTAGGAAGACCTGCATTGGCAATCCTTGGCCCCCACCCTTCAGGAGTTTTCAGTGCTTAAGGCAGACTCATTGTTGGACCAGTGTTTGAATTCAGGAGTGCTATTGTTGAGGTTGGACACTGGCAAATGTGTGTGTCAATATCAAAGGCTATTTTCTGGATGGTTAGATGACAATTAAACTGACTGTTGCTGAAGGGCCTTGAAGCAAAATGGACTGAACTTGGATATGGTTGAATAGGATTCAGCGATCAATATTAGAGAACCCCCAGGTTCTTGAATGTATCAGACCCAATGAAAGTGAAAAGTGAAAGTGAAGTTGCTCAGTTGTGTCCAATTCTTTGCGAGCCCATGGACTGTAGTCTACCAGGCTCTTCCGTCCATGGGATTTTCCAGGAAAGAGTACTGGAGTGGGCTGCCATTTCCTTCTCCAGGGAATCTTCCTGACCCAGGAATCAAACCCAGGTCTCCCACATAGTAGGCAGACACTTTCCCATCTGAGCCACCGTAATTACCCAATAGCTTACCAGACCCAATAGCTTATCTAAATAGTGTGAAACTGATGAATAAAAAGTCTATTCATCCTACATCAAAGATCTAGGATTTGGGGTTGAGTGTTCCATGGCTAAGAATGTGTGTAAGTAAGGAAATATGTGTAAGTAAGAACTCACAGGGACTACCCTGGTGGTCCGTTGGTTAAGAATCTGCCTGCCAGTGCAGGAGATGCAAGAGACATGGGTTTGATCCTTGGGTCAGTACAATCTCCTGGAGAAGGAAATGGCAACCCACTCCAGTATTCTTGCTTGAGATATCCCATGGACAGAGGAGCCTGGGGGGCTACAATCCATAGGGTCACAAAGAGTCAAACACAACTGAATGACTGAGCAGCAGCAGCAGCCAGTGAAGAGAACAATGGGTTTGATCCCTGGTCCAGGAAGATTACTCATGACTCGGGCAGCTAAGCCTGAGCACCATAACTACAGAGCCCCCATGCTTCAACTAGAGGATAATCCCACCACTCACTGCAACTAGAGAAAGCCCATGTGCAACAATGAAGAGCCAGCACAGCCAAAAATAAGTAAATAAAAAAAATTTTTTTTAAAAGAACTCATGGAAGAGCTGCTTCATCAGTGTTGTTGATGAATCTTGTAGAAGGATGAAAAGTGAAAGTGAAAGTAGCTCAGTCGTGTCCGACTCTTTATGACCCCATGGACTGTCTATGGAATTCTCCAGGCAAGAATACTAGAGTGGGTAGCCTTTCCCTTCTCCAGGGGATCTTCCCAACCCAGGGATCAAACCCAGGTCTCCCATATTGCAGGTGGATTCTTTACCAGCTGAGCCATAAGGGAAACCCAAGAATACTGGAGTGGTAGCCTATCCCTTCTCCAGCAGATCTTCCTGACCCAGGAATTGAACTGGGGTCTCCTGCATTGCAGTCAGATTCTTTACCAACTGAGCTATCAAGGATGAAGGACAATGCCAATTCTCCTGCCAGAGGGCTCAGAAGAACAATTAGCACTCAAGAATTTCTTATGACTTAACTACAGAATGCTCTGAGTTAGATATGCATAGGACAGGATAATGGCAATGTATTAACAATAAACTTAATATAACAGATGTCCAAACTGAGGTTGAAGCACAGAAACAATAACCTAAGTAAGTTCTAAAGTACATTATCAAACATCGGAGCAGGGTCGTGGATGGATGTCTGGGGGTAAATTATGGAAGCAACACTGACTGGCAAGAGGGTTAGAAACGAATAAGTAACAGCTTCAAGCATGTCCAAATCAACCTTTATTGCAACTCAAAAACAACGTCAATTTGTAAGCATTGATACCTTTCGATGTTGTTTAGTCATCTTTATTCATGACCACACATGTTCAAACATCACTATTTTGCCATCTAGATAGGAAAAAGATTCATACCCAATGTATAGGCTTGTTTTAGTAAACATCTTAAAACTGAAATTTTTTTTTTTGGCTGCTTGGAGTGGCTTGTGGGATCTTAGTTACCCGACCAGAGGTGGAACCTAGGACCCCAGCAGTGAGAGCTTAGAGTTTTAACCACAGGACCACCAGGGAACTCCCCTAAAATTGGAATTTTAAAATATAAAGTTCAGACTTATTATGGAGATGAGGCTCATCATAACTGAAATACATCAATGCAATGAAACGCTTTGGGGTAAAAAAACGCCAATTAGGAAGGAAAGCAGAATAGTCTCTGTCAGACAGAGATTTACTTATGTAGGAATGTTGCTGCCCAGTGAATGGACAGTGATGTGCCAGTAAATGTTTAGCAACTTTTTCTGACTTTCTGATGTAGGATGGAGGGAACCCTAGCATTTGTTTATTTCTGAGGTGTAAATGTTCCCATCAAGACCAGTTTCCAGTTCCCTTCAAATACAATAGACATAAATAACCCCAAGAGCCCAGTATACAGTAAGATGTAGTAGAATAATTAGGAAATGATGACATTTGAATATTTATTACTTATTACCATTATTTATAACTTACATGATTTAATTGTAAGTTTTTATTATTTATTTATTTATTTTTGGCCACTCCAAGAGGCATCCAGGATGTTTGTTAGTTCCCTGACCAGGGATCGAACCCATGCCCCCTACAGTGGAAGCTTGGAGTCTTAACCTCTGGATCACCAGGGAAGTCCATCTAATTTATTTTTAATAATGGCTGTTTTTGTTTTTTTTTAACAACCAGCTCACAAAATTCCTGAAAATTTTAACAATCAGCTCTTAAAAGCCAGTGTAAGCAACCACAGCAATGAGTGAAGGAACATCAGAGCACTTTTAGGGCAAGATAAAAAAGGGGAAAAAAAAGGAAGGAAGGAATAGCAGTGAAATATTTTTTTACTTATAAGAAAATATGGAGAAATGTGAGTTTAGGTTCTTCTTCATTTAAGTTACTTCATTATTGAATGATTATACTCAAATAACTCTGGCTCATAGATCAAAGTCTCTTGTCCCCTAAGTGTGGTGATGTTTCAAGTTAGATCTTCTCTGCTGCGGATTCACAATGTACTGTTGACCCCTGAACAACACACGTTTGAACTGCACCGCTTCACTAATTGGCAGATTTTTTTTCAATAGTAAATACTACAGTACAACACAATCTATCTGTGATTGGTTGAGTTCATGGCTCGGAAACTCAGATGGGAGGAGATGCCTTTGCAGAGGGCCGACTACAGGCTAAAGGCAGATTTTCAGCTGTGTAGAGGGTGGGCACCCCTAACCCAGTTGCTCAAGGGTCAACTGTATATTTAAAAAATCACGCAGTAAAGAACCCATTTATACCTCATGTTCCCCAACATTTTTGACCATAGAATCCTTTTTTTTCCCATAGAATACTTAAAATCTTGTGGAAAATAGGTGGAGGAACACTGCTTTGTACTTCTACTGTAAGAAGCCTGACCCTCAACATTTGCTATTAATGATTTCCATCAGACACTTCATAGCATGTTGATCAAAAGTGTGGATATGCTAAATCAGTGATTCTCAAATTTGACTGCACATCAGATTCACCTAGAGGATTGACTGACTGATAAAAACTGTATATATGTAAGGTATACACTATGGTATTTTATACACAAAGAGTGAAACAATTACTACAGTCTAGCTAATGTATCCATTGCCTCACATAGTTACTGGGGTGTGTATGTGTCTGTGTGTGTGTGATGAGCACATCTGAAATCTACTGTCTCGGCAAAATTTTTTTTTTGGCCACACCAAAAAAGATCATGGCATCTGGGATCTTATAGTAGTTCCTGGACCAGGAATCGATCATACCTGGGCCCCCTGTAATGGAAGTGCGGAGTGTTAACCACTGGACCACCAGAGAAGTCCCTAAATATATTATTAACTATAGTTGTCATGCTGTACATCAGATCTCCAGAACTCATTCATCCTATATAACTGCAACTTTGTACCCTTTGACTAACATCTCCCTATTCCTCTTTCCCTCTGCTGCTGCTGCTGCTGCTGCTAAATCGCTTCAGTTGTGTCTGACTCTGTGCGACCCCATAGACAGCAGCCCACCAGGCTCCGCCGTCCCTGGGATTCTCCAGGCAAGAACACTGGAGTGGGTTGCCATTTCCTTCTCCAATGCATAAAAGTGAAAGTGAAGTCGCTCAGTTGTGTCCGACCCTCAGTGACCCCATGGACTGCAGCCTTCCAGGCTCCTCCATCCACGGGATTTTCCAGGCAAGAGTACTGGAGTGGGGTGCCATTGCCTTCTTCCCTTTTCCCTCTAGCCCCTGGCAATCACCATTATACTCTCTGCTTCTGTGAGTTTGACTCACAGTTTTAGATTTACATATAATTGACATCATGCAGTATTTTCTTTTTGCATCTGGCTTTTCACTTAGTATAATGTCCTCCAGTTTCATCTATATTGCTTCCAATGGCAGGATCTCTTTTTCAAGGCTGAATGATATTCCTATATACATATCACATTTTAAAAATTCATTCTTCTGTTGACAGACTCTAATATTTGTTTTGGAGTTTGGCTATTATGAATAATGTTGCAATGAACTTGATAGCACAGATAATTCTTTAATTAATTTAATTCCCCTTGGATATATACTCAGAAATGGGGTTGGTGGATTGTATGGTTGGAAGCTTCTTAAGAGACCTAGTAAATCAAAATATTTGGAGTTGGGGCCTGGAAGCTCTCTTTCTAGGAGGCTTACCCTGTTAGATATATGAGCCAGCTATATTATCTTTGGTTGTGGTAGTCCACTTTTTGGTAATAATTTGTTAATGTGTAATGTACAAATTTTTGAGCATGTAATGTGACTGATAATCATGAAATCACAGGGCTCTGGATATAAGAACTTATAAATGCCTTAAGACAGTATATTTAAAATCTTTTTTTTTTTTTTTGGCTGCACCAGGCAGCTGCTGGGATCTTAGTTCCCCAACCAGGGATCAAACCCATGCCCTCTGCAGTAGAATTGTGGAGCCCTAACCACCAGACTCTGGCCACCTGATGTGAAGAACTGACTCATTGGAAAAGATCCTGATGCTGGGAAAGATTGAAGACAAAAGGAGAAGGGGACAACAGAGGACAAGATGGTTGGATGGCCATCACTGACTTGATGGACATGAGTTTGAGCAAGCTCCAGGAGTTGGTGATGGACAGGGAAGCCTGGCGTGCTGCAGTCCATGGGGTCACAAAGAGTCAGACACAACTGATCAACTGAACTGAACTCAACTGAATCACCAGACTGCCAGGAAATTCCTTGATATCCTCTTTTAAAAAACATTTTGCCACCAAATCTTAAGGTGAAAAATCTTTGGAATAATTCTCTCGAAAGAATTACAACTACATGGCTTTTTAGACTTTCTGTACAAATTAATTGTCATTTCTATGAATTGATCACCAAACTATTACCAATAAAATCTCAGTTATAGGAACTTCCCTGGTAGTCCAGAGGATAAGTCTCCAAGCTCCCAGTGCAGGGGGCCCGGATTCAAGCCCTGGTCCCACATGCCGCAGCTAGAAATTCTGTGAGCCTCAACGAAGACCTGGCAGCAGCCAAATAAATAAATAAAATATTTTTTAAGGTATCACTTATGAAGGAGAAAAAGATAAAACTTTCTATTTGTTTATTCAAATATTTATCAAGTTCCTACTATGTTCCAGAGAATACGTATCAATCCAAAAAATGAGCCATTGGGAAGAAAGATTAAGGAGTTGTGTATTAACACCTATGCATGTAAAAGGGCCTAGATCACAATATTTTTTTAAAGACTTTTTGATGTGGGCTATTTTTTAAGTCTCTTCTGAATTTGTTACAGTATGGCTTCTGTTTCATGTTTTAGTTTTTGGCTGTGAGGCATGTGGAATCTTAGTTCCCCAATCTGGGGATCAAACCCATACTCCCTGCATTGGAAGGTAAAATCTTAACCAGGAAAGTTAATCTTAACCACCAGGAAAGTTCCCCAAATTACAATATTTGATTATCAAGTCCAGTGGACTTCTGGCAACATTAATGGAAATAGAGTTTGCACAGAAGAGGGCAGGTAACAGTTTTACTCAAATGGGTAATTGTTGGGCCTGAATTGTTATATTTATTTCTGAGCATCTCTGTATGCTACATTTGGAATGATTAGATTTTATACAGATAATATTGACTGAGATAATGCACTGATACATAGGCCAAATCTGGATAAAGGAAGGAAGCTTTGAAGAAGTTAAGTCGATTATTGTGGAAAAGAGAAAATGTGGGAGATGTAGTTCTATTCCAGTATCGAAACCATATTTGTGTTCATGTTGAAGAGGTCCCCTGTGGGAGGGCCAGAGTTTGCAGAATAAAGCTGCAGTGAGGTATTAATACATTTCTGTACAATATAGGGAAGAATGACTTAGTGATTATAGCTATCTAAAAATAGAATAGATTTTAGTTTTTGGTTAATTGGAAGTTCCTAAGCAAAGACAAAATGAACACTGGAGGGCATCTTGATAGTGAGTTCTACATCTTGAATATTGTGGAATGAATAGTTTCGGGAAACTGTCTTTCAGGCCAAATTTGTAAATATTAAGAAATTATGTAAAAAAAAATGCTGACATCTGCTTATAATGGGCTTTCCAGGTAATGCTAGGGGTAAAGAATCTGCCTGCCAATATAGAAGATATAAGAGACTGGGGTTTGATCCCTGGGTCTGGAAGATTCCCTGGAGGAGAAAATGGCAGCCCACTCCAATATTCTTGCCTGGAGAATTCCATGACAGAGGAGCCTAGCGGGCTATAGTCCATGGGGTTGCAAAGAGTCCGTCATGACTGAGAGTCTGAACATACCCACCATTTATAATATTCCCTGTAAAGTCCTTGAACCTGCTCCATATCAGAAAGCATGACCCTGATGGGTATGCCAGAATTTTAAACCATATTATTTTTCTTAAATTCATTTTATTCAAATATAGTTGATTTCTAATGTGTTAATTTCTGTTGTACAGCAAAGTGATTCAGCTAAGCACATATATACTCTTTTTCATATTTTTACCATTATAGTTTACCACAGGATATTGAATACAGTTCCTAAACCAAATCATTTTCTAATCAGGAACCTCTCTCTTTCATTTTTATTTATTTATTTTTTGGCCACACTGCATGGCATGCAGGATGTTTCCAACCAAGGATCAGACCTGTGCCCTCTGCAGAGGAAGTGTGGAATCTTAACCACTGGACAGCCAGGGAATTCCCAGGGACCTCTCCTCTCACCTTTGAGTTGATGATCTTTCCTAGACACCCTCAGTCCTAATCGCCTAGAGGAAAGGAGCATCTAAATAGTGCCACTTCTATTTGCTGAGGAGGAAGTTTGTGTTTATCTTAACTCCTAGGAAAAGAACAACTTTCAAGTGATTCTCCCCTCATCACATAATATTCTTTAAAAAGCCGTCTTGCAAAAACCCACAGATAAGTCTTGTTATCTGTGTCCTACTGGTGAGATTGTGGTTGTCCTTTGAGTCTTTCAGTTCAGATTGTAAGCAAAACATGTCCAGGCCTTACAGTCTTTGTAGGACCCCCTCAGGAAAACCCAGAGGGAATTTTCCTCTTGGTGTAACTAAGCCAAACCCAGTTCTGCTGGCAACTATTACTTTGTACATCTTACATGTGGTCAGTTGTTGATGTTCTGGCTCAGGCTCACATGGAAAAATGCTTGCATAATAGCACATGGTTCATGTGAGTGAGGGAACGGTGCCCTATGAGATTCTCTTGGGTAATATGTATTCAGGGACATAGGACCACTGGAAGTAGTGGGGATAACTACCTATAAGCAACTTACATATTTAACCAATTACTGCCTAACAAATGTAGATTGGTATGACCAGGATAATTTGTAAAATGTTTCTTTCTTCCAGGATTAAGAAGGGTGAGTGAAAACACCCACTCAATTTGTGATATGACCTGGTGGTTCAGCAGTAAAGAATCCACCTGTCATGCAGGAGACATGGGTTCGATCTCTGGGTAGGGAAGATACCCTAGAGAAAGAAATGGCAACCTACTCCAGTATTCATACCTGGGAAATCTCATGGACAGACAAGCCACAGTCCATGGGGTCACAAAAAAGTTGGACATGACTGAGTGACTCAACAACAACAACAAAGCAGTAAGGAGCCAACAAGTCACCATTTTTCTTCCTAAACCAGAGAGATGTGTTCATTCATCCATCAATCCAACAAATTATGTGGCTGATGATATGGAGATGATTAAAATAAATCTCCTGTCCTCACAGAACTCAGTCTAGTAACAGACACATATTTAGGTAATTCTAACATAATCAAGATGCTTACTCCTTGGAAGGAAAGTTATGACCAACCTAGATAGCATATTGAAAAGCAGAGACATTACTTTGCCAACAAAGGTCCGTCTAGTTAAGGCTATGGTTTTTCCTGTGGTCATGTATGGATGTGAGAGTTGGACTGTGAAGAAAGCTGAGTGCCAAAGAACTGATGCTTTTGAACTGTGGTGTTGGAGAAGACTCTTGAGAGTCCCTTGGACTGCAAGGAGATCCAACCAGTCCATCCTGAAGGAGATCGGTCCTGGGTGTTCATTGGAAGGACTGATACTGAAGCTGAAACTGAAACTCCAATAGTTTGGCCACCTCATGCGAAGAATTGACTCATTGGAAAAGACCCTGAGGCTGGGAGGGATTGGGGGCAGGAGAAGGGAACGACAGAGGATGAGATGGCTGGATGGCATCACTGACTCGATGGACATGAGTTTGGGTAAACTCCGGGAGTTGGTGATGGACAGGGAGGCCTGGTGTGCTGCAGCAAAGAGTCAGACACGACTGAGTGACTGAACTGAACTGAACATAATCAAGTAAGAGAGAAGTGCATTAGATTTTATGAGACTATTTCGGAAGGACACCTAACACAGCTGAAGGTGAAAGGGAGCAGGATCCTATGGTCCTTGCCGCATCCCCTCCATTCCCCGAGTCCTCAACCTGTCTTTTGTCTATGGAAAACTTTAGTCAAAGAATAAATTTAATCAGAGACCTGAGAAATAGGGAAACAAAAGAAAACAATCAAAGGAGACTAAATAAGAATGAGTACTCATTAAGCATAGTTAAGGACTTTTAGTTCTTTCTGAAGGGCCATAGATAATATTCTGAGCCATAGCCTGTAAGCTGTCTTATAGATATTCAAACACCATATGGAGACATTAACTACTTGATAACCAGAGTATACCCAGGACAAGCTGCCACAATTCCAAGAACTGATCACAAAGAAATGGGAACAAATCATCCTGGAACTAAAGATTAACTGTACCTAAAACAATCAAGATGACACACTGCATTGAATTTTTGTATCTTTTAGGTAGCTGAAAGATATACAGGGTGGATTTTTAGTTTGGGTTTGTTCATTGGTTAAGCAAGAAATACTAATGTAGAAATGGAGACATAATACAACACTGCAGCTGTTACATCTGGAGGGATTTTGAAACTTGCTTTTTGCTAAGATGGTAAATAATCCACCTGCAATGCAAGAGACCCAGGTTCAATTTCTGGGTCAGGAAGCTCCCCTGTCCAGTAATCTTACTTGGAGAACCCTATGGACAGAGAAGTCTGGCATGGTTATAGTCCATGGAGTTGCAAAAAAGAGTTGGGACACAACTGAACGACTAACAGTTTACTATCAAACTCCTCTGCAGATCAACGAATCAGGCAGTGGGCTTTCCTGGTGGCTCAGTGGTAAAGTGTTGGCCTGCCAAAACAGGAGACACAGGTTTGATCCCTGATCTGGGAGGATTCCACATGCCCTGGAGCAACTAAGCCTGTGAGCCACAGCTATTGAGCTTGTGCTCTAGAGCCCGGAGCCGCAAACTGCTGAAGCCCAGGGCTCCCTAGAGCTGGTGCTCCACAAGATAAGCCACAGCAAAGAGAAGCCCAAGCTCGGCAACTAGAGAGTAGTCCCCACTCCCACAACTAGAGGAAAGTCCCAGCAGCAAGGAAGACCCAGTACAGCCATCCCCCCGAGCCCCCACAAAGAAGAATTAGGCAGAAAGTGGAAATATTGTAGAGGAGGTGCAAATAATCATAAACTTTTCTTTGGTCTCTGAATGCCTTATCTCCTTTCTGCCTTAAAGTCAAATCCTGGATGTTTTTCGAGGTGTTTCTTATGTGGAAATCGTGATTCTCTATTCTGTTGGAGTATTGCAGAGACTGAAATATATAATGTGTATGTTTTTAGGGGCTGCATGCATCATTAGCGCATCTTTTAAAGAAGTACGCATCCTCTCTGGGCTGATGAGGGGTGTTTCCAGTTTATTTTTATTCTTAAACCTTCTAACTCCACTGAAGATGCTCTCAATACAAATCTAATAATACTGGCAGCTCACGTTTATCACGTACTCAAATAATTTAATCTTTGAAACAATCCTATAAGGTAGGATTGTTACCCTCATTTCCTGCGTGGAGTCAGGATCTGCTGCGTGGTTTCAGAGCCCAGCACTTAACTACTGTTTCTGCACATTTGGAGGAACAGATCTGGGTCACCTTTTCGACCATAATCTACTAACTCAGTTTTTCTTTTTGAAACCATTCTCAATTGCCTTCACTTATCAAGGGCTCTCGCCTTAGTTTCCGGGCCCAAGAGAAGGTAATTTAATTCACCCAAATGGCACCCGCCCAGCCACGTCCTTCTCAGATTCGCGAACTTTCACCTTGGCTGAGCAGCGAGTCTGCACCACCGTCCCTTTATTTTATTGGTCTCGGGGCTGCCCTATAGTCATTATTTTAAGTAGCAATACAGTACGAGTATTCTCTAAAAAGACACAGGACCCCATCAACTCTTACGAGCGAGGACGTTAACTAGATCACTGAGCCTGCCCCAGAGTGCAGGCACTGACGCGAAGGTGTGGGCACCGAAGCGCAGTAGGACCTCGGACTGGTACCGAAGCGAGCACAGTGAGGGTTACACCCAGGGACCAGAAACGCGCGGGCCAGGCCGGCTGGGACGCAGCGGGCGGGGCGGGGCGGGGCGGGGCCAGGAGCCCGCCAGGCCGCTCCCCCGCCCCTCCCCCTCCGCTCCCCTCCACAGCCCCGCCCCGCCCCTCCGGCCCAGCCCGGCGGCTCCGCCCTCCGGGTGACGTCACTGGCCAGGCCAGCCGGCGCCATTTTGAAAGTGGAGTCGCCTGCCCTGCCGCCGCCGCCGCCGTCGCTGTCGTAGCCGCCGCCGCCGCCGCCGCCGCTGGAGAAAGAGCAAGAGTGGGGAAGCCCCTGAGTGAAATCCACCATCCCGCCGGCTGGTCTGCCCGCCCCTCCTTCCTTCTCCCTCGACCCCTGCCCCCTCCCCCCTCAGGTGCCATCCGCCGCCATCCGCCCTCTCTACCCCCCCATCCCCAGGTGAGGGGGGTGAGTTCAGGAAGCGGAGACCCCGAGGAACCCAGCAGGGTCACCATTTGCAGCGCAACATGGCAGGTAAAGGAGAAATCACCCTCTCCACTGACAAGGCACCGCTTCCTTCCTCCTCCCTCCATCACCCCCTAGCGACCGCCTGCGCCTGTCGGAGAGCCACGGGGCGCCCCTCGGATTTCAGGGAATTGGTCGGGTGGGGTGGGGGTGGGGAGGGTTCTGGGGAGGCGAGTGGTCGCTGTGGCATCGCAGTGGCTTTTAAAATGAGGGCTGGAGCCTGGGCATGGGTGGGGGTGGGGTGTGTGCCGGCGAGCCCAGGGGTAAGGCGTGGGTGGGGCGGGGTGGGGGCGACTGCCGATTTGTCCCTGCGGCCTGGGGGCCGGGAGAAACCTCCGCCCCCGCCCACCCGCGTCCCCCCGGGGGGCTTTTTTGCGGCTCTTCCTTCGGGTATTTCCTATTTTTCTCCCTTCTGCAAGCCTTCTCCGGTGTTTTTACAAATAAATCTATTTTGCACCGAGAAGGAAGAGTGCTTTACAAGTTAAAATACAATGGGGACATAGTGTATTTCTTTCCACTGTGGGTACGTATATTTTTGAGACTGTAAGCCTGAATTTTTTGGAGGGTCTGGAACCATTCTGCCTTTGGTTTCTTACCCTTTACATCCAAAGAGTGCAAGGCCTCTACTACAGCAAGTTGCGTGGAAAATGTAATTTAAACTTACGTTTTGCATGTTAGCTTTTGTGCAGATGTCCTTTTCCCAAAAGGGTTTCATGGAGTTAGTTAAAATAGTTGTGGAGTTCAGAGATATAAATAGCCAACGGAAGAGAGATTTAGGTAAAAGCTTGGAGGGGGAAAAAGATGCAGAGAGAAAACCAGGTTGGAATATTTAGCAAGGAATGGAGGTGAAGGGGGAGAAAGGCAATTGCTTCGAGGATTATTTTTGTACATTTTGATGTTGCTGAATATCTTCATTCATCTAGTAGAATCAATTCTAGATCCCGATCCAGTTTCTTGATAGATCCAGGACATTTCCGTCTCTGTGCTTGAAAGTGAAATAGAAACATTCAGGGACTAAACCAGTTTTATGTGCTTTCATCAATATTTAGACAGATCATTAAATCCGTAAAAAAGTTAACACGTTGGATCGACTTAGGGTTTGCTATGAATAAGTTGCTTTTTGGCCTCGTTGAATAATTATGTGAAATTACAGTTGTTTTGCACAAGATGATGACAAATGAGCAGAATTCATTCTTTGCAAGGTCCTTTGGCTTCTGAGGGATTAGGTGAAGGGGAGGGGAAGCAAGCTTCCTGTGGCAGTCCCTTCAGCATTCAATTCAGTTTCTCTTCCTCTCAGTCTGGAGCCAGTGATTTGCTGGTAATGAACTGCAAAGAAATGGGTGGTGAGGTTGTGTTTGCTGTATGTGCGCCTGTGGTGATAGGGTTCATATGAATCACTGCTCCTCACCCAGGCAGTAATGTTCCTGAAGTTTTCTCTTCGTTCGGTGTTTTATGGTAGCTTAACCTTATTAACTCTTCTGCAGGCTTTTGTACCCTTAAAGAAAAACTCTGACTTTTGGTATTTACGTTTTTCTGGTAGGTCTTGCTTGAAGTGAGGCTTTTACTGTATTTGAGGGGAAGGAAAACTGGAAGGAAAGTTTTGCACTTATGTACAGTGGTGATGATAGTACACGGACAATAAATATTTCAGACCTGGAATCTCTCTCTTTTGAACACAATACCAACTATTGGGGACTAACCTTTTTCCAAATTAGTGCTCTGGGGTGGTGGTTGTATCTGTGGGTAGTACCAGGCGGTTAGTCTCATGCCAGCCATGGATACCATCACTGTGTTTACGAGAGTAAACATGAGCAGAACTCAGTTTTAATTGGTATGTTTTCTTTTTCCAGGAGCTGGAGGAGGGAATGATATTCAGTGGTGTTTTTCTCAGGTGAAAGGAGCAGTAGACGATGATGTAGCAGAAGGTAAGAGAGCTTTTAATAATGCAGAATTTGGATATAGAATCTTTTCAAAATCTCGGTTGCTGAAGGGCTTCCTTGCAGCTGAGTCTGTAATAGTTTTAAGAACGTTTTATGTTTGTTGTCCAAGCAGTGGGAGAACAGTTTTAAAAGATAGTCTTAAAATATTTTATTGTTTATGTGTGTTTTATTATTTTTTCCTGATTAAAATAAGGAGCACTAGATAATGATGTATATAAAACTGTCACAAGAAGAGTCTAAGGTCCATATGGTAAAGGTGTCTTTGCTGTGTAAATTTCATGTACCAATAAATGGTGATACATTTTCATGGTTATACACCGTATTTTTAGATAGTTGAAATAGATGCCATCAGCATTTAGCTCAGAAATATTCTTGATAGCATCTTTCATTTTTAAGGGGGTTTTTAGTTGTTTTTTTTTAACTTGCCTACTTTGAGAGTGTGGTGTTGAAATTGGCATATTCTGTGAAGAAGTGCTGGCTCAAATGATGCCTTTAATTGTCTTTTAAAGGTTAATTTAGGTGGATAAGAAAAGACAGTGTAATGGATATAGAGCATGTCTTCTGTATTAGAAACTGGATTTGATCAGTTGAATTTCTTAAGTATTTATTTTCCCCCCAGATTTGTTTATTAGCATATCTCAGAATTCTCAATTTTTGAAACTTCAAGATTTTTGATTTTTGATGGCATTTAAGGAGACATTTTTCATAGAGTAGTTGTATTACGTCATTGTTCAGAAATATTAAGGTATGAATTTTAATAGTATTTTGTGTCTTGAATTACAGTAGAAATTGTCTAAAATTCAGATAAAATTAAAATAGGTACTTTTCAAAAATCTGTCTAGTGAAAATTTATAAATTCTCTAGATCGTATTGTCCTCATCATAAGGTCCTATTTCTGACCTCCTGTCAGTGTACCGTTTGTTCTGACAGTTTTTCCAGGTGATGGTAGGATGATGGCCTTGTGTTGAGCCAGTTGAATGCTTGGATTTGCTCTTGTCAGTGTCATTCTTGATTAAGTACCTGATCAGAGTTTGTGGAGCCGTGTGGGGGAGCCAGCTGGCTACCATGGCACTTCTGAGACAGCTCTCTCACGTTTCCTTCTCTTGAATCCTCATCCGTTTTGCAGATGAGAAACTGGAAACTTAAAGGAGTCGAGACTCACTGCTGGTCATACAAATAGTGCAAATCAAGGTTTTCTGGTGAAGCCTGTGGCATTCAGCTTGTTCAGAGAAAGAAATCCTAAGTTCAAGGGAGGAGTCATGTGTTACTCATTTTGTAACTCCATTACCTGTTGAACAGTAGGCACTCAAATATTGGATCATTAGTTCTGTGCTGTTGTGTAATACCCACCAAGTTATGAAAGTCCTGGATCCTTGAAAAACATTCCTTTGTTGATTTCCATTTATTCCCTTTGTCAGAGATCTGCTGGGGGCCTCCTAAACACACTAGGGGTCCGATGTGTCTAGAACATAAACCCTGCCCTGAAGGAGTTCATAGTTTGCTTGTTAAACAGGCAAAGACCGCATGAATTTTATTTAATCAGAAGAAATTGATGATTTCAAACTTACCTAACTGAACCAAATGATAGTTTGTGACGTATATGATGGATCAGTAGGAGTTTTCTTCTGCTAATACTTAATAGCTGCATTTTGCTACTGATTCATTACATAATTTTCATATGAGGTTGTTAAGTATTACTTTTAACACACAGTATACTCTTGGCATTTTAACATGCCGAAGTGTGGTATGTATTATTTTAATAAAAACATGATTTATTCTAGTACCTGTGTCCATACAAATGTAGTGAGTTTAAAAAGCACTCAATTTTCAAAATACGTAGCTTTAATTTGGGTATTTTTGCATACTATAGTTTGCATACTATAGTCTGATATGTTTATTTTACTAAGAAAAGGTTTATTTTTCTGAAATAAAAAAAGATTAGTACATTTTCCCCTGGCTTCAGAGTGTGATCTGTAAATGATTACATCTGGCTCAGTCTTTGGCTTGCCTGCTTTCTGTTAACGATACATCCCAAGTTCTTTTCCATCAAAGGCTCCAAATTGTCTTTTCCTCCTACACACAGTCAGCTGTCATGGCATGCCCTTTTTACCTCTGTAATGCTTTAATCTTCTTTCCATGCCCACTTTCACCTTGGTTAAGGTTCTCAGTATTTCTCATCAGGATTGCTGTAACTTCCTAAATGATTCCTTGCTTCTTGTTAAATGTTTTGCTTCTAAGTTAATCTTAAATGCTGCCCAAGTTTATTTTCCTTAGACATTTTTAGTGGTCACTGTATCCACAGGATTATGAATGATATTTTAGCCTAGAATGTGAGGTGAGACTTCTCACCAATATGACTCCTACTTCTTTGTTTCTTTGCCAACGTGTTTCACTGTCCAGGTGAATGGATGCTGTTCTTCAGACAAGCCCTGTACTTATTTTGAGGTCTTCGTTTTGTTTTCGTTTTTCCTTTTTGCGCTTCTTCCCTTGGAATGCCTGACACTCCTCCCACTCTTCTCTTACCAGAATCATATTCATCCTTCACGTTACATCCGTAACCCTTATACTCATCTCCCTTTTCCAGAAATATTTAAAATCTTCCTTCATAGCGTTTGGTATCTATAATATTTAGATATTAACCCCAACCTTCACTGTTGTACTATAAGCTTAGTGCAGGACTGCTGTATCTTTGTCCTCTATGTGGGACTTTCTACATACAAACTGCTGTGCTTAGAACAAAGCCTGGAACCGGTAGGTGTTCAGTGTTTATTGAATGGAGGGATAAAAATGTACTGTTACGGGGTTATGAAGGAGGACAAATATGGGTGAAAGATACGATGATTGAGACATACTTTTTACTTGGCAGCTTTTTAAGTGGATTGATGATACACATATAGCCGTATAATAGGAAGAAGTGAGGCGACCTTGAGTTTCTATCCTAGTAACAGGCTGGTATATGTCAATCTGGGTTCCAGTATGCTTAGCCTTTAGAAAACAGAACTGGATTAGGTGATTTCTGTTGTTCCTGGTCCTCTGATCTTATTAATTCTCAAAGATGTCTTAGAAAAGAGACGGCCTCATGTTGTTACTACTGGTAAGTTAAGTTGGTTGAGATGTTGGATTCTCTGGGGGCCTTAATTTAAAAAGAAGACAGTGGTCTTGGTTACTCAGGGCTCAGGATTTTTCCTTAAGTACATTTCAGAACATTTCAGGGGGACTTCCCTGATAGGTCATTTGGTAAAGAATCTACCTGCAATGCGGGGGACCCAGGTTCGATCCCTGGGTTGGGAAGATTCCCCTGGAGAAGCAAATGGCTACCCACTCCAGTATTGTTCCCTGGAGAATCCCATGGACAGGGGAGTCTGGAGGACTATAGTCCATGGGGTTGCTAAGAGTCAGACAGGACTGAGCGACTGTCACATTTCAGAACTGAGACAGAATTTTGACATTTGATCATATTCTCTTATTGTCCTTTGGTCCAAGTAAGCCCTTCAGAATGTTTACAGCCAGTGTTGAGGTGCTTATTCTATGCCCTGTGCTCTTCAGGCACTTTAAGTAGTTTACCTTTGATGTAGCTGCTTGTCTGGGAGAAGGATGAGGCACTAAAACCCCTAGCACTCACATAGTCTCATGTCATGTAGTTTTTATTTTAGCCTTTGTGGTAGGTTGAACTACATTTTATCGTATCTTCTGCTTTAAGTTTTTCCTTTGTTGATAGCTGTTCTCTTATGAGACAGTAGTTTGAGCACAGACTGTAGTGCTAGGCTGCATGGTTGGAATACTGCCCGGTTGCCTGATAGCGGTGTGGTCCTGGGCCAGTTAACTCAGCCTCTTTATACCTGTTTCCCCTCTGTAAAACGAGGATGACAGTAAAATGTGTCCTATGATGATGTTTTGATGATTAAATAAGCTAATGTTCCTAGAAAAGAAACCTAGCACATAGTAAGGGTTTAGCTCTTGTTATTACTTGAACATTTATGGGGAGTAAAGGGAGAGTCGGAAACTGGGCAGTTGTCTTTAAAGGCAACTAAAAACTTACCAGCCAAAGTGAGGAAAATGGTGTGTGTGTTTTTGAACTCTGTATGAGTGGAGTCAAAGAATATGTATAAGTGGGATGGTGAATTGACCTGAATGGTGGTTGTACAGATGTTCGTAATAATTGATTAATTTTAATTTTCTATATTTGGTAGACTTCACAGTAAAAAAGGTTTCTAAAAAATCCAATACTGTTCTGAAGGGTTTGAATGAAAAACGACAGTCCCTTCCACACTCTGTCTCATATCCTCTCTAGTCCCTCTCCTAAGGGCAGTTATATTGAACTCTTCTTCTAGCTGTATTCCATTGGGCTTAATTACATTTTGTTTGGTAAATAAAATGATATTTCTGTTTCTCGTTGATTTTAAACATTTCCGATTGACTTCCTTCCCTGGTAGATGAAGATTTAGCTGTTGATGTGGTTGTCCCCTCGCCCCAGTGCTGCATCACGTGTTATGGTCAGATTAGAAATCAGTGCTTGCATTGTCATGAGGATGCAAATAATTCATTCCTGAGCCAACACTGCTCTGCGATGTTGCTCACTTTTTGTGCATCCCTTTATTTTCCCTGAAGCTAATGATTGCCTGTTTTATAATTTGCCTAGTTCTTTAAAAAATGTTTTTAAAATTCTTCATTGTGGAGATTTTGAACATTACAGGAAGTAGATGGAATAGTGTAATGAGCTCCCATCACCCAACATTGACATGTGGCTGGTGCTGTGGATCTCTTGACTCCTTCCCAGCTCTTATTATTTAGTAATAGAAATACCATTGGTTTTGTTTTCAAAATCTAGATTCAACAAATTTGAAAATCAAGTTCATTATTTTAATGTGAAACAGTAAGGAATTTTTCCTAATGATTTTTTGCAGTGACAATTCTCATAATTTGTTAATTTGTTCAAATTTGACTTGTGAACATAGGATTGTTAAAAATTCAGATACATGTGGGCAATCTGAAGTGTGTAATTTTGAGTAAAAAAAAAAATAAGAAAAATTTAACCATGGTTAAATTTTTAATTAAATGGTTATTTTAATTATTTTGATGCAAATTTTCACTATTTAATATTGAATATTAAATAATAAATTTTTATTATTTTCATTAAGTGTAATTTTTCTCATCTCCAAATTTGACCATCTTAAACTTTCTTTCATAGGGTATTATTTTAGGGTATGATTTTCCTACATGAGCCAGTGAAACTTGGATCCAAATGTATTGCATCTTTTCAACACTGCTTCCTGTTTATTTTTGGACTTAGACTTGTGGACTAGTTCTTGGGAAAAAAATTTGCAGTGGGAGAATCTAAATACTCCCCAAGTAATGAAGTAAATATAATTTAAGAAACAGTCTTGGGGCATCACAGAATTTCACAGTTTTAAATCCATTCAGCATGTTTAATGCTATAGTATAACAGAACTTAACATCATTTGTGTTCTATGTTTCTTAGAGTAGTATGCATGTTAGATTTACACACTAGGGTCAGTTAGTAGAAAAAACAAGTAGAACCTAGTTTTTTGCAAATTTAAGAGTATTGGCACATCGGCTGTATTCCAGAACTTAATGACTTGGGGTGAAGGTCTTAACATTTTCACTTTGTAACACACGTGACAACTTCTTTCTCTTAACACTAGCATTACTGCTGACAGAAGTCTGGTACTAATGCAGTGCCATCGCATAGAGTAGTCACTTTGCCCATTAAACAACATGGATGAGTATATTTCTCTAGTAGTAGGCAGTATCCTTGTTTTTTCCTAAGGTACTAAGGAGTTTTTTCGTACTCCTTTATTGGTTTAAAAAAGAAAAAACGAAGTAATGGTGTTGATTGTCTCAGCCTATAAACCAAAAATGACACTTAGGTTTTTCTCAGTACTCTCTTTTAGTGAACTATACTTTAAAATTCTTGAAAATTGTGGAATAAGCAGAATGATGAGAGATTGAAGCAAAGAATTAATTTTATTAAATCAGTAAAAAAAAAAAAAAAAAAAAAAAAGATTGCCATATATTTTGTGTTTATATATCTGTATTTGCCCAGTTTAGTTGAGTTGCAGGGAGAAGGGTAAACTTTATTTTAAGCTTCTTATGTTGTTAAATAGGAAAATGAAAGGGTTGGAAATAGATATTTCAGCTAATGCCCTCAACTGTCATCTTTTTTCCCTTCTCCTGGGTGATAATGGAAATTAAAATTGAGTAATCACAGATTTGCAAGTTGCTCCCTTAGTAGAAGGAAAGAGAAGTAAAGGCCTGGTCATACATAAATCAGATCTCTTAATTATGTGCCGGGTGTTGTTGTAGGTGCTTTATGTATGTTATTAGTCTGTGAAATACATAGATGCTGTTGTTTTTCCACAGAGACAGGAAACAGGCCGGAAAGGTTAATTTACTAACTGTATCCTCAAGCAGGTGGTGGAGCTAGGATTCTCACCTCAAAACTTTAGATTTCCCTAATGTAAGTTTATTTACTTAAAAACGTGAGCTCCTTTTAGTTAAGGTGAAGGTGTTTGAGATTGTTGGAATGTGACTGGTTTAGAGTTAATTTGTAATGCCTAGCAGATTATTGTTTTGAAGTAATTGAATCCAACTTGGAGATTTACTGAATTTTCTGCTAATGGAATTCTTAAGCTAGGACATGTAATGTACGTCCTTGTACATTGGTGCATTGTCAAAACCGGTCATTTATTCCATTTTGAAGTGTGGTTTGGCAGCCTCTCTTTCTAAAGGTCTCTGAAGTTGAAACTATTTTCAAAATCATACTAAGACACTATTTGCCTTTTTCATTCTGTTGACATTTGCACCAACAATAGAAAAGCAGTGATGGGTCAATCTGCTGACTTCTTAGCCTGTATTAAGGCCTTGGCACCAAAGGGTGGTAACAGTATCACCACAGTCATCTTCATTGCATGTATCAGCCATTTGAAAATGCACATTTTACTTAATGTCTTTGATGAAGCAGTAAAAATGGATTTTGTCAAGTCTCCACTATTGAAAGTCTTGACTCTCGAGTACACGTGTTGAACATTCTGTGTGGCAAAATGGAAAGTACACCTGAAGTGTCGTAAACCAGAATACAGTGGTTGGAGGAAAAGCATTAGTGAGTTATTTGGGTTTCAAGATGAACTAACTAGCTGCTTTTGGGGGACATCATTTTTACTAGAAAGAGCTATGTATGTGTTAGTTGCTCAGTCATGTCCGACTCTTTGTGACTCCATGGACTGTAGCCCACCAGGTTCCTCTGTCCATGGAATTCTCCAGGCAGAAATACTCGAGTGGATTGCCGTGCCCTTCTCCAGGGGCTCTTCCTGACCCAGGGATTGAACCCACGTCTCCTGTGTCTCTTGCATTGGAGGCAGATTCTTTATCATCTGAGCCAACAGGGAAGCCCCCTGTACTGACAGACTGTTGAGACTTGAATATTTGGCAGACATTTTCTCAAATAAACAGTGAATCTGTTATTGCAGTGGACAGTGTTTGTTGCTCTTGATAAAATTTGAGTTTCCAAGCAAAACTCAGAAAGTGCTGGAAAACATGCATCTCCTGAGCTTGATAACTTCTGAATACTTACAGATAATTTTAGATGAGATCAGTAGTAATATTTAATGACAGTAATTTTTGATACTGTGTAATGAAATGTGTCAACATTTGGGAGATCTACATAACTGAATCAGAATTTTACAAATGGCCAGTACCTGTGATGTTAAAGAATTGTGCATAAATTGAAGTGTAAGAGCATTAGGTTTTTTCAGTGTATGTAATTTTATTTATTTATTTGTTGAATTTTGGCTCTGCTGGGTCTTTGTTGCTGCTTGGGCTTTTGTGGTGAGCAGGGGCTACTCTGGTTGTGATGCATGGGCTTCTCATTGTGGTAGCTTCTGTATTGGAGCTGGTGCTCCAATACATACTGGCTTCCGTAGTTGCAGCACATGGCCTCAGAAGTTGCGACTCCCAGGCTGGATTTTAATATAACAGACAACTGATAATGGTTTCAGATTCCACAAACTTGTAAGAAACTGTCACATGTTGAGTTTTGCAATAGTATCAAAGGGATATCTGTAACTACCTGAAAAACCTGGAAACTGTTCCTACCTTCCCAACCACGTACCTGAGTACGACTGGATTTCTTCATATATTTAACCTACACAACATGGTGTGGTATGTTGACTGCAGAAGGAGTTGAGAGAATCTCAGCATCTTTTGTTAAGCGAGACATTGAAAAGATTGCAGCAATGTAATCACTGCAGATGGTGACTGCAGCCATGAAATTAAAAGACACTTACTCCTTGGAAGGAAAGTTATGACCAACCTAGACAGCATATTCAAAAGCAGAGACATTACTTTGCCAACAAAGGTCCGTCTAGTCAAGGCTGTGGTTTTTCCAGTGGTCACGTATGGATGTGAGAGTTGGTCTGTGAAGAAAGCTGAGTGCCGAAGAATTGATGCTTTTGAACTGTGGTGTTGGAGAAGACTCTTCAAGGAGACGCTTGCAAGGAGATCCAACCAGTCCATTCTAAAGCAGATCAGTCCTGGGTGTTCTTTGGAAGGACTGATGCTAAAGGTGAAACTCCAATACTTTGGCCACCTTTTGCAAAGAGTTGACTCATTGGAAAAGACTGATGCTGGGAGGGATTGGGGGCAGGAGGAGAAGGGGACGACAGAGGATGAGATGGCTGGATGGCATCACCGACTCAATGGACGTGACTTTGAGTGAACTTCGGGAGTTGGTGATGGACAGGGAAGCCTGGTGTGCTGCGATTCATGGGGTTGCAAAGAGTTGGACACGACTGAGTGACTGAACTGAACTGAAATGGCATTCTTCACACTAATTTTGAAGGGAGGGGCGATAGTTTTTTCTTTTTATAACTTCTTAGTTAACATGTAGGGCTGCTTATTACATTTTTAAATGAATAAATATTTTAAAAGGCCTTTGGGGGTCCTCAGATTTTAATAATGTAAGGAAATCCTGCTATCCAGGAATAGCTTACAACTGTGGGTTCACTCTGTTAATTTCATTGTACCTTTGCTTTAGATGAGTCTCCTGAACTACAAGATAAGTGAACAAACAGAATCATAAAGTGCTGCTTTTGTGTGTGAATGTTTAAAGCTTTCCTGTAACTTTAGATTGTTTCAGCTTACTCCCTTGCTGTTCTTTAGGTACCAAATTAAATACCCCTTAAGTTTTTTAGGGGTTTTGTCACTGTCTCTGATGAGGTCCACTATCATTAATACTTAATGTAGGATTAAAAATTCCTTAATGCCTAGTTTACTGCCATTTCTGGGTTGGCTGCCTGGTCATTAGAAATGAGTTGGTGCCCTTGCCATTGTGTTTTATTTTGAACCCAACATGTAGCAGTTTTTATGTGTTTTTTTTTTCCTTCTCCCCTTCTGAGAGCTACACAGAATTGGCATGGTAACTATTTCTCAACTCTTAAGGGAGAGGAAAGGAGAAGGAACAGTGTTTTTTAAATTCTGCTTTAAAGTGCAGCATAATCCTATTTTTAAATAGTTGCTGAGTTTTCCATTCTAAGAATGCAGTCTCAACTATTTATTGCTTAGTATTTTCAATATTTTTGTGGCTATTTTTCTATCCTTTTTAAAAATTTGTCAACCTGTTTACGACTTTTAAAACTAGCTTTACTAATTTTCCATTCATGTTTAAACACTGAGTTTATTAAAAAAAAAAAACTAATTTTTTACTAATATGGACATTTTTAATGTTAGCTGTAGCTGACTAAGATGTTGTCTAGATCTTTGCCTGTGACATACATGGAATTCTTGGCAGTTTATTATTGAATGCTTCTGTGTGCCACTGTACCAAGGTCAGACTTTTGTAATTTTAGTTTCTGTATGTTGCTTTTCTCTCTGAATGCTCACATATTAACTGGAATTTTCTTTTCTGAAGTCCTTGAATGATCTCTTTTATCCAGTTTGAGGGAATTCATGGACCAGTGACCCTGTTTAAGAACCTCTGCTTTAATCTAAAAATTTGTCTGTGGCTAATATGCCTATATGGTTAATTTGGAGGAGTCAAGGATATTTTATATGAGAATGATAGTTTTTAATAATACTATTAAGAGGATTATTCTTTCTTAGGAATCTTTTTAGTACTTAAACTCTCCTGATATAATTTTAGAGGGATGCCTCTTCTAAGATATTGGACTTGACAGCTTTAGTGTAGTCCCATCTTAATTTTTTTTTCAATTGAAAAACTGTTGTCTCTTTAACCGTGGATAAAAATATTAGAGGAATATATTGGATTTTTTACTTGTTTATACTTCATTCAGAAGGAATCTAAATTTTCTTCGTTAGTCTATTAAAAAGGGATTGGTGGGAACATTTTTTAAATTATTTGAACTTCTGAAACAATGTTACCTTTTAGAACTTGCCATTGTAGAGTTTCAGGTCTGCTCTGTGTGAAAGTGGAAACAGCCTTTTTGGTGTTAAACATGCATGCACACACACCCCTCACCTCCCCACCCCACCCAGTTTATCTCAAGGTGAGAGTCTTGTGGGCCTGAAGTAGGTGTGTTTTTAAAATAGCATAAGAGGAATCTTTAATATTTTCTGTTGACTAATAGATTGAGAGGGCTGTATTTCAAGAAAACAAGCTGTGGTAGGCAATTAATAATTCTTGTCAAAGTCCTTACCCAGGGATGCAACATTAAAAATTATTATCAGACTTGGTAGTAGAGAAGGGATTGCTTCTAGTCTTCTTTCTTTCCTTGAAAGGAGAATTATTTTTTTCCTAGCAGAAAAACTTCTTTAAGTATTTTTTTAGTGCCTTGATATTTTTATGTATTTTGCACTGTAAAAAACCCCACAAGTTTACTATTGTGGCCACTTTTAAAGGTACAGTTCAGTAGTGCCAACTGTATTCACATTATTGTGAAGCAGGTTTCCAGAACAGGTTTTCATCTGCAAAATAGATACTGGACTCTTGAAACAACTCCCCATTCTCTCCTCCCCTCACTCCTGTATCCATCAGGCTACTTTCTGATTCTATGAATTTGACTGCTTCAAATACTTCATACCGATGGGATCATAGTATTTGTTTTTTTGAGATTGGCTTATTTCATATCCTCAAGGTTCACCCATGTTGTAGCATATGACAGGATTTCCTTCCTTTTTAAGGTTGAATAATATTCCATTGTATGTCTATCCCACATTTTGTTTTTCCATTCATCTTTTGAACAGACACTTACGTTGTTTGCACCTCTTAGCCATTGTGTGCTCCCAGCCTCTTTATAAATACACCTGGGGTTCTGTGGGGGAAGAACATTTTAAGAACTTTCTGTAAGTGGTTGGAGGTAGACAGGAAGAGCCCTAAGCAGAAAATGGAAGTGTCAGATTAGAGGATATTGAAAAATACAGGTTGTTACTGCTGTGATACATGTCTGTTATCCCAGATTAACAGTTTGGGGACAAGAACTGGGTTATTTTGTAGGCCATTTCAGGATAAGATGAAGCAAAATCTACATTTTTGACCAAAGTTTCACCTTATTTGTTTTTCAGTTTCTGGGTAAAAGTAGAAAATCCCATGGATTTTGTGTCACATTTCATTACTGTAAAACTAACAATAAAGACAGTACATTGTTTTGTGTGTATTTTAATTAGGCAAAGTCTTCAGCATAATAGGAAAATTTGATAACTACATTGCATTCCTTTGTAATGAAGTTGTAGATAAGGAATGACCAAGGTTGCATTTCTTAACAAGCCTTTGAGGTAGACATTGTCATTTTGTACAGAAGGACACTGAAGCCAAAAGAAGTTGAGGAATGTTAATCTAAGATTATGAGTTAGTCAGAAAAACTATTCTTTCTGCCTTTTAGGCTCCCATGTTGCTTCTCTGTGGTTCACTTTTAAAAAATACTATTTGATTAAATATAAATCACTGGTAATCATAGGGAGTAATGCTCAGGTGAGACCCTAATTATTCATCTACCAGTCAATAAGTATTTGTTGAGTGCCCAGTATTTTGGAGAATGTGAGGGAAATAAAAAGACATGGTTCCATCACTTTAGGTATGTTAAGAAAGGTCAGTTTTATTACAGTAAGCATTCTCCATAACACTGTGGCCTTTGGTATTAACTTGTTCATATTACCAGGAGATCCTTGACTAAGCCCATGTAAAAGTTTTATAGATAATGCTGGGAGTAGTAAATTATTTCCCGCGTTTCAGGTTGAGGTTACTCTGCCTGATACTGAGATGGTGTTTAGTACAATACTTAGTTGTTCAAAAAAAATCACAAATATCTCAAGTCTTTTTAAGACATAACTATGTGGTTACAAATGGTTGTGAGTTGGATTTACTAATGAAAAACTGGAGATTTCTCCAGGCAGATGTTTGTGGTAGTTTACATGCCCTTTTGTCTCTTTCCTTTGTATCCTATGTTTCAAAACCTTCATTTGAAATTTTGGCAGTTCCTTAAAAAGTTAAACACAGATTTGCTATATATATATATAAAACCCAGCAATTCTACTCCTATGTATATACCTCAGGGAATTGAAAACTTGTGTCCGCAAAACTTGTACCTGAATATTTATAGCAACATTGTTCTTAATAGCCAAAAAGTGGAAACAGACCTCATATCTGTCAACTGGTGATGCATAAAGAAAAGGTGATGTAAGCCATTATTATTGTTGTTGTTCAGTAGCTATGAGACAGTAAATTTCTGTTGTTGGAGCCACCTGTGGTATTTTGTCATGGTGGCCCCGGAAAACTAACACAGGATTTTTGTTGTTCAGTCGCTAAGTTGTGTTCAACTCTTTGGGACCCCATGAACTGCAGCACACTAGGCTCCTCTGTCCTCTACTATCTCCCAGAGTTTCTTCGCATGTCCTTTGAGTCGGTGATGCTATCTAACCGTCTCATCCTCTGCCACCCTCTTTTCCTTTTGCCTTCAGTCTTTTCTTTTCCAGTGAGTTGGCTCTTCGCATCAGGTAGCCAAAGTATTGGAGCTTCAATATCCGTCCTTCCAATGAATATTTAGGGTTGATTTCCTTTAGGATTGACTGGTTTGATCTCCTTGCAGTCCAAGGGACTCTCAAGAGTTTTCTCCAGCACCATGGTTTGAAAGCATCAGTTCTTTGGTGCTCAGCCTTTATGGTCCAACTTTCACATCTGTACATGACTACTGGAAAAACCATAGCTTTGACTATACTGACCTTTGTCGACAAAGTGATGTGAGGTCTCTGCCTTTTAATATGTGTCTAGGTTTGTCATAGCTTTCCTTCCAAGGAGCAAGCATCTTTTAGTTTGTAGCCACAATGGAACATCATATAGTCATAGAAAGGAACAAAGGCCTGGTACATGCTGCAATGTGGATGAACTTTGAAAACATGCTAAGTGAAGAAGCAGTCGTAGAACCCACATGTTACATGGTTCTGTATGAAATGCCCAGAATAGACAAATATGTTGAGGCAGAAAATAAATTAGTGGTTTCTAGGGCTTTGAAGTGGAGAAGGAAATGGCAACCCACTCCAGTGTTCTTGCCTGGAGAATCCCAGGGACGGGGGAGCCTGGTGGGCTGTCGTCTCTGGGGTTGTACAGAGTCGGACACGACTGAAGCGACTTAGCAGTAGCAGCAGGGCTTTGAAGGGTGGGAGAAAGGGAAGTGGCTACCAGTAGGTACAGCATTTCTCTAAGGGATGATGGAAGCATTCTGGAATTAGAAAAGTGATGATGGTCACAAAATTCTGTAAATTTAGTAAAAACTACTGTAATGTACACTAAATTTGAAAACATAATAATTGTAAATAAACTAAAAAATAAACAGAGACAAAGTAGGATTCCCTTCCTTAAAAAATTTCTAGAGCCAATTAAAAAAACTCCCATTCACAAAAGAAAAAAGTAGTACTTCTCACACACACAGCACATCTACATCTGACTTTCCCCTCTGTAATAACCAAATCTAGTTTGCATATCTTTTTTACAAACCAAATGTAAGACAATTATTTTTGTGTTTTACTAACCAGGATTTAATATAAACACCTCCCACCACCACTGCATACACACACATATATACAGTGATAAATCCACACGGTACAGGAGGTATACGGTAAAAACATTTCTCCCTCTTACCCATTCTCCTAGGTCCTATGTCCCAGATACACTGTCAGAACTTTCATATTTATTATTGCAGAAACATTTCATATTTGCATGTTTTTGAGTTAATGCAGCATGTTCATCATTTTAGGTTTAAAGTGGGTAACTGTATTCCAGAAGTCCATGATGGGCACGGTCTGTAGGCAGGATGCTTAGAGAGGATCTAATGAATTGCCCAAGTAGCTACTGTTTCTTTTAACTGCTCTGTGATTTCTATAGCTTCAGTCTGAAGAGTTGCTGAGAAGCGTGTACATGTTTGAGATGTGAATCTAGATATGTGATCAGTGTGCTATAAATACAGCTAAGTAAAATTTATAATAATTAGCTTCTAAGAGATCAGTGTCTTTAAAAATAACATTTGGGTTTATTGATTCCTGGTGTCTTACTCCTTTTTAAATTAGACCTTGAGCTGTTTTTAGTTGAATTTTACTGTTCCTGGTAGAGTCCGAAGCCACCTGGTCTTTTTGGTGATTCTTTCATTAGGCTTATTCTAGATGTTATAGAGTAGGCTGGTTCCCAAGGACCTAATTTTTTTTTTTTAATGTGTTTTTCTGACTGTTGAGTAAATACATAGGTCCTTTAGTTCGTATATCCACCATCTCTAATTCTCAACTGAATTTCTTGGGAATTTGTTTAACATTGTGTAAAATGCCAAAATTTGGTTAACGTTAGTGTACTGCTCAGGTTGATGAGAACATAGCTTCATCAAACTCTTGCTGTGTGGTTATTTGCTAATGTTAAAAAATTTTATTCTTTCTTAATATGTTTTAAAAAATAAGTGCTCAAGGAACATAAAGTGAAAGTCACTCAGTTGTGTCCAACTCTTTGTGAATCTGTGGACTATACAGTCCGTGGAATTTCTAGGCCAGAATACTGGAGTGGGTTGCCTTTCCCTTCTCCAGGGGATCTTCCCAACCCAGGGATTGAACCCAGGTTTCCCGCATTACAGGCAGATTCTTTGCCAGCTGAGCCACCAGGGAAGCGCCAAGAAACATATCTGATTGCCTATAGTGTAAGCACCTTGCATGCATTGTCTCGTTTAATCTCTGAGGGTGGGTGATACTATCATTTTCATTTTGTAGATGAGGAAATCAAGGATTAGATAAAGTATCTTGACCAAGGTCACACAGTTGGTAAGTGGGAGAGCCAGGAGATGAACCTGGTTCTTTTGACCTCAAAACGATCATAAGTAAATGAAGAAAATTACTTGTAATCTCACTATTTTTAGGTAACGTCTGTTAACATTTTCGCATAGATTTTTCCAATGTACAGTCCTTTTTCTGCTGTGAATATGTATTTTCAAAGCTGGCATTACATGTATAGTTATGTATTAAGCTTTTTTCCCCAGTTAACATTTAAGAAGATAAATGGCTATATGATACTTAATTGGCTGTGTGCTCTGCTGTGCTTAGTTGCTCAGTCGTGTCCGACTCTTCGTGACCCCATGAACTGTAGCATGGGAATTCTCCAGGCAAGACTGGAGTGGGGTTGCCATGCCCTCCTCCAGGGGATCTTCCCAGCCCAGGGATCGAACCCAGTTCTTCTGCATTGCAGGCAGATTCTTTACTGTCTGAGCCACCAGGGATGCCTAATATATTTAATTTGGACATATTTATAATTTTTGCTATTATAAATTATGATGAACATCCTTGTGGGAATCTTATTATTACTTTAGGGCATATTTCTAGCAGTAGAAGCTAGTAGTCAAAAGGTGTGATCTTTTTTTTAATGGCTGATGATATGTACATGGCCACCCACTCCAGCATTCTTGCCTGGAGAATCCCATGGATGAGGAGCTTGGCAGGCTACAGTCCATGGGGTCACAAAGAGTTGGACACAACTACAGCAGCTTGGCATGCGCGCAATGGTATGTATTATCAAATTTCAGTAGAACTTGGTGTTGATTTTCCCTTTCTCCACCAGTGAATGGCAGTGCCCATTTCCTGACCTGTTGACAATGTCTGGCACAATACTACCATTCAGAAAAATCTTTTCCACTTATTTGTGCATGTTTTAAGTGTGTAGATTCTGTTCCTGTCCTTTGTTGTTCTTTGGGGACGCTTGTCTTTTTCATATGTATGACCATCCCCACCTTACCCCCTGCCCTTTCCGCACCCCGCTCCCAGTCATGTGATACCTGAGGGAGGTTGTATGGAAGCACAGAGAAGAAATAATTTGAGTCTAGGGTAAATGGGGGAAACTTTCTAAAAGAAGTGGTTTTGTTTGTTTTTGACAGGCAAAGGAAGGCCAGAGGGTAAGAAACCAAACATTTGAGAACTACTGTTGTGTTTTCTGTCTATAAATGGGGATAATTACTAGACTTGCTTTGTTATTCGGATTAAACACTTGTGTGTCCTTAGTTTTGACACATACTAAGTGGTCAGAAAATTTAGGTGCAGTTATTTAGCTATTTAATGCTAACAGGTTAGCAATTAACATAAGAATAAAAGCCTATTTGAGCCCATAAATTTTTTTTAAAAAGCCTAATTGGTTTTGAGATTTGGGGCAGGTTAGGAGGGATTGGGGGCAGGAGAAGAAGGGGACGACAGAGGATGAAATGGCTGGATGGCATCACTGACTCGATGGACGTGAGTCTCAGTGAACTCCGGGAGTTGGTAATGGACAGGGAGGCCTGGCGTGCTGCGATTCATGGGTCGCAAAGAGTCGGACATGACTGAGTGACTGAACTGAACTGATAGACACTTTGAACCAGGGTATGTTGCCATGAATACAGCTGTAACTTGGTTGGGTTAGGAATTTGGAAAATCCAAACACAGAAGTGGGAAGATTAGTTTCATCAGAATTGGGGTTAGGCTGGGGTTTGGCACTTTGCCTATTAATTTAACTAAATTACTCTGTGGCAACAAAATTTCAAACCTTTTTTTTTTTTTGGCTTCCTTTTCCCATTTATCTCAAGTTCCTCCATGTTTTCTTCTTCCCTCTGATTGTATACTCTGCATCTTCTCTGAAGAATACTACAGTTCGGGAGTGAGGGGGAACTTGAGACAGGCAGTAGAGCCCAAAAGCACCCTTCACCATCAGTTTCATTTTCCCTTGGCATGTAAGAGTGGAGTTTGGGACACCTGAGGTTGTGATACGAGGAAAATCCTCTTAGAAGTATTGATCCTTTAATTACTGAGGCGCTAAAAAGCTTTCTCATATCCCCCCAACCCCCCTCCCATGTCGAAGGCAACTTTATAGGTGCATTATCCTTCTATATTGTTTAAGTGTTCTCAGTATTCTTTCCTTCACTCTTTAGCTGTTTCTATGATGATCTGAATCTTTTACCAAACCTTGAGTAGACTGATGAATATATGTATAACTCAGAAAAAATTCTACATGAGTCTGAAGAGAAAGTTTTATTATACCAGTGAGCACCCTTATTTGTCTCCTCCATTCTATTTAGAAGTATGCTGTTTGGTTGTCGGAAGGTATGGTGTTAGCCCAGTACAAGTACTTGTCAAGCTTTATGTGCTTGTGAATTTCCTGGGTGGAGCCTTTGATTTTGCGTTAGTAACCAGCTCCAGTGATGGCCATGTTGCTGCTGCTGCTCTGGTGGACTGCGGTCCACAGATTGAGCGACCAGGCGGTTTATAGCCTTTTTTAGGGGAAGGAGAACAGGTAGGGTAGTAACTTAATTTGTTGACTTAGCATTTCTGACAGACTGAATAGATCCATTGTATGGTTGTCACATCAGTGAACGTTTGTTCAGTAAATGAATAAACAACTCCTGGAGAGCTTTGTACTAGTGTTAACAGAACAGCTTGCATCATAGTACTATGCTTCAGCCATCCGTAATTGTTGGGTTAAGTTTGTGTTTGCAAGTGCAGTTTAGCTCAGGCCAAGATCTTACTATACTTGTAGCCTTGCTTTTGCTAATGATTTACTTTTATAAGTAGATGGCCTCCCAGTTCTGTGAAAAGGATGAGTTTAAGAAGTGAAGTCTTAACTCCTTAATTGGTTGTTTCATTACCTTTAACACAGATTTTTAATAAGTATAAATGAGCAACCATTTAATTTTTATGTTTGTGATTCCTCTGCTTCACTAGCCTTGAGTTACCTTTTCATTCTCTACCAGGATTTCTCCCTCCCCAGCCACCTAATCTTAGTTTTATTTTAGGTTGATTTTCATTTTATGCATATAGTTCATGTATATAATTTAACAAATCAGTAGTTTCACAGTGCTTTGGAGGAAGATTAAAAGTTTTCTGTCCCTCCTCACCTGGACTCTCTTAGCAGTTTCTTCTGGTATTTGTTTTCCTGTTTCTAAACAGTATGCTCATATAGTTGTTCTTTTATCAGTTTTAGACATCCTGAGATGTAAATAGTAGCTAAGAATTGAGCTCTGTTCTGCCCCTGTTACCACTCCTGCTGTTTCCTCAGGATTGTTGTCCCATTATCATTGTTTACACCAGTACTCAGAATTGTAGCAGGCTGAATAATGGCCTCCCTCCCCCAAAAAAGATCTCTACTTTGTAGCCCCGGGAATGAGTGCATATTACTTGGAAAAGGGATTTGAGATGTGGTTAAATTAGGAATTTTTTGAGATGAGGTGGTTATTTGGGTTTATCCTACTAGGCCCTGAATATAATCACAAGGGTACTTGTAAGGAAAAGAGGAGGAGATTAGGATCTAAGGAGGAAGTAGTAGATGCAACCCCAGAAGCGAGAGGTTGGAGTGATGCAGGGAAAGGATTGCAAGCCAAAGGATGACCTCCATCAGCTTCCAAAAGGCAAGAAATCCCGTTCTTAGAGTGTCTAGAAGGAGCTAGGCAGCCAATACCTTTATTCCAGTGAAACTGATTTTGGACTTCAGGCTTCCAGAACTGTAAGAAAATAAATTTGTGTTGTGTTCAGCCACCAGATTTAAAGTTAATTTGTTACAGTAATCATGCGAAAGAAGTACAGAAGTAGACGTTATTATGTCCATATAGATACTGTTCACCACTGTCAGATGATGAATTATATCATTGCTGTTATGACATTTTTTGTCTAGAGTTTTTAATTATCATGTCTTTCCATTTGTTTTTTTTGTTGTTGTTGTTGATGTTTGTTTCAATCTACCATCCCTGTTTTCTTTCTGCACCTTTCAGCAGCTTTTCAATATAATTTTCTACATGGCTAAAAGAAGCAGATAATCAGTTGTTTATCTCCCCTTGACCCCTGGAGTTCTCCATAGTGTTGTTTCAGTCTGGAGTGATTCATTTTCTGTGAATCTGTCATTGGATCACCCTCAAATCCTCTAAGAGACCAGCTCTCCTGATAGTATTTTAAAGTACATCAGGATGTTCTACCAGTTTCAGTTTTTCCTTGAACTCTGTCCCTCTGAGACAGAAGGTGCTTTCTAGGTTTATTGCATACCTTTGGGATTTTTCTTTGTTCTTATCATATTCGCATCACCGTTGTGGGAGTTCCTTTTGTTTTTCCTGTGTTGAATCTTCCAGTTTTGGGGTGGCATGTTTTGTTTCGTTTTTTCTTCCCCCCCTCCATTGGTAGAAGTTTTTACCTGCTTGGAAAGGATGTCTTTCTGTTTTCACACTGTTGGGTTTGGCTAGTTATTGGGAATCAGTTTTCCTCAGAGTTTGGAAGGCATTTCTTCTGTCTGTTAAGAGTCCAGTGTGGCATTTAAGAAACCTCGTGCTGTTCTGTTCACTATTTTTTTCCCTCTCTGGACAATGTGGCATGGTGTATCTTTTTCACTAGTTAGGCTCATTGGCCCCTTTCAACTTGTAGATTCATTTTCTTCGGGGTTTTTTTCCTTCTCTATCTTATTCTCTTATTCTTTCTGGAACTCCTGACATGTGAGTCTTGGACTTTCTGCATTGATCCTTTAGTTTTTGTGGGTTTTTTTTTCCCCCTTCTATTTTCCATCAGCTTTACATTTTGTTTCTTTTTGGGAGAGTTCCCCACTTTTGTTTCCAACTATTTCACTGATATTTACAAATCCGACTATTTTTAAAAGCTTTTTGTGGTGTTTTCCTTTTTCAGCAACCTTTGTTTTGTAGATTGGAGTGTCTTTGAGAGGATCAATTCTAATCTTGGCATTCTGTTTCCTTTGAGTTCCTTTTTTTCTTGTGTTAGTAGACTGCAGTATCTGATGATCCTTAGTTGTGAGATGCTCAGAGGAGATTGGAAGGGCTGTGTTCACTGGAAGAGCGAATCAGCTGGTGGGCTCACTGTAAGGTGATGAACTGGGGACTCGCAGTGTCTCAGCAGAAGGAATCCCATGCAGAGGGAGTTCTGTGTGTGGGGGGGCATGTCATGTCTTAAGCCTGGCTGCTGACATTCTGAGAGCCAGGAAGGTCAGCTCATGGTTGACTATGCATCCTTTCACTAGGTCTCATTTTCAGTTTGTTACTTGGCCTTCAGCTCCAACCCATATCTCCTCTGGCTCAGTTTCTTCAGAAACTAGTTCTCTCCTTGAGAATTAGACTTCTCTGCATCTTAAGTAGATCCCTTCAACCAACAGTCTTATTTTGAATCTCATGTCTCACTGTTGTTGTCTTCCTGACCCCTGGCACCGTCTGCTTGGCAACCCCCTCCATATGCTTTTAGTTGTCAGTTTCCTTTATTTGCTAAGTTAACCTCTTTCCGTTTTCTAGCACATTTGTTGTCTTCTGCTGTTTGCCCACATGTTCTTTTGTTCTTAGTGTCTCAAGCTGTTTTTATTCATTTATTGTCATTTTAGTGGGCTCTAAAGGGGAGCGATAAATGAAGTGTTTTGAATCTTTGTATGTAACAGGTAGATCAGTAAACATAGGTCTGTTTCCTCCGTGTGCCAGGAAAGGACACTTGATAATCACTTTCTCTGTCTTGCAATAGGAGAATTCACAGTAGTATTTCTCATTCTTTTAGTGTAAAGGTAGATTTAATTGTTTTCTCAGATGTAAATTCTAACATTGTGTCCTTTTATTCTCAATATAATAAGCCTACAGCAAAAAAAGAGAGAAATTAAGATACACTGTTTTCAAACCATATTTTAGACATTAAGTAGTCAGCCAAAATGAGTGAAGTTTTTAAAAATTTACTATTATCATTTTTAAACTTTGAAATGTATTCTGATACATTAAACTCTACAAGGACCAGTTCTTTACTGTGATACCTTCAGCGCCTGCAACAGTGTCTGCGTATGTAATAGCCGCTCATGAGATAATTTGTTGACTAAAATTATATGTGAAATTTGCTTACATTTTTAAAATATCAAGAGAAAGGTTTTGCTCTATTAGAGATGACTTTTACTTTTTTTTTCCAACTCCTAAAATCACTTAATTAATTGAAATATTTGTCCCAAAGTAAATAGAATAAAATTGTAGTCAGTTACTGACTGCAGGGCAGCTGAGTTCATAATTTTCTCCTGGGAACATCACTTACTGAAACCAAGACAGAATTGAGGGAGTGATATTCTCTGGTTTTCATCCCGAGTATTCATCCCCTGAAACCAGCACTGTGCATTTGTTCCCTTAGTGCCAGGGCGCCTCTGCCTGCCTCTGAGACTTGTCTGTCATCTCACCCTTGTGTTCCATGAACATACACAGTCTTGTCCTTGTTGAAGGCTTTGAGTTTGCTGTTTTAACCTGGAATATCTTAAATTTTTGCATGGCTTTAGTACCTGTGTAAATTGAGTCCCCTCCCAGTTCCAAAGTGTACTTAGTGTTATCTGCTTTTCCCCCCTCCTTTTCCCCATATTATTATTTGAAATAATCTTACTATTTGTTTATTGTAGGCTTCCTCTCATGTTTATAAAGTTTTCATGCATGAGGCAGTGAACTCTTGTTTCTTTATTTCTACCATTTTATTCTTAACATCTTGAGTAGTCTCAGGCACGTAACGGTATTTGGCACTCAGTGGGCATTTGGTAATTACTTGTTGAATGGGTAGATAAATTGTGCAGAGTATTTTCATATGTCATCCCATTTATTCAAATATATGTAAAACTTCAGTTTTTATTTTACCCAAAGTGTATATTTGTGCTTTTATTTAATAACAGAAGATACAGCCAGCTAAAGAAGTTAATAGCATTCCTATCATTCTAATCAGCTTTGTGAACCAGTAAAATGTTCAGCTGGTAAAAAATCTGCCTGCACCAGAAATTGAATCTACATCTGTATTGGCAGGCGGATTCTTTTAAAAAAAAAAAAAAGAATCCGCTTGCAATGCAGGAGACCCTGGATTGATTCCTGATCGTGAAGATCCTCTGGAGAAGGAATGGGCTACCCACTCCAGTATTCTTGGGCTTCCCTGATGGCTCGGCCGGTGAAGAATCCACCTGCAATGCAGGAGACCTGGGTTCGATCCCTGGGTTGGGAAGATCCCCTGGAGAAGGGAACAGCTGCCCACTCCAGTATTCTGGCCTGGAGAGTTCATGGACTGTATAGTTCATGGACTGTATAGTTCATGGGGTCACAAAGAGTCGGACATGACTGAGTGACTTTCACAAAATGAGACCCATAAAAACACCCCAAGTCATACAAGCTGTTACAGACCATGCTGCTGTAAAAGACCCAAATACACAGTGGTTCCCCAAATTGCAAGCTTATTTCTCTCATAAGCCACCAGTGGTAGAGAGGAGTCATAAATGCTTTTTTATGACTGCACAGACACAAAAGGTACTGCGCCCCAGGGTTAAACCCTGTGACTTTTTAATGATAAGCTGCTTTTTTCCCAGGGATTATCCAGCACCCTGGGTTTCTTCTGTCTTTGTCTTTACCCTTCCACAGTGTGTTGCTCTTGTCTGCATGGCCAGGTCTGGGTCACATCTGTGCTTGCTTCTTGTGAGGTAGCCAGAAAGAGGAAGACAGGGAGCTTTTTTTAAGGATGTGACATGGGAATTTTACACTTATATCCCATTGTTCAGAGCTTGGTCACATGGCCTTAGGAGAGCCCAAGAAATGTAATCTCTACTTTCCTGTTAAAACTGTGTGCATGGTTTTGCTAGGGGTATGGGTGAGGGGCCGTGGGGAGTACCAGGGTGTTCTGTTACTAAGCAAAGTGGAAATGGCCACTTGCAGGGTCATTGAGTTTGTTATAGCTCATCATTCTTAGCAGTGTTACTCAGTGCTGTCTCCTTAGTTCAGTGCTCTTTCCTTCCTACCTACCTCATCTGCACCTTTAACATTAGATATTTTCTTCAAGGCATAAAAAAGTTCAAAAATGTTACTGTAATTTTCACTGTCAGATAAAATGTTGATTATTTGCAGAACAGAATAGGTTCTAGAGGAGTAACAGTTAACAATCTTTTAAAAATTAAACTTTTAAAAGTTAAAATAAAATTAAATCTCTTTAAAACTAGAACTTTTGGTTGTGTCTTGTTTGAAGTGGGGTTGAGTAGGCCTACATCTCATTTTTAAGAGGTGTGACTTCATCTTTCCCAGTCACGAATGCCCTGTATAGCTTGGTTAGAATTGGGCAGATTATCTTTCTGTTTTAGTAAGGGTTTGAGGGAAATATGCCAACTTAGATCTTGGTTTTCATGCTGGTTAGTTAGGAAGAAGCCAGTGTGCCTCCGCCCCTGCCGCCCCTAGCCGTTATAGGTGGCTTCATAGTTTTAGGACTCAGTTATATGTGAAATGAGGTCAGATAGATAATATTAGATCTATACAGTGGAATATGAAGTGCTGTCTCCTGGAGGCAGGAACCAGAAGGGTGGTTGGTTCCCTGAAAGGCTTTGCAGCCCATTAGAAAGAGACCCAGAGAGGAGAGCACTTCCTTTTTTTGCTATGATGTATGAGAATGTATCTGGAGTTGCTGTATTTCACTCAATCCCTTCCTTTTCATCTTCTGTTTTGAAATATTTTAAGCCCACAAAGAAGCTGAAAAATAAATTTGATAACCATTCTTTATTTATATTCACGAATTACATTTTGCCACATTTGGTTTATCTATACCTGCATTCTGGCCCCTAAATTTTTTTGAAAGTAAATTAGAAAGCATGATGCTTTACTCCTAAATAACTCAGCTTTTATCTCTTAAGAACAGGAATATTCTCTTACAACCACAATACCATTATGTTACCCTAAAAATTTAGCAGAAATTTATTCAGAAATGCTCTCTATTACACAGTCCATTTTTAAACTTTCCCAACTGACTTAAAAATCATCCTTAAATTTTTTTTTGTTTTCAATTCAGGATCCAGTCAAAACATTTGGTTAATTTTGAAGAGTCAAGGCCTATTATAAAATACCTCATTTTCTGGATTTCACCAATTGTTTCCCATAGTGAAATCCATGCTAAACATTTCTGGCCAGATCACTTGGTCATGTAGTATATGCTAAATCTTGCCCAAAAAAAGGCTGTTTCCCTCTTTTGTATCAATAAGTGAATCATTGATGGCCCTTGCCTGAGGCAGTTATTACATTGGTGGATGCAGAACAGTAAGTGAAGTGCTAAAGTGTTTGAAAATCCTGTTTGACTCAAAATATACCACCTAGAAATCTGATCAGATCAGATAGAGGGTTTAACCCTGGGGCGCAGTACCTTTCCTGTCTGTGCAGGATGCTGCGTGTGTAGGTTAGGTCCTGTGCAGCAGCGCGGTGGCCTTGTGTTAACTTACGGCATTTGTGTTAAGTCCCTTCTTAATTATGTTTTCCACATATTCATCAGACAAAGAAACTGAATTCCGTTTGTCCAGTACCAGAGTATCAGATCTGAAAATTCGTTGATGTCTGATAGAAGGTTTCTTTTTTTTTTTTTTTTTTTTTTTTTAATATTTTTCATGTGGACCATTTTTACAGCCTTTATTGAATTTGTTACAATATTGTTTCTGTGTTTTTTATTTTTTTGGCTTTTTGGCCGTGAGGCATGTGGGATCTTGGCTCCCTGACCAGGGATTGAACCTGCACTATCTGCATCGGAAGGCAAGGTCTTAAACCACTGGATTGCCGGGACGTACCTTGAGTTTTTGTTGGTTCTCTTCCTATTCTCTCTGTTAGTTTTGTAAGCAAATAGGGCAAATAAATTGTCTTCATGGGAATGAGGATAGGGTAAGAGGAATAATATGGTATAGGAAAATCTTTTTTTGTTAAACCAAAAATGGATATTTTGGTTTGTGAGTTAGAATACTGTTGGTGTTTTGACTGAACCTGGGCAAATTTCAGGAGATGGTGAGGGACGGGGAGGCCTGGCATGCTGCAGTTCATACGAGGTTGCATGGGGTTGCACAGAGTCAGACACGACTGAGGGGACTAGACAGCAACATCTGTCTTCTAAGGATTGTGTGTCCATCCCATAGTGCTCGGTGCCCCCTGCTGGACACAGTGGCAGGGACGTCTTTACAGCCCTCTTCTGATTAGTTCATCCCACTGAGCAGCTGTGTGTTGTGATTCCTTAAAGATATTGTTAAAGTGTTACTTTGCTTACTAAGTTTTCTAATTTGTGTCCCACTCTTTGCAACCCCTCTTGGAATTCTCCAGGCCAGAATGCTGGAGTGGGTAGCCATTCCCTTCTCCAGGGGATCTTCCCAACCCAGGTGTTGAACCCAGGTCTCCCACATTGCAGGTGGATTCTTTACCATCCGAGCCGCCAGGGAAGCCCAGGAACACTGGAGTAGGTAGCCTATGCCTTCACCAGTGGATCTTCCTGACCCAGGAATCGAACCAGTGTCTCCTGCATTGCAGGTGGATTCTTTCTTTACCAGCTGGGCTACCAGAGAAGTTAAGTTTTCTACTTAGTCACATCTTAAGCTGAACTAAGTTTGGTGACACTGCATTTTTTTAGAAATCAGCAAAATTTAGTTACTTAAATTGCCATAGAATAAGTCTGGGAAATGGTATAGATTGAAATCTTTGTTTTATCCAACAACAGAATTGAATTATATGACTTGGAAAATCAACAAGCATTTCTTGTTGTATTTATCAAAACAAGAGTCTTTGAAAGAGTGTGTAAAGTGCTTTAGTTAAACAAATAGCTGTGTTGACACCCAGTGGAGGAAGATGATCTAAGCTCATGTGTTAACAGACAGACAGACACACTGAAATGACCAACAAGCATAATGGGGAGAGTGCAGTCTCCTTGGAAACCCTGGAAGTGCCGTAACAAAATGAAAAGAATTTTGTCAGGAAACAGTGCAAATGAGAAAGAGAGTGAGGAAAGTTCTTACTGGCCGCTTTGGGTGCGTTTATGTGGTTGAGAGGTTCTCCTGTGGTGTGCGCTACAGGAACCTACTTCAAGCAGCTAAAGCTAGAATTGAAAGTTGTTCATGGGGCAGTTGGTTAGTGAGATGTTTTGTACTTAAGCTGGGTTAAAAGCTGAATGGTAAATTTGAAAAGTGATCAAATGCTGAGCCCAGAAATAAAATGGAGTAAACCTTGTTTAACTGGTGTCCTTACATTGGTCGTATCTGGAAGCCAACTACTTGGATATATTAGCTGATCAGACATACCCCCTGCGTTCTGTTTTGTTTATTTAATAAATAGTACTCACACACACAAAAAAAACAACAGTGATACAGACTGGTTCTTACCAAGGAGAATGTGACAAGTGGAGAGGGGTTGGCTCCCTGTGGCTGTAGGAGAGAGACTAACTGTGAAGCACAGTGTTGAAACTCCCTGCTCTGAGGCCACCACCTTGGCTTTGTAATCCTGCTTCCTGACTGCACATGACTGGGTTGAGCAGCTGACTGAGGATAAAGTGTGGCAGATAGCTTCTAAGGTGGCCCAGTGACCCTGCCTCCTGGTGCTCATGTCCTGTGTGTTATTCCCTCCCCTGAGAATGGCTGGACGTAGTGACTTGCTTCCACAAGTGTGGCAAAAGTGATGGGATGTCACCTTCAAGGTTAGGTTACGAAAAGGCTTTGGGTTCCACGTTGGACTGCTGCTCATTTGCTCTGAGGGAAACCATCTCCCATTTTGTGAGCTTCCCTGTGGAGCTTGTGCAGCAAGGAGCTGGTGTTTCTGGCCAGCAGCCAGTGAAGACCTGATGCCTTGCCAGCAGCCGTGTGCATGAGCTTGGTTTACAAGCCACTCCTCCTTCCACTAGCCTGCATCAAGCTTTGAGATGACCGAGACCCTGGCTGACACATTGCTGCCTTTTGAGAGATCCTGAGCCACATGCGCACCCCTCAGCACACCCAGGTTCTTGATGCCAGTTTGTTGTTTTAAACTGCTAAATTTGAGGGTAATTTGTCAGGCAGCAATTGTGAGCTATCAATAATATAGGAAGTAACCATGTAAACATCTCCCCATGCTTAAAGATTTTAACTTGGTTTTCTGAATGTTTTTTGACTGAACCCAGTACAGTTACCAGTGTTGCATAAACGTAGACCTTTCTCTTTAAAGTTAAATACATGAAAAGATAGACATAGACTCAGTCTAAGAGAAAGTGACATATTTATTGCAAGAAATAAGAGAAAATGTTGAAATTTAAAGAAAAACTAGTTAGTATTCTCAAGGAGACTCATGAGCATTTGAAGAAGTAACAGAGAGCAGAAAAAGTTCTTTGGTGAAATATGTGATTCTTAACTATTGACTCTTCGGAGGCAGGGAGGTAAGTGCAGGGCTCTAGAAATATTCTTGCAACTCGGGAAATAAGATGAATAATGTGGACACAAATATAAGAAACACAAATAATAGATTTCTGTTTAGAATGAGAGTTCAAAGTGAAAAGTCAGAACAGATCAAAAGGATTCAGGGAACATACTTTGCATTTATTGAGCACTTAGTGTATACCCTGTGTTGGGCAAGTTGAAACTCATTTAAAATTGTCTACACAGCTTCCACGTGGTAGGATCTGTTGATATTACCCTTTTACAGATAACTGAAGTGCATACCAAGAAAATAAGTGGGATCCACACCTAGAAATAGCCTAGTGGATTTCTAAATTTTAGGATGTGGAAATAAATAATTCAAGTATTGAGACAGGAAGGAAGGTATATCAGGTAGACATCGAGTTTGTCTTCTGTATGCTAGAATTGTTCAGTTAGTGGTAGCCACTAGCCTCATGCAGCTGTTAAATTTAATTCATTTTATTCCCTCAGTTTTGCTCCTCTCAGTTCAAGTACTCAGTAAATAGCTACGGGTGGCTGGTGGTCACCATGTTGAACAGTGCAGAATAGAACATTTCTTGATCAGAAAGCCTTGTTGAACTATGCAGGAGTACCTTGTTGAACATGGTCATGCCATTTTCCCATGGGACTTAACAAAGAGATGTATTCATAAGGGGCAATGACAAAGGAGAGCAGTGTAGCCTTAGGTTAATTTAGCTTGTGTTTCATAGTCCAAAACAGAATTGTGAAAAGCTAGACTGTAGCATTTTGCCTGATTAAAAACTTGGGGGGCCCTTTTCTGGTTCCCTCCTTTAATCCAAATCTGCCTACTCAGTGGCTTTATTGAAAGGTATAAGATCAAAAAGAAGAGAGTGCTGAAGCTCAAGGGAGCAGCTAGGCCTCTGACGTGAAAATGCTCTCTTCCTCGCTTTTGCTGTGTTGGTGAAACACAGTGGAGTGGCATCGAGAGAACTTAAGAGGAAAGCTGTGTAACCCAAGAATCTTTGGTTGGTGAGACTGTCCTTCACATAGGGCAACAAAATAGCATTTTTCAGGCTTGTAGTGACTCAAAGTGTATCACTCAAGTGCTTTTCTTGGGGGAAAAAAACACCACTCTCAGTGCACCCAGCCCCCTGAGAAATCAGCCTCTCAGGAACATGGTGAGTCAGTTTCAGTGTTTGCTTAACCCTCTGGTTCCCAGAATAACCCAAGACATAGATTGAATAAAAGTAAGGGGATATCTTCATCCATGTCAGACATAAAGAGGACGCCCTCTGTAAACCACATTTCAGTCTGTCAGAGCACTGATTTCAACCTTGCCAGCTTAGCGCCAGAGCTGCTTCTCCTGACAACTGTAGAATAAAGCCACAGAAAATGACTTGTATTTTAAGGATGCCCATCCACTGAAATCAAGATTGGAATCAAGCTGGAATCAAGATTGCCAGGAGAAATACCAATAACCTCAGATATGCAGATGACACCACCCTTATGGCAGAAAGTGAAGAAGAACTGAGGAACCTCTTGATGAAAGAGGAGAGTGAAAAAGTTGGCTTAAAGCTCAACGTTCAGAAAACTAAGATCATGGCATCTGGTCCCATCACTTCATGGCAAATAGATGGGGAAACAGTGGCTGACTTTATTTTACTGGGCTCCAAAATCACTGCAGATGGTGATTGCAGCCATGAAATTAAAAGACGCTTACTCCTTGGAAGGAAAGTTATGACCAACCTAGACAGCATATTGAAAAGCAGAGACAGTACTTGGTCAACAAAGGTCCATCCAGTCAAGGCTATGGTTTTTCCAGTAGTCATGTATGGATGTGAGAGTTGGACTGTAAAGAAAGCTGAACACCGAAGAATTGATGCTTTTGAACTGTGGTGTTGGAGAAGACTCTTGAGAGTCCCTTGGACTGCAAGGAGATCCAACCAGTCCATCCTAAAGGAAATCAGTCCTGAATATTCATTGGAAGGACTGATGCTCAAGCTGAAACTCCAATACTTTGGCCACCTGATTCGAAGAACTGACTCATTGGAAAAGACCCTGATGCTGGGAAAGATTGAGGGCAGGAGGAGAAGGGGACGACAGAGGATGAGACTGTTGGATGACATCACTGACTCAATGGACATGGGTTTGGGTGACTCCAGGAGTTGGTGATGGACAGGGAGGCCTGGCGTGCTGCAGTTCATGGGGTCGCAAAGAGTTGGACACGACTGAGTGACTGAACTGAACTGAATCCACTGAAACCACTTTTGTTGAAATCACCCCAAAAATCTGCATGTCACCAAATCAAAGTTTAATTTCGCAGCCTTTGCTTGATTTCTGTGCACTTTGGGACACAGTTCATCACTGTCTCCTTTATTTATTTATGACTGCAGCATGCGGGATCTTAGTTCCCCAACCAGGGATCAAACCTGTGCCCTCTGCAGTGTCAGCGTGGAGTCCTAACCACTGGACCACTAGGGAAGTCCCTATTACTGCCTCCCTTTAGAAAGATTCTCTTTCCTGGCTTCTAGAAACGTCTCCTTACCGCACCAGTAGCACCTGGGTATTCTTTCCTATCTGCTTTCTCCTTTTCAGCTAATTGTGGGAGAGCCTGAAGGCTTAGTCCTGAGGCCAAACCTCTTGTTTTCTTATCTGTACTTGTTCACTAGGAAATCACATTTAGTCCTTAAATGCCTCTATTAATTGATGATACGCTAATTTATATCTGCTCTTCCTTCCCTAAACTGTCAAATCTGTCTAGCTTCCTAGATGACATTTCCACTTATGTGTCTGGTCGAAATCAACACCACAGATGGAAAATGGAATTCTGGGCTCCTTTCTTAATCCAAAGCTGCTCATTTCCTGGTATGTGTCTCCTCAGTAAATGGCACTGGCTGTTCCATTGAATGTGGTACTAAAACCTTGGAATCATCCTTTGACACCTCTTTTGAGACCTCAGCAAGTTTTGCAGTGCTGTCTTCAGAATGTATTCCGAATTCATCCATTTCTTTGGCTGCCACCTGCCTTCAGACCATCATTATCTCTTGCTTAGGCTACTGCAATAACTTAAGAACCAGATAAGGGTTTTAAAACAAATTTAAAACTCTTTAGTAGCTTCTTATCACTGTTATGACAAAGTCTTAGTCCTCCCTTGGCTTATAGGCTGAATATGGTTTGTCATCTGTTAAATGTGCCATCTCTCCTCCACCTTGTTCTGCATTAGTCTTATCAACTCATTTCTACTTAGGTCCTCTGCTTGTAATGCTTTCCTTATAAGTTAGGATGAGTGATTCCCTGTTCATTTTGGTTTCTACCTAAGTCGTCTCAGAGAGGCTTTCTCTTACTACCCTACTGTGTTTGTCTAGTACTTAGCACTGCCAAATAAGCATTATATTTATCTTTAATTTGTATAATATACCCCCATCTCTAGAATCTGTGGTCCATGAGACTGGGGATCTTTTGAGATGTCTTATGAACTCCTGTATCCCTAGCACTTAGAAATGCTGGCATAACCTGGAGTGTCCAACATAATTGTTTAAACGGTATAGTAGAAACAATGATTACAGTGTAAATACAGTTGAAAAGAAGGTCAGGGAATTATCACCTTGCGCAGACTAATGTAGAACTGAGAAGAAAAAGATTTAAGACAGGAAAAATGAGCAAAAAGAATGTTCTGAGCTAATTTTTTTTTTTTAAATAACATGATGTATCCCTTTTGGTTCAAGAGTTTTCATGAAATTATTCTTGACATAATCTTTAACTTAGCTAATGGAACTTAGCTTTTTTTCTTTTACCTGAAGTTGGACCTACGAGTTGGGTTGTTGTTGTTTAGTTGCTAAGTCGTGTCCCAACTCTTTGCGACCTCATGGACTGTAACCTGCGAGACTGATCTCTGTCCAAGGGATTTCCCAGGCACAAATTGGGGTGGGTTGCCATTTCCTCTTTTTCAGGGGACCTGCCACATAGATGCTGTTAAATAATAACCTGCTGCTGCTGCTGCTGCTAAGTCACTTCAGTCGTGTCCGACTCTGTGTGATCCCATAGACGGCAGCCCACCAGGCTCCGCCGTCTCTGGGGTTCTCCAGGATTCTCCAGGCAAGAACACTGGAGTGGGTTGCCATTTCCTTCTCCAATGCATGAAAGTGAAAAGTGAAAGTGAAGTCGCTCAGTCGTGTCTGACCGTCAGCAACCCCATGGACTGCAGCCTTCCAGGCTGCTCTGTCCATGGGGTTTTCCAGGCAAGAGTACTGGAGTGGGGTGCCATTGCCTTCTCCAAAATAATGCCTAATGTAAGGTAAAATATCTGTCCACTAATGATAGTAAGTATTAATACATTCATCCAGCTTGAGGAGCTGGACATTGTGCTTGCTTTCATCTTCGGTTTTCCACACGTTAGCAGTGATCAAGCCTTGCTTTATATACTTCATAAATAGATTTTAAAGTCTGTAGACTTCTGTCCCCTCTTTTGCCTCCATGCTTTAGTTTCTTCATCTCTTAAATGGATATATTAATATAACCAGCTTCAGAGGTTTGTTGTGAAGATGAAATACTTAACATAAACTGAATTTCAAATGTTGGCTACTTTTGATAACATAGTTACTGTGCTAATACTGATTCACTTGGGTCCTAGTCATCACATAGCAGGATTTCTGGAATGACCCTGGGTTTGTCTCCAGACTGCCCCCTGCTTACTCTTCTCCTAATTCCCAGGCTGCTTCAGCCGTGAGTAATCTAAGGTGCATATCTACCCAGTGGGCTTCCTTTTGTCATTGGAATAAAGTCTATAATATTTTTTTCTATCGTAAAGTTCTCTTAACTTCTTTCTCTAAAATATTCTGCCTCTTTATACCCAGTCTGTAGGGAGCTGAAGGAATCCTGTCAGAAAACACATTTGCTTTGGTTGTGAGTCTGCTAAGACCTGTCCAGTGAAGTGCTTCCTGATTCTTGTAAATGGCTGTAATAATCCTAGTTTGTAAAGATTTTAGAGAGATATTAGCAACCAGATAACCATTCTGGTTGTAAAAGTATCTTAATACATGCGAAGATGCAGGAGCTTTGTGCAGTACTGCTTGTTTGTATGATCTCCACGAGAAACTATTTACAGTCTATTTTGATAAGGCAGCTTAATGAGATGATTTGTTTAGTGGACTTAATTATGACTTCTTTAAAAGTTGGTGAACATCTAATGAATATGATAACTAGGTTTAGAATGGTCAATTTAGAGCTCTTCTTTCAGACATTGTATGTAACATTGATACACCCAGGGCTTGTTTGTTAAGATCACCCTTGTAGACTAAATGTATTAGCAACTGTGTATCTTTCTGTTCTTTGTTGCAGGAGGGTATGGTTCCATTCCATTTTATCCAAACATGATATCAGATTATCCAGGAACAAGTTAAAAAGAAGGGAGACTGGTTCCAGAACACATCTCTGGAAATTACCCTATGGATCCTGACTCTCATGGCAACATTACAGTGTAGGTTCTGTGTGAACATCGACAGCCAGTGGTCTTTGTGGAGCTTATCTCATAACATGTTCTGGGTCACTGAGTCAGAGGCTGGGGAAAGGCTTATAGGCCACTAGCACTTTACATTGTTCTTGGAAATGATGGTGTAAGTGAGGGGGTATTTGGGCCGAGAGATAGGAGTACAAGATCCTGTTCTCGGTCAGTTGTGCTTCAGCCTGAGGCCTCCTAAGTTCTGCAGAGAAGCAGCAAGCCAGGCAGTTGCAGGACTTTGTTCCTAGCTTGGGCTTTAGCCTCAGGCTCCTGGGAGCTACGCTGGACCATTTGGAGAACTTTTTTACTTAGGCTAAGATTCAGCAGAATAGTCTAGAAACGAATAAGGCTAAATGCTTGTTTCTGCTTCATGCAACAAAGCCCAGATCCCAGCCCATGTCTTTTTTTTTTTCCCAAGCAGTGTGCCTACTATGTGCCTCATACAAGGCTTATTTCCTTGCATTTGCTGCTTGTTTAGCCCTAAAAGCAACTCTGAGGTAGATCTTTTTAAGATGAGGAAGCTAAGTCTTTAAGGTGCTGTTACTTCCTCAGGGTAAGGAAGGGTATGGACAGGAGAAGTAGTGATTTGACAGTGGGGAAATGACCAGTCTGGCTTCTGGTCATCTGCTGCCCAAGTTCCCTGTAGATGTGGCCCCAAGGATGGGGTGCAGGTGTGCTAAGTTAACAATCCCTCAGTCCTTGGAGGTGGGTTCTTGAATGCGGCTGGGAGCAGCCTCCTCTCCCCTCTGTGCTAATGTTCTCTGCTGGAGGGAGGAGGTGGTGCACTGGCTGCAGCAGTGAAAGTCACGTGTCAGCAGGAGTGCTCACAGCCTTTCAGATGACAGTGATCTGCCCTAGTCAGTGCCAAGCAGGAAAGAGGAGTCAGGAAGGGATAGAGGAAGAAATGGTTGGGGTCTGCTCACCCCAGGAGCAGGTAAGCAGGTCATGGCATACTCAGCCCTGAGAAGCAAGCAGTTCCTAAGGGGATGGCACGAACTTAGCTTTCCCTTCGGAGTGCTGAAATAAAATGTTCTTAAGTTTTGAACACATCAAATTTGTGGGAGGAGTGTCCTGACCTTGAGGGGAAAATGTAATAAGAACTTTGAGCTCCCTCTAGAGGTCAACAGAGATAAATGAACATCATAGTAGTGTGAAGGGAAATAACTAGACTTAAAGCTTGCCAGCCCTTTATCAGGAAACTAGCATTTTATGGCTGCATTATCCAACAAAGTATACTTTCTTATACTGGGGAGGAATTAGTTACCTTTGGGAAGAAATCTGGGTGAATTATATTCTAGTTAGCTATGTGGGGGCCAATCCTGAAGTCCAGTGTTTGCCACATAGGTTGTATTAAATGAATAGAGGAGAAAAGATTGTAAAAATTAGTAATGTTTCCAAACAAGATAACATGCTTCTTAATGAGAGCTCTAATTGTTGAAACAAACTGGATCAAATGAGAATTCATTTCTGTGCTGTTAACGTGCCAGAATGTTTGACAGCAGGCCCATGACTATAACAGAGAGTAGTTTGCTGCTGTGTTTTAACCCCATCTCCCCAACATCTGAAAAAAAAAAAGCAGTGAGTACCGAAAGATTAGAATTAAGAAATCCAAGTGTGTTGGCTAACACACACAGCTTCTTAACTTCTAGAACCTCAGCTGGCCAAATGAGAATCTGTTCCAGGATGTAAATCTTTGTTATGTCGTTGCTAAGTCGTGTCTGACTCGTTGGCGACCCCATGGACTATAGCCTGCCAGGCTCCTCTGTCCATGGGATTTCCCAGGCAAGAATAGTGGAGTGGGTTTCCATGCCCTCCTCTAGGGGATCCTCCCGACCCAGGGATTGAATCCGTGTCTCCTGGATTGGCAGATGGATTCTTGACTGCTGTGCCACTGGGCCATGTAGAAATCTTAGTCACGGTCAGTTATTCCAAGGATGAGAGTTAGTTATGGTGCTAATCTTTCTTTTAGTTATTCCTTTTGTTTTCAGTATGTTTATACTTCAGAATTGAGAGTTCAGTTCTTAAAATTTAGTATGTAACTACAGAATGAAAGAGTTAGAAGTCATTTTTAATTTGTGGTAATATTAAGACTATCTGAAAGTTTACATTAAAAAGAGTATTCCAAAGTTTCTCAAAAAGCAGAATAGGAAAATGTCAAAGGGACCCAGGAACCAACCTGAAAAGAGTTCTCAGTGGCCAAATCTGGAACAGTTTGAGCAGCACAATAAATTACATACTATTAGATTATAACCCAAAGTATGACATTGCTGCTGCTAAGTCGCTTCAGTCGTGTCCGACTCTGTGCGACCCCATGGATGGCAGCCCCCCCACACTCCCCCGTCCCTGGGATTCTCCAGGAAAGAATACTGGAGTGGGTTGCTATTTCCTTCTCCAATGCATGAAAGTGAAAAGTGAAAGTGAAATTGCTCAGTCGTGTCCAACTCTTAGCGACCCCATGGACTGCAGCCTTCCAGGCTCCTCCATCCATGGGATTTTCCAGGCAAGAGTACCGGAGTGGGGTGCCATTGCCTTCTCCGAAGTATGACATTAATACCTGTAAATTCCTACTGATAAATGATTGGTTGGATAAATAAATGAGGGGGAAGAGACAAATTTCCCAGACAAAAGAATTCTAGATAATTTAGCTGCTCCCCCTCAAATAGATGGAGCTTAGTTAATGCATATGCACTCAGTTCCTTTAGTTATTTCCTTCTGGAGTACCTTAAGAGGGTGAAGTGACTGGTGGAGAAACTTAGCAAACCATACCTTGGCCAGATGATCTAGATTATCATCAGTAAGTCATGCTGGTAGGATGTCCCCTTGCTATGATGTGATAAAAATGGTATCTCATCTCTGTGATCTCTCTGCCAGTAAGCCCCATAATTGCAGCCTGGCCTTGAGGAAAACACATTGCAATCACACTTGACATACTTGCTGCAGAGTACCTGACTAGTACTCTTCAGAACTGTCAAAGTCATCAAAAATAAGAAAGGGCTGATAAATTGTCACAGACCATAAGAAGCTAATTGCAGTATCCTGGAGCTGAAAAAGAACACTAGGGAAAATCTAATGAAATCTGAACTAAAGTGTGTACTTTAGTTAATAATCATATTCAAGTGTCAATTCCTTAGTTTGTGACAAATGTAGCAGAGTAATGTAAGATATAAACAGTGGGAGAAACCACCTGAGAGTAGATGGGAACTCTGTACTGTCTTTGCAAGTCTTCTGTAGATCCAAAATTATGCTAAAATAAACTTACAGAAGCCAAAAAGATCCAGCTCATTTAACTCTTGTGTTATTCAGCTTTTGTTCTGTGACATTGGAAAAATGGGGAACTTTGCTGCTTTGTGTATATGTATTAAGCTGTCTGTGACTTTGTGTAAAAGTGAGGAAGATGCCATTTCCTGAAGTTGTGTGATGACAGATGACACGAGAATTTCTGGTGCTTCCCTGCGGCAGCAGTGGCTCATGTTGAGCAGAGCAGCTTCATTGTCTGGGTTCATTCCTGTTTCATCATCGAGTAGCTTAGAACTAACTGGAAGTAAATCACTATTGTTAATTAGTTCCACATTAAAGAAGAAATGAGTCTGGGATCAATTTTTGTCCGTGTGTGATCTTCAGTAGAGATACATGGTCCTGGGTAGAGCTATGCAGCTTTTGCAGAAGGGTTGTCCTTTCAGTCTTTAATTTCATATATTAGATGTTTATGCATCCTAATAAAAGCTTGTTATTTTCCTCCAGCCATTATTCTGTTTTCTTCCTTCCTTAAATATGTTGAGTTTAAGTGTCAGAGTACATGCTCTGACATTCTCTGATGAGATCATCTATCCATATTTCTTTGCAGATAAGAAATCTGAAGTTCATAAAGATTAATTGACTTACTCATAGTCAAATTATTACTTAATAGCAGAACTGAGACTGTTTCCCCAGGTATCTTGTTGCTCTTGCTCTTCATGGTTAATGAAGAGCCAGAGCTTGTAGTGAATGTGGAGGAGGATTAGAGCAAAATGTGAAAGGATATTGGCAGAGTAAGAACATTTGATGTTTCTCGTATGTTCTTTAACATTTTAAACAATTTATAAAAGCATTTGTGACTATACATTAAAAAATTTGGGGGGATTATTTCAGTAGGATGACTTCTGGAACTGATCACGTTCCAAAGGAATGAATGTTTTGTGGCTTCTGATATAAATTATGGAATAGTTTTCTACAGTAATAATTTATACTTTTGTCTACAATGTAGGCAGGTAACCTACATTGTAGATAAAAGTATAAAGTGACTGAGCACACAGAGCAAATACCAACCTTGTAAATAATTTGTATTTTCCCTCTAGGAGATAGAAAATGGTGTCTTATTAAAAAATGTATTTAATTTAATTTGACTGGCTGTTTCCTTGGGTTTTACTAGTATTCCTCTTCTGTGAATTGTTTTGCTGCATTGTAAGAACTGTTTCTAAAAATACAAGTGTTTTTCCTAGTCTATTTAGCTTCTATTTATTTATGTAAAAATCACATTTTTCTTTTATTACACTTGTAGATTGTAATCTTCCAGTGTAGCTCTACCTCACCAGAATTCTAATGTGAATTAATGCTTTTTTAAGAAACTTTTCCCTGATGGGGCACATAGGGAAGGGCTGAAGGAACTAGGAGAGGAAGGAAGGTATTTCAGGCAAGGTAGACAGCATATCCAGGGTAAGGAAGAGGTAGTGAGGCTGGGTGTAAGTATATATGTGGGAGGTGTAAACATGAGCTTCACTGGAGAATGTGGTGAGTGCTGTGGTCCTCAGAAGTACGTTGGTATGCTTAAGGAAGGGTTCATATTATGGAGGAGATGGAATGCCGCTCAGTACTTCACAGATCTTGCTGTAATCCTTAGAGGGCCTTGAAGGTTTTGGAGCAGGAAAGCATTTTGTAACCTGTAAGTAAAACAGAAGAAACACATTTTGGCATGTCTGAGATTCCAGGATTTTGTTGTTTTCTTATGGTATAATTTACATCCTGTGAAATTTATCCTTTATGTACAGTTCTTCAACTTAGTCAACATAAAAAGCAGTTCTGTCACTCCAAAGAGTTCCATGTCCCCTTGAAGTCGGTGTCTACCCTCCCTCTATCCCTCTGCTGCTGCTAAGTCACTTCAGTCGTGTCCGACTCTGTGCGACCCCATAGATGGCAGCCCACCAGGCTCCTCTGTCCACAGGATTCTCCAGGCAAGAACACTGGAGTGGGTTGCCATTTCCTTCTCCAATGCATGAAAGTGAAAAGTGAAAGTGAAGTCGCTCAGTCGTGTCTGACTCTTGAGTGACCCCATGGACTGCAGCCGACCAGGCTCCTCCGTCCATGGGATTTTCCAGGCAAGAGTACTGGAGTGGGGTGCCACTGCCTTCTCTGCTCTATCCCTCTAGTTGTACCCTTTCCAGAATGTCAGATAAATGGAATCATATCGTGTGCAACCTTTTGAATCTGGCTTCTTTTCGTTAGCATGATGTGTTTTGAATTTTATTCATGTTACTGCTTGTATCTATAATTTGTTCCTTTTTGTTGTGGAGTGGTACTTCATTGTATGGATATATGCCACATATTGTTTATTCATTCACCAGTTGAGAAACAGTTGGGTTGTGTCCAGTTTTTGGTGATTACAAATAAAGTTGCTGTAAGCATTTGCATTCAGAATTTTGTATGAATGGTAGTTTTCATTTGACTTGGTGTAAATATCTAGTGATTGCTGGGTTGCATTGTGTTTGGCAGTGCTGAAAAACTTGTTTCTTCCCACAAAGAGGATTGCATTCCTACCAGCTATATGGGAGGGTTGCAATTCCTCAATACCAGCACCAGCCATTGTCAGTTTTTAAATAAAAGTTGTCATTTGAATACTGTGTAATGCTAACCTCACTACTGTTTTTTACTTTGTAGAGATTAGTCCGTTCGTTTCTATGTTACTGTTACGTGAATGAGAAAATGTATCTGTACCTGGTCTCCTATCTAAGCTCTGGTCACCAATTCTATAATGCTCTGATGGATTTGTTTATGTTGCACCAATAGGATAAAGCATGATTTGTAACTTTTAAAATATATATATTATAGATAACATTTTTTCTCAGTACAATAGATTTTTTTTTTTGTACTGAGGACGGCAAGTACATGTGGACAAACTTTGGAAGGGTATGCTTCACTGAAATTCTCTCAGAAGTGGGGTTAAGAGTGAATGATTATCTTTTTTCTTTCTTTCTTTCTTTTTTTTTTAACAAAGTAGTAATGTGTGTGATCAAAAAAAAGTAAATTTTAATTGTAATTCCATTACTGAAATTGATCTTATATATGAATACATCTGATATGTATTTTGCAGTTTGCGTGTTTGCTAAAATATTGTTCATTTATTACTTTATGGTTGTTACTCCTTGTGGTGGGATTTCAGGTTTTTTATTTCAGTTTTTATGTTAGTTTTATAGTGATCCTTGTATCTCTTTTTTTAAAAAAGAACAGTACTATCTTAAATATTTATATACTTGTGTTCCTGTAAATCTTTAAAAATAATTTTATTGCAGTACTGATTTTTGTCCTTGCCCTTAGAGTTTTAAGGTTACTAAGTAGTTGATTAGAACCAGTAGTTACTTATCAGTAGCTAATTTTATTGTGCTTAGACAATGTGGTCTTTAGAATTCCTTAAGGGACTCTATCAGTAAATGTGAGTTTTTTAAATCGCAAAGCTCATTTGAAGAAATAACATATTTTGTATTGGTATAAATTCTGTATGTGTATCAGTTACATTTTTCATGTGTCTGTCCCTTCTTTTCCCTGCTTCCCTGCCTCCTGCCCCACCTATTTTTAATCTGTCAGGCATGGAAAATGATTTATCCAGCTTCTGGACAATTATTGTTAACTCTTCTACTCCTGGTAACCCTGAAATATATAAAGTAACAATCTTTGAGCATAAAGATTTATGACCGTTACATCTTCACCATACCTTTTATCAAATAAATATAAACATAATATAAACTCTTGTCCTATTGAATTCTTTTTTTATCTAATTTTACCAATGAGTGAAGGCATTATTGGCATTTACTAATCATAGGCTTTGGAGAAGGCAATGGCACCCCACTCCAGTACTTTTGCCTGGAAAATCCCATGGATGGAGGAGCCTGGTGGGCTGCAGTCCATGGGGTCGCGCAGAGTCGGACACGACTGAGCGACTTCCCTTTCACTTTTCACTTTCATGCATTGGAGAAGGAAATGGCAACCCACTCCAGTATTCTTGCCTGGAAAATCCCATGGACAAAGGAGTCTGAGGGACTATACAGCCCATGGTGTCGCAAGAGTCAGATACAAATTATTGATTAAACCATTGTCAACCAGGCTTCTCTGGCTGAGTGGGATCTCTGTTTATTTTGAGACCTTGTAAGCTTCCTGATAGTTCTTTTGTAGGCCTTGTGGAGTGTTACACCATTACGTGTGTGCGTGCGTGCGTGCTCAGTTGCTTCAGTCGTGTCCAGTTCTTTGTGACCCCATGGACTGTAGCCTGCCAGGCTCCTCTGTCCAAGGGATTCTCCAGGCAAGAATACTGGAGTGGGTTGCCATGCCCTCCTATCCTCAGATCAGTATTAAACCCTTTAAAGATTCTAAGTGATTTCTGTAGATCCCTTTAACTTTCTCTCTGTTCATTTTCTAGTCATTCCCAGCTAGAGGTTGAATCCAGATTGTCTTGCTTCCCCATGGCCAGAAGCAGAAGACCAATTACAGATTTTTAATTTTGATTTTTCTCTTTCACTTCAACCTTTTGAAGTGCTAAAAGTTGCTTCATGTTTTCACTGGGTACTTTTTGGAGACAGTTTATGCAGGTAGCCTTAATGTTCTTTGTTAATGTTTGTTTTTACTGAAATATAACAAAAAGGAAAGAAGACTGATTACCTTGGTAGAGTTTTATAGGTAATTAAGTACTGTTTGCAGAAAGGTAAGATTCAGCATAGCCAACCTGCTAATAAGCTCGTTTTCTTCCAGACCTGAAAGTTTCATGATACCTAGAAGGCCATGCTGGCAGCAGCTCTTGCAGCAAGTCTTTGCTGACACTTACTTTCCCCCCAGAGCAGTCCCTTTTGAGATAATATTCAGAATGTAGAATTTTAAGAAGCAGAGGTTATTCCTAGAATTTTTGTGAACCTCATGTTTTTCTGTGTGAATATTTCGAACCTCTTGTCTTGAGATTTATGCTGTCTCGTGATGCATAAGGCAAATGTGCCTGAATTTTTAGAACTATTTACTGTAACAATGTTTATAGTATTTTCTGAGTTTTAACCTTTTAAATTTTCTTCTCTGTAGCTTGGCTTTAAAAACTAGTCCTATTGAGGGAATTGAGCACAGTGCCCTGCAAGCAGTGTATAAATAGGAGCTGCTTTTATAGGGGCTTTTACTACTGATGTCTCAGTGACAGCACAGTGAGAGTGAAGTAAAGTTTTTGTGAGCAGGTAAATTTGCAAGATAAGTTACAGTTTGCATTGTTTTCTGGGTGGAGTAAAGATAAAGTTGAATTTAGGATTAAGTAAAATGTTTCTGATCTGACAATTTTACTGAAAGAACACTGCACATTCCTGTTTCATTTATATATATATATTTAACAATAAAAATTCCAAGTCAGCAAAAATTAAAAAACAGAGAGCAAGCCTATTGATAAAAATAACAGAATCAGGTGTGTCAGCAGTCAACGGATGCTTTGTTAACTGTTTCAGGTGAACCTTTGGGGACTGTATAGCAGAAGGTTAAATATACGTGTGAGCAGTTTCTTCCAGTTGATTTCCTCCCCCTTTATTTTTAAAATAAAGGGAGCTTCTTTATATATTTACTCAGTCTTTATGTCTTAGAATTCATTTTATAATGCTTACAATATTCCTTCTTTGGTTCTTTTAAACATTTACTAAATCTTTTCTTGGTTAGCTGTTTACCTGTTTTAATAACATTTTGCTTATAAACCTCTTTAAAGGGTACAATTTAGACTCTGGCTCACCCAGCCCCTGGAGTATAGCAGGTGCTGGAAAAATGCTTAGTTTTATTGTAGGGCCAGACCAGTAATTGTAATGAGATCATTAGTAAATAGTGTAAAGTTGATGTAGTTTGACCTTAAATGTTTTTTTGAACACAGGCACTTTGGCAGTGAAAAAGAAGCAGTAAACTGAACACTTATATTATTTATTTATTCATCATCCAGTGGCTTACAGGATTTTATGCTGCCTCCTTATATGTAATGATTGTTCACACCTGCTAAATTTGAATCCTGGCTTTGACACTTGACAGAGGTGTGAAAGGCAAGTTACTTAATGCCTCAGTGCTTTTGTACACCCTCCTATTAATTGAAAGTGATGTCTCTATCGTAGTGGCATTATAAGGATTAAATGAGACTATATATATAAATGCTCATTTAGTACAGTGCTTGGCATATTATAGTTGAATCTTTCTGTAGATAGAGTGTGCTTTGACACTGGTTATTCAGGTCTCTGTCCCCACATAAATCATATTTGTTCTTTTAATGTTAATATTCATTTATTCTTGCTCAGAGAATCCAAAGGACAGAGGAGCCTGGAGGGCTACAGTTCATGGGGTCACAAAGAGTTGGACACGACTGAAGCGACTTAGCACAGCATTCAGTCGTATTAATATACTTGAACTGTGGTTGACAAGCATCTTCTATAAAGGACCAGGTAGTACATATTTTCAGTCTGTCTCAACTATTCAGCCCTGCTGTTGTCAATTGAAAGCAGCCAAAGACAATATATAAACAAATGGGCATGGCTGGGTTCCAATAAGACATTCTTTACAAAAATAGCTGGCGGGCCATAATTTTCAAACCTAGGTACTAGAGAATGCTTTTATATCTCCTCATTATTGGATGTTTGAAATACGTTCGTCTTATTTCATTATAGGCACATCTCACATATTCAGGATGTGGCTCTAGATGACTGCAGTAAATAGAGTCACATGAATTGTTCGGTTTCCCAGCACATATAAAAGTTGTTTACACTGTACTGTAGTCTCTTAAGTGTGAGATAGAATTATGTCCCCAAAAATGTACATATCTTAGTTGGAAAATGCTTTATTGCTAAAAAAAAAATGCTAACTACCATCTGAGTCTTCAGCGAATTGTAGTCTTTTTGCAATATAATATTTATGACCACTGATCACAGATCACTGTTAAAAGCATAATAATGAAAATGTTCGGCATATTGAGAGAATTGCCAAAATGAGAGACAGAGATATTAAGTGAGCAAATGCTGTTGGAAAAGTAGCTTTGATAGACTTTGTCTACACAGGATTGCCTCCAATTTGTTAAAAACACAGTATCTATGAAGCACAGTAAAGGGAAGTACAATAAATGAAGTATGCCTCTGTATAGGTAATTCACCGATAACCATGTTGGTGCTAATTTTAATTGGTTTCTTTCAGATAATGTGTTTGAACTGTAGTCCTCAAGTGGAATTATAAAATCACTGAGTAACCCATAAAGTGTCTTACAGTGCAAGAGTTGACGTATTTAGAGAATGTCAGAGCTAATAATAATTTGAACACTTAATATATAGTAATTATTGTTAATTTCTACCATTTATGCATATATATTGTCTATTAATTTTCCATCATTAGATTTTTATGTTGAGTGAGTTGTATTTTTTAACCATTGGCTGTCTGTGTCCTTTTCCACTGATTAGAGTACATAAGAAATAGAGAAGGTGAGTAACAAGGGAAGGGTGTGGTGTGCCTGATGAAGTAAAGATAGACCAGAAATAGCATTGTCGTCCCCCCCACCACCACCACCACTTAACCATTCTTGCCCCCAAAAGAAAGCAGTCATATCATCTTCTTAGGATGAAACCTGGATGCTGATGGTTTAGGAAAAAAGGGTTGAAGAAATTGAGTTCCATTTTATATAACACATTATAAATTTATTGGTTTTTATTAATACTATGTAGAATTTCACATCAAAGGTCGAGAACACTGGTTAAGTTTTCTTGCCAGCAGTCAGATTGTGCCTTTCAAACCCCGTGTTTAAGGTGCCTAGAATGCTGTGTGTTGACTGGATGCACAGTAGAGGGTCCTTGACTGATGTTCTCATCCAGAGTCCTTCCTTTTCATTAACTGTATTTGAATGTTCTTTTATATGATATTAAACAGGTACTTTTTTTTCATTGTGAAAAAGCATTTGTACTAGTCATAGGAAGGATTCTTATGAATCCTTTATGAGAACAGACATAATTGATGTGTTATACTGGACCCTGCCTCGAGTTCAGTAACGTGACTCTAACGGTGAGGTTAGTGTCTTTGCCTTTTTAAAGTATGTGATAGTTATTTTAATCTCAAGAGTAAAGTGTTAGCAAGTTTTCAAGGCTTTCATTAATACTTTGTTTTAAAAATAGTGTCCAGGAATCCAAATTTTCATGAAGTGCATTCATATTTTCAGCCTGCTCCTTGAGGTAACAATCTGGGTGTGTGCGTACACAGTAGTTTTATTTTACCTGTTTAAAGTTTACTGTTTAAAGGTTCAGGATTCTCTTAGCTTCAGCATTCTTGTCTTTTAAAAGTCAGTGTCCACTCTGTAATGTTTTAGACCTAGACTCTCCACTACTGTAGCCCCTAGCCATATATGGCTAAAGTTAAAAATTCAGGAGCCACACGTGGCTCGTAGTTACTGTACTGAACAGCACAGATATAGGACCCCTCTATGGTAACAGATTTCTGCTGAATAGTGCTATTGTGCAAACAGTGCTATTCCTGCAGTCATCTACTGTGTAATTTTTTTTTTAATTGTATAGAAATCAGAGCAATAAAGAATATTTTCTAGGAGCAGGGTTATTGTTATTTTCAAAAACATGAGATAGCAGTATTTGACCAGTCTCATCTGGGTGTCACTACTCACGAAATGGGAGCACTGTTTCTAGAGCCATGCTTCCTTATCTTTTCCACATTGTGGCCTACTTGAGAGCAGAAATGTTTCTATGGCACTCTGAGGTCAAGTGTGGGCTCCAGGCTGGAAGTCTTAGGTTTGGGTGGTTGCAAACCCATATCCCCTTCCTGGCATACTAGTGTGCTGCAGAGAGGCACATACAGCTCAAAGTTCAGTTTCATAGTGTACTCCTTAATGGATTCCTGGATAAAATTTCTCTTGGACTGTAAAGCAGGATTTGATTTTATTCTCCCTGTTACTCATCCTTTTTATATGTCATTTTCCCAAGAAGACCTTGTGAGATCTAGGCATTTTACAACTGAGAACAACTTTGAAAGCATTCATGTACTTGGAGATTTAATAGGTGCTTATGTACTTAGTGGCTCTCTCACTTCATGTATGGATGGCCAAGCCTACAGAAGTCATGGTGTGTCATTTCTCCTTTATTTGATGGGAAGGAGGAAGGAACACCATGACATGTACCTATTTAATTTCGCCATACAAGTCATGAAAATAATTTACCTATCTGAGATATGACCATATTAAATACATGCAGTAAAAAAATTATAGTGAGGAAGCCATGAATCTGCATACCTCTCCCCCAGATAAAATTCCACTATACTATTCACCTAAGCATCAGTGGCTTAGTTAGCTATTTCTAAAATGTTATGTTTGTTCATTGGCTTTTGGCAAGATAAATAGTCACAAAGCAGTAGTGCCTTAAAAATAGCTGAAATGAGAACTTATTTGCCTTTCTCTCTGTATTTCCCACCCTCAAGGATTTAATGTGGGTTGACTTTTATGGTGTAAATCTTTGGCTCTTGTCGTTTCCTGACAGTCAGCCTCTCGCTTTAGGTCAGTTGTTTCTAGGGTTCCTCAGCCAGTATGACTTCCTGTTACTCCATTGAGTGAACTGGAGAATGAATCTGGATTTTGGTATAAAGTGTGAGCATTTCACCAAGCCAAGAGTATATCCTGGAGTCCAGAGGTCAGGAGTTTTTGGTATAGCATGAATTTTTAGCCAAATTAACTAATGCTTCAGTTCATGGGAAATACAGAGTATGAATGCTGTAGGGAAAACTGGCTGAGTTGGATTTAAAAGAACAGGAGAACGTTTGCATCTCCAAAGTGGTGCTTGTCTGAGGGATTTGAATTTAAAGATAATTTTTACTATGTATAGGGGTTTTTTCCCCCCTTATTCCCTGATTTTATAATCTGACCTACAAGTAACATGCAGCCATTTGCTCTGTCAAATAGTTAGCCCCTGCTTATTTTCTCTCTGTAACTGTACTATAATGTGCTTTTAGTGCAAGGACTGTGTGATTTTAATCCTTTATTATACTCAATACAGAAGTAAATACAGAGCACCTAATAGAATGGCTTTTAAGTACTGGTTGAGCTCTTTTCGTGCCTAGCGCAGCCATGGCCCGGGGTCCCAAGAAGCACCTGAAACGCGTAGCAGCTCCAAAACATTGGATGCTGGATAAACTGACTGGTGTGTTTGCCCCTCGTCCATCTACCGGCCCCCACAAGCTAAGGGAGTGTCTCCCCCTAATCATTTTCCTAAGGAATAGACTTAAGTATGCCCTAACTGGAGATGAAGTAAAGAAGATTTGCATGCAGCGTTTCATTAAGATCGATGGCAAAGTCCGCACAGATATAACCTACCCTGCTGGTTTTATGGATGTCATCAGCATTGATAAGACTGGAGAGAATTTTCGTTTGATCTGTGACACCAAGGGTCGATTTGCTGTTCATCGTATTACACCTGAGGAGGCCAAGTATAAATTGTGCAAAGTAAGAAAGATATTTGTGGGGACAAAAGGAATCCCTCATCTGGTAACCCATGATGCTCGTACCATCCGTTACCCTGATCCCCTCATCAAGGTGAATGATACCATTCAGATTGACTTGGAGACTGGCAAGATTACTGATTTCATCAAATTTGACACTGGCAACCTGTGCATGGTGACTGGAGGCGCTAACCTGGGAAGAATTGGTGTGATTACAAACCGGGAGAGGCATCCAGGTTCTTTTGATGTAGTTCATGTGAAAGATGCGAACGGCAACAGCTTTGCCACACGGCTCTCAAACATTTTTGTTATTGGCAAAGGCAACAAACCATGGATCTATCTTCCCCGTGGAAAGGGTATTCGCCTTACCATTGCTGAGGAGAGAGATAAGAGATTGGCAGCCAAACAGAGCAGTGGATAAAATGATCTCTATGTGATGTGATTGGAAAAGTCTTTGTAATTAAAGATAATACCAAGTGGAAAAAAAAAAAAAAGTACTGGTTGATGTAGGGCTTTATAGAATAAATAGTACAATATATTCAGTTTTACATCTTGGTGTTACATATGCATATAGCATAAACACTAGATTTATTCCTTCCTCCTGATAGCACCAACCATGGTGAGTTGTCTGGGCCAAAGGTTTTAAGCTGGAGATGGGGTGCTGTCCAAGACCTTTTGAAATTACATGCAAATTTTTGTGTGTACTTAAATGTGTACAGTTCCTTGGGAGAGTGTGTATAACTTTGAGTAGATTCTCAGAGAGTTCCAAAAAGATAAGTGCCTTGGACCTAGACAGTGGAGGAAGCAAAGAAAGCTTTGCAAAATCAAGCTCAACTTGGAAAAATCACTGAAATGAAAATGATAAAATGCAGTGCTGGTCAGTTTATTGATGTGCTACATTGGTCAGTAAGTTTTAAAATTTAAAGTATATAATGTTCTTTATTATATAAGTGAAGTTGCTCACTGTAGCCTACCAGCATCCTCCATCCATGGGATTTTCCAGGCAAGAATACTGGAGTGGGTTGCCATTTCCTTCTCCATTATTATATAAAGTCACTTTTAAAATTCTTACAGTGATCTAATGTTGGCAAGAAAATGACCCTTCTCCCATAGTAAGAGTTTGATTTTTTATGTAACGTGCGTTTGATGGGGTCTTCCCTAATTTAGCATAATGCTTAGTAGTGAAGAACTTGTAACAGTGGGGAATTGTGTAGTGTGATTGCTTTATCTTAATGCCCAATTCTGTAACTTAGATTTTTTTCTTTAGGAAAATGACTGGTGTCAAAAAGCAAGGAAAAAACCCTGATAATTTTATTTGAACTTGACTGTGAAATTAGCACCGACTTTGAGTGTAACATGACTGATTCTAGTAGCCCCTGCTGTGTCTATGTGTGGGAACCACAAGAAGAGCTGTGCATTTTGAAGGTGCATAGCACAAAGCATTGCTGGTATAAGTGTGTTCTATTTACAAACATTTGTTTGAGGCCATAATTTGAATTTATTTATTTATGATTGTTAAAGTTCTATCTGAAATTATTTTTGCATTTAAAGAATTTCCCCATTTTAGTTATATCTGTCTTAATTTTATAGTCCTTTGGGTTTGTGTATATCAGCTTATCAGAAGTATATAAGAAAAAATTAGCACAATAATTATTAATGTTTAATGTGCTATCATGGACTGTTTCATGAATTGTTGATTTCTTTATATTCATGAATTTAGTGAATTATTAATAAAGCACTGATATTTTTTGTTATGTGCCTATTTTTTTAAAAAATAGTGTCATTGGTTTACTTTGGGAAGAGTTTTGTGGGGGGAGTGAGCCAAATATTCATGACTCAAAATTTCATGAAAGAACTTTAGATTTACTTTATTTCTGAGGGCAGGTTGATATATAGACTTGGAATATATTAGGAAAACATGCTGAGTTCTTACTAAGAAACTCTGTCGTGAGTTGGGAGAGAAGAACTAATGTCTTTTTTGTTTGTTTCAATTATACAGCAGATATAATTTCTACAGTAGAATTTAATCATTCTGGAGAGTTACTAGCAACCGGAGATAAAGGTGGTAGAGTTGTCATCTTTCAGCAGGAGCAGGAGGTAAGTGCTTAAAGTTTGGTATCTAAATTTCAGTTTGCCCTTGGGACTGGAGCTTATGCTGGAGAATCTCATCAGAGGATGTTGGCAAATTTTTCTTTAAAAATTTGTTGTATATCAAGCAGAATATTGAATGTGTAAGTAGCTCTAGTTCTCTTAGCTTTGTGTGTCTGTGTACATGTGCGTGTTGTTTTGATTTAATTGTGAAAGGATTTGGTTAGAGAAAGGAGTGAGAAGTGTGTTATACAAGATTTTAACTGATTTTATAGCCTTGGCCCTCATTTTTTTTCCTCCTAAAATTCCATAAAGTAAAATTGTTTTGACATCTTCTCAGTGAATAATTTTCCTTGTGTAATTAGGAGTGGGAGCCTGGTTTAAAGGAAAAAGCTGCTCAACTATTTTTATATCAGTATATACTAATACACTTACTGCAATTTAAGTATAAAGGTTTTAAATGATAGTTGCATGTATACACATGTAATGTATGTAATTTGTAAGCTTAGTTACTCCTCTTTAAAGTGGATTTGAAAATTGTTTTCCTTTCTCTTTGAAGAAAGGGATTTCTCATTGCAGAATCTGTGATTAAAATAGGGTTGGTTTGGTTTTGTGTACAACATAGGCACACTTCTAAATCTGATTGACTAGATTTCTCACTAAAATTTTATACTAAACAAGATTTGTCACACTAGATTTTCCCTTAGTCTCCCTCTACATTTGTAGATCAAAGCTAATTTTATCATTTGCTTCCAAACATTCTGTCCCTGTCTATACTATCTTCAAAAAGAGTTGAAAGTACTGTGGATAAAATGCAGGGCTTTATGAACAGATGTCTAAATCATAACACAGAGTTAGCTTTTAAAGGATTGTGAAATTCCTTAAATAAGCAAGAATCTAGTAATAATACTACTACTTTGCACTTCTATAGCGCCTTTGACCTGAGGATCTCAAAGTGCTTTACAAACACTAATGAATTAATCCTCACAACACCCAGTGAGGTAGGTAATTTAATTTTAAAAGAAATGATTAATAGTGTCTGATTAGAAGGTGCACAAGCACTAAATATGTCTCCTTTTATTATTTTTCTTTTTGGTTGGAAGGAAATATGAAAATAAGACTCAAGGTTTTCTTGTCAAAGGATGTTTTTGTGGGAAGTGGGGGCAAAATCAGTTTTCTGTTCTGTTTTCAAGCAGCTAAAAACTTGACCATTACAATCTAGGAAAACTTGGAGTCGAAATAGAGCCTTACAGATCATTATAGTTTACCTTTATTTCCAAATGAGAAAGCAGATTGTTAAGAGATCACTTGATTATCCAAACTCACAACCAGAATCCAGAACTTCCAGCATGTCCCCTCTCGGTGCACTCCAGTGCCTTTCATGTTAAGTCACCAAAATGTGAGTGTTAACGTTGTTCTTTAGAAGTTAGAGCTGGATTTCCTATAGACATTCTCTGCCCTTCTATGGTTTGGTTTGGTTTTTTACTGAAAATTAATGGCATTCTATATATTTTTGTTTTAAAAACAAAAGGTGTTTGGAGAAAAACATTTAAATTTAAGTTTGCTTCCCAAGCATTTCCATCTTGAAGGGCTTTACATTGTGGGTTTCTGAGCCTACATTTCTAATGGGGGCTTTGTGTTGTTTAAAAGTATAAATTGTCATTCTTAACTGCATGTAAGTTTTCAAGACAGAAATCCATTATCTAGAACCTCAGATTAGTAGTATGTCTTTTGAGAATTACTTAGTGTAAATTTCAGTGTATTTTTTAGTGATAAATAATAAAGATGATAATTATTCTCCTTCTTGAAATTGATGTTGTTAACGTTAATTTGATGCATTTCACCCAATATATTTTCTACATTTTTAAAGCCCTTATTCTGGAGCTTCTAACGTTATGCTGTCTTCAGGACATTCAGTACCTATGTTAATTATAAATATATGTGCCTTATATCAGTAGCTAACATATTTAGGTTAGATTTTATGAGTTCATAGCCTTTAAATGCCTGTAAAGTAGTGTTCATAGCCTTTAAATGTCTGTAAAATAGTGTTAGAGTTTGAAACTTGGAAGCCAACTTAGAGATAGTCTTTTTCTAATGTTTAGGTAAATCTCAGCAAAAGTTTACATAAAGTTACATTGCTCAGTTTAATAACAAAGGCCTGGGATTAGAACTTGGATCCCTAAATTTCAGTAGCTTCTTCTAACCACCACAGCAGCAAATGTATGTATACACACATTCCAGGGTACACTGGCACTTAACAAGTGAGCGGTTTTAAGAACCTGCTAGTTCTCTTTGCAAAATACAGTGATGTTTGCACTATTGTGTCTACAGTGGCAGGGTTCCTTGCTAAAATTCACTTGAGTGGAGACTTAAATATTTCCACTCACTCCTTTTATAGTCCTTACTTACTTAAGAAGAAAAGGTCATGCTACAGTAGTAGTGAACCTTGCACATCAGACTTGGACCGCTTTATCCCACCTTTCTGTCTCACTTTACTCCTAAGGTGTGGCAGGTCCCCTTCCTGTCATCTTGTCGGGCACACTTTGCTGCCTGTCCATCTGTTCCCCAGGCAAAGAAACTGGGTGCTCATTTACAAGATTTTCATTTGGTTCGAGTGTATTTCAGCCTGGTGATTCTGTAGCATGTTCTACTGTTTTGTGTGTGTGTGTGTGTGTGTGTTTTAAACTAACATGTTTGAATGATTTTCTGTTTGACAGAATCTCTGATAGAAGCAGGGCATGTAGGGAAATTGAGGCACAGGGTAGATTGAGTTTCCAGGAGGCATCACACAGTCAGAGTCCAGACTTCGGAGTTTCACCCAGTGCTCTGTGTAGTGTGTCCTGAAATAAGGCACCCATCTTGCTGATTTTCACAGCTTTTGTGTATTAGGTTGGTACAAAAGTGTGGTTTCAGACAATGAATTTTAAATCACAACTAGGGTCATACATGTATTCATTAATCAGAGTAGGAACCACTACAGTCAGCACATTTTTGCCAAATAATGTTTATTCCTGTAGTATAAAAGTCCATACTTGAGGATTTGACGAACTCTTGGAAAGCATTTTCTTCCTCCTGCTGGTTGTGGAAGCAGTTTCCCTGCAAAAACTTGTCAAGTTGCTTAAAGAAGTGATTGGTTGGCTGGCAAGGGATCAGGTGAATATGGTGGATGAGGCAAAACTTTGTAGCCCAGTTTGTTCAACTTTTGAAGCTTTGTGTTGTGGAGAAGAATTGGGCCCTTTCTGTTGATCAGTGCCAACTGCAAGGGTTGCAGTTTTTGGTGCATCTCATTGGTTTGCTGAGCATACTTTTCAGGTGTAATCATTTCACCAGGATTCAGAAAGCTGTAGTAGATCAGACCAACAGTAGACCACCAGTGACCATTACCTTTTTTTGGTGCAAGTTTGGCTTTGGAAAGTGCTTTGGAGCTTCTGCTTGGTCCAGCCCTGCCAGTTTTCATATACAGTCCCCTTTTTGTCGCATGTCACAATCTGATTGAGAAATGGTTCGTTGTTGTTGTGTAGAATAAAAGGAGACAACACTTCAAAACAACTATTTTTGGTCAGCTCATAAGGTACCCACTTACCTAGCTTTTTCATCTTTCCAATTTGCTTCAAATACTGAATGACCATAGAATGGTCCATGTTAAGAAAGTTCTTCTACAACTTCTCATGTAAGTTGTAAGAGGATCAGCTTTGATGATGACTCTCAATTAATTGGTTATTGTCAACTTGCCATGGCCAGCCACTGTTCATGCTCCTCATCTTCAAGGCTCTCGTCTCGTTTGCAGGACTTCTTGAACCACTACTGTACTGTACCTTCGTTAGCAGTTCCGAGGCCACATGTGTTGTTGATGCTGCGAGTTGTCTCTGCTTCTTTATGACCCATTTTGAACTAAAAAAAGTAGCTCATTTTGTCTGACATCATTTTCATAGTCTAAAGTAAATATAAACACCTAGTAATAAATCATTAGCAGAAAAAAACATAAAGCAGGAAATGCACATTAAAATGGTATATAACATAACCACATTTATTTATGGATGTATCCCAAAGAAAGGCAATGCCAAAGAATGTTCAAGCTACCGCACAATTGCACTTATCTTGAACGCTAGCAAAATAGTGCTTAAAATTCTCCAAGTCAGGCTTCAACAGTACATGAAGCAAGAACTTCTAGATATTCACGCTGGATTTACAAAAGGCAGAGGAACCAGAGATCAAATTGCCAACATCCATCGGATCATAGAAAAAACAAGAGAGTTACAGAAAAACTTCTGCTTTATTGATTATGCCAAAGCCTTTGACTGTGTACATCACAACAAACTGGAAAATTCTGAAAGAGATGGAATACCAGACCACCTGACCTGCCTCCTGAGAAATCTGTATGCAGGTCAAGAAGCAACAATTAGAACTGGATATGGAACAGCGGACTGGTTCCAGATCAGAAAACGAGTACATCAAGGCTGTATATTGTCACCCTGTTTATTTAACTTATATGCAGTATACAGCATTCGAAATGCTGGGCTGGATGAAGCACAAGCTGGAATCAAGATTGCCAAGAGAAATATCAATAACCTCAGATATGCAGATGACACCACCCTTATGGCAGAAAGTGAAGAAGAACTAAAGAGCCTCTTAATGAAAGTGAAAGAGGAGAGCGAAAAAGCTGGCTTAAAACTCAACATCAGAAAAAGATCATGGCATCTGGTCTCATCACTTCATGGCAAGTGGATGGGGAAACAATGGAAACAGTTACAGACTTTATTTTGGGGGGCTCCAAAAGCATCGCAGATGGTGACTGCAGCCATGAAATCAAAAGACGCTTACTCCTTGGGAAAAAAGCTATGACAAACCTAGCACCATATTAAAAAGCAGAGACATTACTTTGCTGACAAAGGTTCGTCTAGGTAAAGCTATGGTTTTTCCAGTAGTCGTGTATGGTTGTGAGCGTTGGACCATAAAGAAAGCTGAGTGCCAAAGAATTGATGCTTTTGAACTGTGGTGTTGAGAAGACTCTTAAGAGTCCCTTGGACTGCAAGGAGATCAAATCAGTCAGTCCTAAAGGAAATCAGTCCTGAATGTTCACTGGAAGGACTGATGGTGAAGCTCCAGTAGTTTGGCCACTTGATGTGAAGAACTGACTCATTGGAAAAGATCCTGATGCTGGGAAAGATTGAAGGCAGGAGGGGAAGGGGACGACAGAGGCTGAGATGGTTGGATGGCATCACCAACTCGATGGACATGAGTTTGAGTAGGCTCCAGGAGTTGGTAATGGATAGGGAACCCTGGTGTGCTGCAGTCCACGGGGTTGCAAAGAGTCTGACACAACTGAGGGACTGAACTGAATTGATTCCAATATCAAAACAGCAAAGTTCAACAGGTGCAAAACTGCAGTTACTTTTGTAACAGCTTAAATAATAGCTTTTGACATCACAGTGGATGGGGCAATATTCTTTCTGATGATGGTAATGTGGAGGGAGAGCCCAAGCAGCTGTCAGACTGTGGTGTTCCATACTTTTTAAGGAATCTTTATTTCTATGGGCGCTCACAGGAGGTGGTCAGCACTTGTTGAAGTAACTGGTTTCCTGTTGGCTTTGGATTGCTCAGACCTTCTGGTTTCTCTGAGGCTTTTTGATACATATAAGCTAGAATGTTGGGGGAGGGTTAATATTTTTAATAGACAGTTAAGGAGAAAGGTGAACAGAAAGGTTGTTCTTAACTGATTTTTCTGGATTGTTATGCAGCCTTTGTTCTCTGTTTTCTACCACTGCTGGTTACTTACTAGGATTTCTTTCTCACTTTTCTGTTCTTAATGTAGTGTTCCTAAAACTTAACACGGTTTAGGCTTCCCTGGTGGCTCAGCTGGTAGAGAATCTGCCTGCAATGCAGGAGGAGACTTGGGTTCAATCCCTGGGTTGGGAAGATTCCCCTGGAGAAGGGAAAGGCTACCCACTCCAGTATTCTGGCCTGGAGAATTCCATGGACTGTCCATGGGGTCGCAAAGAGTCGGACTTGACTGAGCGACTTTCACTTAACTAACACGGTTTAGAAGAAACCTTTAGCATGTTTATCTCAAAAGATGGATAGTATTGTTTATATGTTTGTATTCCCTTTCTACATTATTTGGAAAGACTAGAATGAGACTCAACCGCACGATATTGTTTAATAGAATTTAATATCATATATACAAAGGGCTTGGTTTAGTGTATTCATTAAAGTGAAGGGACAGAACCTGCTGTTTTAGGGTGACAGGGTAGCATTCTCTTGGGAGTTGAGTAGTATGTGGGCCCTAGATTTGCAACTCCTGGCAATGCAATTTGCTTTTATCAATAAAGAAACAGAGGAGCTCAGACAGATTACTGGTCAGAAGTCATACAGTTAACAAAGAAGTGAACTGTTACTCTAGTACCTTTGCTGTTACTCCCGATTCCCTGCCCATTGCATTCCCTTTTCTGACCCGGGTTTAGCAACAACAGTTGATGTGCCACACTCTCTGCCAAGCTCCCTAAATCTTATTAATCTTCACAGTAAAGTAATGGAGATGTTATGCTTACTTACTACATCTCAATTTATTACAAATTTATAAGTGAATTGAGACCTAAGTTAAATGCCTTTTCTAAGATCACACAGCTAGTCAAGTGGGTTAAAAAAAGAAAAGCTAATTCAATATAAATTGGGATGAATATCCACAATGAAAAACAAGTCTTAACTCCTCTAAGTAATGAACCTTATAAATCAAGAAAATCAGTTTCATCTATAGTAATGAGAAAAGCCTTGGTCCTCAGACTTTTTAATAATAGTCATTAAGGAATGATGGCCTCTCTGTCGAAGTTTAGTGACAGAAAAGTTGGAGTTTGGAAGCCTCGAGAGTTTAGAGACCTGGGCTCTAGTCCTCATTCATATCCATTAACTCGTCCAAGCACCTCTCTTGTTCAGCCGTCTGTTCTCCAGATTGCTAGTTTCAGTTTACCTCTTAATATTCCCAGTAATTAAAATTGCTCTATGCCTTTTATTCTGTGTCATGGTTTAGAACTAAATTATCCTGGGTAGTTGGTCCCATCACTTCATAGGAAATAGATGGAGAAACAGTGTCAGACTTTATTTTGGGGGGGCTTCAAAATCACTGCAGATGGTGATTGCAGCCATGAAACTAAAAGACACTTACTCCTTGGAAGGAAAGTTATGACCAACCTAGATAGCATATTGAAAAGCAGAGACATTACTTTGCCAACAAAGATCTGTCTAGTTAAGGCTGTGGTTTTTCCAGTGGTCATGTATGGATGTGAGAGTTGGACTGTGAAGAAAGCTGAGCGCCGAAGAATTGATGCTTTTGAACTGTGGTGCTGGAGAAGACTGTTAGAGTCCTTTGGACTGCAAGGAGATCCAACCAGTCCATTCTGAAGGAGATCAGTCCTGGGTGTTCTTTGGAAGGACTGATGCTGAAGTCCTTACTTACTCCAATACTTTGGCCACCTCATGGGAAGAATTGACTTATTGGAAAAGACCCTGATGTTGGGAGGGATTGGGGGCAGGAGGAAAAGGGGACAACAGAGGATGAGATGGCTGGATGGCATCACTGACTTGATGGACATGAGTTTGGATAAACTCCGGGAGTTGGTGATGGACAGGGAGGCCTGGCATGCTGCGATTCATGGGGTTGGCAAAGAGTCGGACACAACTGAGCGACTGAACTGAACTGATACAGTCTGAATCATAGCACTTTAACCTTTTTAGATTTTATAACATTTTAAAGCATTACAGTTAACCCTTTGAACAACATGGAGTTAATCCCTGTATAATTTATGGTCAGCCCTCTGCATCCCCTGATACATAGTACAGTTGTATTTACTATTAAAAATACACATGTAAAAGCAGTCCTGCACTATTCAGGGATCAACTGTATTAACTGTAACTTACACATTTCCATGGTTGGTTGAATCCACAATATAGAGGACCAAATACAAGTTGTACCTGGACTTCCCACTGTGCAGAAACTTGGCACCATAACCCCTATGTTAATACATCTTTGCATACATTGTTTTTCATTAGGGTATACTTTGAAGAGGAATTGTTGAGTACATCTTTTAAGGCTTTCAATAAGTATTGACAGATTATTCTCCAGAAAAGCTGTGTAAATTTATACTTCTCCCTGTAGTGTATAATTTTTGTCCATATTCTCATCTTTAAAGCAATGACCATTATCATTTTTTAAATTCTTCACTGGTTTAAAGGCAAAACATTATTCTTTAATTTTGCGTACTAGTAGTGAGTAGTTATATATTTGCTGACCATTTTTTAGGTAAGCTACCAACTGTTGACCTTTTCATCTCTCAAGGGGGAGAGTGTTAATATTTTTACTAATTATTTTTAAGGACTTGAAAAGATAGTAACATTTTTTACACATGAAAGGTAGTAACCTTGTCTTATGATGCACTTTTCTCCCTAGTATGCTTTTTTTTTTTAACTTTTAAATATTTTTCTTCTTACCTTGTCAGAAGTCAACCTTTCTGTGCTCTTTGCTTTCACTTTTGTATTTAGAAGCTCCTTTTCACTTGAGAATTATATAGAAATTCACTACTGTACTTTCTCTTAGCTTCTTTTATGTACTTTTTAAACATTTAATTCTTCCCTCTGAAATTTATTTTTGTGTAAGAAATGAAGTTCTAATTCTCTTTCCAAATGTTTGTTCGGCTCTAACACCATTGGATTTTACTGCTGTTTTCTGTTCTGGTTGGTTGAATCTCAGGGGCATACTTGAGTTCCTGACACTGCCACTGGAGCCATGGCCAGGCCCTCGATTTAAGTAAACCTGCCCATAGGTGTGCGGCAGTGCACACACGGGCTTTCATTTGCATATGTGCTGCCATTCACCTCTCACTTCATAGGTAACTGTTTGAATGCGTTTTTGTAATTTTCATTTTGTTTTTGTGTACTGAACTGTATTTATTTGTGGCAAAATATAACATTCCCCCTCCCAGCAGTTTCGATGTGTACAGCACGGTTTTGCCAACCACATGCACATACTGTGCAGCCAAACCCCCAGAATAACTGGAACCCTGTACCCACGGAACAGCAGCTTCCTGCCCCCCTCCAGTCCCTGGCTGTCACCATTCTACTTCCTGTTCTGTGAGGTTGGCTGCTTTAGATAATCCATATATGTAAGTGGAATTGTGCAGTATTTATCATTAATGACTGGCTTTATTTTTTTTTTTAGCATAATGTCCTTAAGGTTCATCCATGTTGTAGCCTATGAGAGGAGTTCATTTTTTTTTTTTTTTTAGGCTGAATAATTTACATGTATATACACATGCATGGGCACATACCCACCCACCACCTTTTCTTTATTCATTTATCCATCAGTGGACATTTAGGTTATTTCTACCTCTTAGCTATTGTGAATAATGTCTGTTGAGATTTCTTTTTCATTTCTTTTGGATTTATACCCAGATTGCCAGATCATCCAGTAGTTCTTTTTTTTTTCCCCCTCGATGTGGCATACGGGATCTTAGTTCCCAACCAGGGATTGAACCCATGGCCCTTAGAGTGGAAGCATAGTCTTAACCTCTGCAGTACCAGGGAAGTCCCTATTATTTATATTTTTGAGGAACCCCCATACTATTTTCAAAGTGACCACACAATTTCTATGCTATTTTGTTTGTTTGTTTTTTTAACTCTGTTGAAATATACACAGAAAAATGCACAAAACACTAGTGGATTATCATGCAGCAGATACTTCGGTCAGGAGCTAGAACTTCCCCACTTCCATCAACCCTCCTCATTTCCCTTTCCAAGCCACTCCTTTCTCTTTCCTCTTCATAAGTCTTTTAACACTTAGTTTGGCCTGTAGTTTTAGAACTTTTTATAAATGGAATCTACAGTAAGCATTCTGTGTCTGGCCTTTTTGCTCAGTTTTTGTTGGTGTAATAATTTGTTCTCTTTCATTACTGTATTGTGGTCTTCTGTATTACTGTACCATAATCTATCCATTCTGTTATAGATGTGGATGTTTTGGTTGGTTCAGTTTGTGGCTGGCTATAAAGAATAAAAAGTTGTAAGACAACATAGTAAAAAGTTTAAAAAAAAAAAAAAAGGCATAGTAAAAAGGGAAGCCTGGTGTACTGCAGTCCATGGGGTTGCAAAGAGTCGGACACGACTGAGCGACTGAACAACAATACTAAAAAGTGGTTCTGCCCATTTTATTCTCATGAACAATGTATGAAAATTCTGGCTCTTCCACATCTTTGCCAATGCTTTGTCCTCAATTTTATAATTTAAGCATTTTGAGATTATGAGGGTGTCTTGTTATAGTTTTAATTTGTACTTCCTTGAATAATACTGAGGTTCAGTATCTTTTTATGGGTTTATGGGCCATTGGATGTCATCTTTTGTGAAGTACCCACTAAAATTTCTTGCACTTTTTTCTACTGGATTGTCGTTTTTCTCAGTGATGTGTAGGCTTAGCACCTTTTGAATATTAACCCTTTGTCAGTTGTATTTGTTGGAAGTATCTCCCATTCTATGACTTACCTTTTTATTTTTCTGAATGATATCTTTTGATAAGGTTATTAATATAATTCAGTTTATCTATGTTTTTCTCTAGACATAACTGCTTTTTCTTTCCTGTAAAAGAAATACTTCTCTACCCCAAGGTCCAGGAAGATAATATATTCCCGTTATTGTTTAGATCTGTGCTTTCCAGTATGGTAGTTACTAGCTCCATGTGGCTATTTAGAATTTAATTAGTTAAAATAAATGTGAACTTCACCTCCTTAGGCACAGTGGCTACAGTGGTGCTCAGCAACCGCATACGACTGTGGCCACCACATTGGACAGCGCAGATGAGGACTGTTTCCATTTTGCAGAAAGCTCTCTTGGATAGTGTTGTACTAGAAGCATTTACAGTTATATTCCTGATAATTCACCTGGAATCAATTTATATGAGTGGTTTAAGGTGGGTGTAGTAAGGGTCAGGGTTTGTTTTATTATATTGAATAGATGAATAACCAATGAACCGAAAACTATTTAGTGAAAAGACCATCCTGGCCCAGCAGTTCCACTTTTGTCCTAATTCAGGCCTACCTGAATTATATGGACTTCAGTTTCTACTCTTGACTAAAGTTTCTTATACACAAGTTACCTGAAGGCTGAGATTCTGTGTTATTAAATCTCTGTATACCTCTGGGACCCAGTGTACATAGTACTGTAGTCTTTTGCTTACATTGAAAATAGCATTCATATTAAAAATTGAATTGCTGTTTATTGTAACTTTCTTGGAGAATAATATGACAAATGTTTTGAGACTGAGTAAGTAATTTTCAGTGGAAGATATATGGAATTTCTTCTAAAGAGATATTGGTATATAGCTATTAAATGGGTTGGGTTATTAGATTTGGTGTAAGAATATTATAATGAGACCAAGATTCTCAGTTTGAATTTTACCCTTTTCCACATCCCCAGTGTGCATTATGTTCTGTGATGTGTTCTGCATTCTCAGTATTGGTGAATGCACTCAATAATAATTAATCCAGATACAACTGTGACCATGAGTGATCAATCCTGATAATCAAACTACTGGAAGCAACAACCTAAAACCTATGCTTATGAGATAATGATTCAATAAGATTTTCTTTTTATAAAGAATAATAATAATGACCAATAGGCTATTCTTAGTATCACATCATCTTAAATATTTCATTTGTTAATTCATATTTAGTTAAAATAGTTGATTATAAATACTACCCTTCCTTTTAAATGAATTTTCCATTGGTTCTTTGAATTAGACATTTAATGTTTTTGGTGGAAATGTTTTTGATTGTGTGATGATGGATTAATAAGTGAAACTCTAGAAATGATTACAGTTTTCATTTTTGCTAAGGTATTAGTGTTAACCGAAGAAGTTCACAAGTAGTCTCTATCCAGTAGCTTACGTTATATTCACTCGCACTGATACTAAATAAATCATTGGTGTATGCTAGGCTCATAATTAAGAAAGATAATTTAAGGAGGGTTAGCGTTTTTGGGTAGTGTTGGATGTGGTCTCAGTGAGTAATACAGCCCTGTAACTGTGGTCTTGAGTGGGGGAGGTTGGGGTCAAATGTTCCATTGCACTTATGAGGGCTCTTCTCTTCAAGAGCTTCCAGCAGTGAAACGACCTAAAGAGGCATGAGAAAGGCAGAGGAAGAAGGTGTGCCTCGTCCTTCTGCTGCTTCTGATGTTTTTCTTATTTAGTTTTACTTTTTGGATGAAACTTGTTATGTATGCTCAGTAGTCCTCTATTAAGTATGTCATATATAATGGTAAAGTAGCAATCAAAATGATACATATTTTAATATCACTTTTCCTAATAAATTGTGCCTAATTAAGTAAAGGATTTATCTAGCTTTTCCTTTTTTTCTTTAAAGCATTTGTATTGATTCCTTGAAAGCTTTAAATATAAAAAACAATAGAATTGTATAAAAGATGATACAGGGTCTGTTAGAATTGATTAAATGTTTGATTAATTTGAAATATTTCTCAACTGGTCCAAATATTTTTGTTTCCATTTTAGAACAAAATCCAGTCTCATAGCAGAGGAGAATATAATGTTTACAGCACCTTTCAGAGCCATGAACCAGAGTTTGACTACTTGAAAAGTTTAGAAATAGAAGAAAAGATCAACAAAATTAGGTGGTTACCCCAGAAAAATGCTGCTCAGTTTTTATTGTCTACCAATGGTAAGTGTACATTTTTTCTTTTCATATGCCCACTATGTACACATATCCTGTGGGTTTCTTTCCCCTTTTCAAAGAGGAGTAGTTGTTAAGAGGGCTCTGGAGATAGACATTTGGAAATATTCTTCTTCATATAGAATGTAAACTCTTTTTTGTCTTTCCTTTTTTATTTTCTTTCAGTTTTTAAATTCTCTGAAAGAGGTCCTTAGGTGTCCTTGTCTGTAGTACACACACTGTTTGTAGTAAAAAGAATGAGGTTTACATCTGCTTTGGGTCAGATCCTGTTCCTGCTCCTTCTTGGCTTAGGAGCCTTGGGCAGGTTGCTGACCCTGCTCGGGTCTCCTCGTCTGCACCCTCAGGGTGGTGGGTTTGCATTACCATCTGGTTGTGGGGATGACTCCTGGTGTACACAGTGAGTGCTTAGTACGTGTTCATTTCCTTCCCTCTTCCTTTTTAAGTGTGCCTGACTCTCCAAAGAGTATTTCATACTATAAATGCAAAACACTGTCAAAGGACAGTCCCCACTCCAGGACACTCTCTAGAACAGCGCTTGTCCTACTTGATCCTCGTTCAAGAAGGACACAAACTGGAGTTGCCTCATTGCCATTCTGTCTTGTTTCTGTAGGAGGAGTTACTAAATGAAGGTTAGAATTATATAATGACTCTATAAGAATTTAAAGTCCTTTATGACAGGTTAAGAAGTGGGTCATTTCTTTTTGTTCTTCTTATTTTCACCTGAGTTGTGACTTGGCTTATCCCTGCGGATTTGGGTCTAGAGAGAATCATTAGCATGGTTAAGGAGTACTTCCAGGTGTTTTGGGTAGCCAGTCTGTAAAAATTTAAATTAAAAGCTTTTTGATATTGAAACAAGGATTGGGGAAGACTTCCATTTTCTCATCCCCTTGGTATTAGTAAAATCAGATATAGCACCTAGAATTCACCGTTCTTTAGCACTTGCAGAATCTAAACTCAGGTGACTTTGGTTGACACAGTGGAAAACATTAAGTGCTGGAGAAGGAAATGGCAACCCACTCCAGTACTCTTACCTGGAGAATCCCCATGGACGGAGGAGCCTGGTGGGCTACAGTCTACAGGGTCGCTGAGCAACTTCACTTCATCACCTTAGGCCTTCTCACCCACTGTGTCAGATTCTTGGAAATGCATTCCACAGAATGATACCACAGGCTGATAACATGAACTGCATTTTCCTCTCCTTATTAAAAGAAAAATACATAGAAATAATGATTTAAAGCTTGTAGTTTACAACATTATAAATGGAGGCTATATGTTTATTCATGTTGTATGTTGGTTTCTAGTCTTGGTTCAGTTTTGATTTGTACAGTTAAGTTCTTTCAAAGAGCACTTCAGGTACTGCTCTTTGACATCCAATATGTATTATTGTGGAGAAGGAAATGGCAGCCCACTCCAATATTCTTGCCTGGAGAATCCTATGGACAGAGGAGCCTGGCAG